>NC_072457.1:6603234-6977794 GCF_027596085.1 Anoplopoma fimbria
CTTCAATGGGTCAAATTACATCCTGTTGTGCAAAATGTGTCACTTATACGAACTCACAGAGAACCCACAAAGCGTTTTAGCTTCCTGCCGCGCCTTGTTTTGGGTCGTTTTTTTACGACCCACAACTTTTCGTTTGGTTCCAATCTCACCATTTGCAGAAGCGTCGTCAGATGCTGCTGTTGTCAATGTGAAAGCTGTTGATAATCCGACTGTACGCTCTCTGTCCGCCACAAAACGGCACACGGATGCAGTTGGCAACTAGCCGGTGAACACAGTGCAGCATTTAGCAACTGAATACTTCCCTCAGGAGGTGGTGCAGACCAAAATAAAGCTTTAACAGCGCGAATCTTGGACTTAGATTCATCCGTTGACCAGAAACAAGACTGCAAAGGACTGCTAATGTTTCTGTTTGATGTGTATACATGCAACTAGCATGTCCACCATGTCAACTCTATAAGGTGGTGATATGTAAATGTTAACCGCATGTTCAGCTCAGCGTCGTGCCTAACAACGCCCCTTAGCTGATCACTAATCACTTCCTCTGGTGGCTCATTGCTTAAATCAATACTGCTTAACTAGTGTTCTTACATAACGGATTCCTAGTCTCAGTTATGTAAGAACACTGGTGTTTAATGCATGAGCCTACTACATATTTAAAAGGGCAAGGCTTGCCTGTTTTTTGTTCACATTCTGCAATTTTACCAAGCCAACACTTGAGACTTGAAGGTTTTTGCTTCAAACTCTTTAGGGAATCTTAAATCCTCATTTATGGGACTTACAGTTTATGTGTTTTTGAAATCATGTATAAAGTCTACAGTTTAGATATTCACCACGGGGGAAGCAGAGATATTTGTTTTTTACAGTCACCTAACTAGACCAGAATGCAGTCACAAGATTGCAACATTTTTTGGCAGATTTGACTGCTAATTGTAACTTTTTTTGATTTTCCTTTGGAAAAAAAATATTTTTTTATATATCCTTGTGGGAACACCTTTGACTGCTTTGCAGAGAGTTCTACTTTTTCTTCTTCAATTGAATTTGCGGCAGACTAAACACACACCACAGTTCATTTATAGACCTCCAGTGTGTGATTTATATCCTTATGAGTCCAGTATGAGTGAAAAATTGATTTACAATGTTTAACAGTGAGAATTGACTTTAGGTCAGAGAGTTTAGTGTGTTCTGTCCCTTTAAGAATCTATCTGGGGAACTTCACAAATTAGAGGGAAGAATAGTTTCATACAAGAAGGAAAAACCTCCAGAGATGAATGAAATCTGACAAAAGACTGCCCCACTTTTCCTAGGCATGGACCTGTCGGCCAATCAGGACGAGGAAGGGGACCAGGAAGTCTTCCAGTTGGAGATGAGCCGCGAGGACAGGAAGTGCGCCTTCAGAACCGCTTCTGGGAAATACTGGACCCTGACACCGAGTGGAGGACTGCAGTGCACGGCCTCCACCAAGTAACCACACACACACACACACACACACTGCATCATGTTGAATATCACACACACATCCCTCAAAGTCTGAATCAATGAGTTTGTAACTCTTGTGTGTCACAGGTCGGCTAACAGCTACTTTGAGCTGGAGTGGCGTGACGGTCGTGTGTGTGTGCGTGCAGCCAACAACAAATATGTGATCGCTAAGAGGAACGGACAGCTGGCTGCTACCATTGACAGCGCAGGTCAGCGACGTTTCTGATGTTCCTGTAATGATGTAGCCTTGATGTACTTTTTGAGGAAAAGACAGGATTCTAAAAGGTTCTGTGTTTAAGTCAAGGGTCAGTACTTCTTCTCAACTAGGATACTTTAGCAATTGGTACTCTCTCCATCCCTAAAGAGCCTATTTCATGTTGGATGAAACCCTGATCAGCCTGTCTCTCTTCAGGGGAGGCCGAGCAATTCCTGATGAAGCTGATCAACCGTCCGATCATCGTCCTTCGTGGCGAGCACGGTTTCATCGGGGCTCGCAAAGCAGGAATTGTGACTTTGGACTCCAACCGGGCATCATACGACGTTTTCCAGCTGGAGTTCCACAACGGAGCTTACTCCCTTAAAGGTAGGGCGGTTAACTGAATTCATGTGGTGCTGTTGAATGTTTTACCTACAATTCACGTTACTTCTGTCCATTTTCCAAAAACATAAGAGAGCTGGTGAAAATAAAGCCCAGTATGTGTAGAAAACATGTGAATATGGAATGTATTAGCATCCAGATGGCAGATGTTATTGATTGTAGAGAAGTGGGACTGTTTGTCAGTGTCTTCTTTGATACAAGCACTTGAGGGTGTCACTGTTTAAAATGTTCAAAGTGACAAGTGACATCGTGATTATACAATTTTAGGCCACATGGGGTCAGTAGAAATAAGCTGTAAGCACCAGCATTAACATGTCATATCCACATAAAGATGTTATGGCGTACCAGTCAGCAAAACTGTTACCTTATTAAACATCCATCAAACAAGAAGCAGCATTAGCATTCATTTGAAGTCAGGTTTCTGGCAACCAGGAAAATGTGGTATTCACTCACCTTTTTAGCTCTGTTTTGGTCACCACCTACTCCTGAGGGAAATATCTGGCTCTTTAGCTGCTAAATGCTCCACCATGTTCTCCAGCTAGTCGCTATTTGCTGATGTCTATTGGTGCAGGGCAGGTAGCGTGAAGCAGGTTTTGCGCTGCTGCAACTGGAAACAAAGCCAATAGAAGAGTTAGACGGAACCGAGATAGTAAAGTTAACTGCTGTATGACCAAAACAATGAGCTGAAATACGCAAAAATACTCCATAGAGCTGAGAGGAACCTTGAAGTTGGGTGTTATCCTTTTTGGATTGTCAATACAAGCAACCCCTTACATTTGTTAAATTGCTTAAATTGCAAAACATTGATTGGTGCAGCTTTAAATTATAACACTGTGTGGAAAATGTATGTAATATATGTTGGGTTTTTTTATATTACCATGTGCACAACATCCCTATTTGCTCTTGTATTTGTGTGGGCTCACCACAGCCCTGTTTAACTCCACTGTGCTCAACACTTAAACCATTTAATGGCTGTATGGCTCAACATCTCTCTGTCATCTGAAACCTTTCATCATTTCAGCCATACATTACTGAGGGCTGAACAGTTAATCAATATAGTGTCTCTCCACTATATACTGATATTGTGATGTAGATAATATAATAAGGCAATGTAACATAAATAGACAATAGAGCAGGGTGTGCTTTAGGGCGGGCTTACTGGGATTGACAGGTCGCTACCACTACCAGACAGTATACGGCGTGTCGACCTCATTCCTCCATAGTCCAAATATGGTCACTTTTCTTCAGTGGTTGCAAAAAGCCAAGATGGCGACGTCCAAATCGGCAAACTCGAGGCTTCAAAACGGCAGGCCACAAACCAATGGGCAACTTCTTATATACAGTATATGAGTTCAAAATACGTATTTTGACAATCTTATAGTTACACAGTTTTACGACAAAATTCAACTTTCTTGACGTCTAAAATTATCTTTTAAATTGACAAACATAATTTATGTAATTCATGGTACAATTGAAACCGTACACATTGTTTCCAAAATAAAGCCCCATGGTTGTCCACTCAAAGGGGCGGGGCTAAGCCTCTCTATATGTGCTGTGAGTGCGAGTCAGGCTCCATTAAGTGTGTGCTGTTTGTCCAGACTCCCAGGGGAAGTATTGGTGTGTCGGAGACGACACGGCGGTCGGCTGCAGCAGCTCCACACCCGTCCAGTTCCTGTTTGAGTTCTGTGACGTCAACAAGATGGCCATCCGCGCTCTGGGGGGGAAGTACCTGAAGGGGGACCACGCTGGAGGGCTGAAGGCCAGCGTCGACTCGCTGGACAGCGCCACCCTCTGGGAATACTGAGCAAGAGCACAGCCGGACCACAACGCTTCAAACTATATAGATACTGTAGGTAGCTGTTGTTTTTTTTTTTGCATATGTGTGTGTGTGTGTGTGTGTAATTGTGAATTTGTCCGGATGGATGTGTGGTGGATATTGAAGCTGATTAACTGGAAGTTATGGCACCAAAGCACTGCAGGTGTTTTTTTAAATCTCAATCATAATCTCTTCTTACTGGGCTTTTTACTGGACATTTGGATGTACGATGACTCGTTGTTTAATGAATGAATAATAGTGTGATTTATTGTTTCACTTCCACATTAACACAAACTGTACCTGATGACCATCAGGACGATTGCTGTTATTAGTCGTGTGCCTATCCGTGGTAACCACTGGTGTAAACGAACATATAGGATGCTATAACTCATAATATCTAGCCTTCTCCTGTTAAATGTCCTGCTAGCTATATTGCGCTGCTTTCATCTCCTGCTCTTTTTCAAACTATAAAGCACAACGCACATCAGATAAATGGATGTTAGATGTACATGTTTTTCTGCTGTAAATAAAGGCTTTCTTTGTCGCTGAATGCTTCAAAAAACAACAACATAGTAACCATGGAAACGTTGAGTGTAAAAGTGTGTTGAGGGTGTAAAGAGAGAAATGGGGCTGTGGCTGGCCGATCTAACATGTTCTTTGCATGTGTGCTACTTGCTGCACCTCATCAGATTTCCTTTATATAGACACACGCATCAACAGGAAGTAGTCGGTAGTCAAAGGTTTCCCTTAAATATCTAAATCCACTCCTGATTAGTGTGAGGTTTTTGATTATACTTAAGGAGGAAACGAATAAAGGAGCTTTTTTTGTCATTGAGAAGGCTTCTCAGTGAGAATGATCATCCTTGCAGGCCTTGTAAAGCATAGATACTACAGCTTCAAATGCACATAAAAACACACAAATATGCAGTCATAGATACATTAATTCCTACTTTGACTCAAAGTCTGCACAATAATGTCCCAATTTCAAGTGAAAAGCACATGTTTGTCTTAGATTGGGTGCTGCTGCTGGTGTGTAAACACAATGAAAGAGTCTCTCTGGCTGTAACTGTGGCTGTGCCTTCCATAGAGTCTTTTTTCATGTTCTTACATTTGATCTGAACACAATAAAGTTTTCCCTCTTAACAGCGGACCATCTTGATTTTTTTTTGGTGTCCATTTTCTGATACAAGGATATTCCACAGACCTTCCAGTGAACAGTTTGATTTGGATCTACTTTCTACAAAAGAAAATTGTTGGACACAGAACTTGTTTTCTGCAATAATCCGATGGAAAAATGGTTGTTTGTCGAGGGTACCAGTGCCGTGCAAAATTTCAGGGTTGGCCTTATATTGAATATGATTGGATGGACTCCAATTTACTTTTATTTTGTTAAATCAGTCATGTTCCACTTCATGTTCAACTGCAACTTTGGCGATCTTCTATCTTTTAATCTAGCGCCACCAGCAGTTTAAAATCTAATTTGTCCTACGCTTTGGTTTAAGACCAAATACATGCAAACTAATGACATTCCCATCAGCCACAGCTGCACTTTGTGATTGGTGCTATTTGGCTAATGTTAGCATATTAACACGCTAAACTTACTTGAGATGCATAATAGCCCAGAGAGCCGTGGTTCTTTGAGGGCCAAAAATATTTCTGTCACCTTGACGACATATCTGACCTTAAATAGCTGCAGTCAAATGAAATAGTATATCTTTTTTATTGTCATTATTTCAAATCAAACGATGAATTGATCCTGCTTTTTCTACAGTTTAATATATATTGTATCTTATTCCTCTGAGTCATAGAGCTCCATTGCTCCATCATTTAAGCCACACTGTTGTAATGGGTGTCCTATTTCTCCTCTTAAAAACCTGAATAGAAAATGAACCGTCTTGGCTTCATTTTAGCGACTTGTCTCAGTTTATTCGATCCAAAACAGCCATCTTGTGCTAATAAGAAAATCCATTGTCATGACTTTTTTTTAGCAAATGCTGTAGTGTGTGTGTGTGTGTGTGTGTGTGTGTGTGTGTGTGTGTGTGTGTGTGTGTGTGTGTGTGTGTGTGTGTGTGTGTGTGTGTGTGTGTGTGTGTGTGTGTGTGTGTGGGAGAATGATGAAAGCGCCTGCATCCCGTCCCCTTGAGATTTCACTGAGCCAAAACTGTAGAGGAGAAGGGAATGCGAGGGTGGAGGGAGGTAACCTACTCCACTTTCTCCGTCCTGCTGCAGAGGAGACTCATCTCTACTCCTCTTTACACAGTCATTCTCATGTGTGCCAAACTTTACATGCGTGCTCTGAAACAGACGGATACAGGAGCCGACCAACAAGCATCCTCCACTCTTCGCTGCAGTTGCCCTGCATGTTGCCATGGTAACAGGAAATGGCAGGGATCGGGCTTGAGGAGGATGAATATTTGGAGATGCAACACACAGACATGGATCAATAATGTGAATAAACCTTGTAATAGTCAGACTCTAAGTGAGTGAAAGAGGACTTATAAATAAAAACCTCACGTTAAACACAGACATGTGATAGTCTCTAAATGAATTACAGCTTTCACACTAATAGAATAATACTCCTAACCCTCACGGCCTTTTAGTCGGTCTGTGTTTGTTAGATGTGTGTACATAACGGCTGTGAGAGAAAACACATGGCAGGGTCTTGAAGAGGAAAAAGCTTATTTGGCACTTGAGTGGAGGAAGGATGATAAGCGGAGGAGAAGAGAGGAAATGAATGATGTAGAAGATAAAAAGAGAAGATGTGCTGCAAAAAACGGTTATTGTTGACAATGAGGACGGATTGTAATTTTCCTGCATTTATGCATGCGAGAGGAAAGTCCTGAGTCATCCAGGGTTATAAGACCTTTAAAGGGGAACATCACCTAAATTAAGAATTCTAATATGTGATTTCCATGGCCGCGAAAAGTTCAATCTATATTTGTGAACATGAGCTGCTTTCTCTCAAAGCCTGAAACCAGAGCAGTAAGTCTCAATCCTGCAATGTCATCAGTTATAAAGTCTGGAGCCTCTCCATAGACAATGAATGGGAGACCACAGAATGATGGTTTGTTTTTTATGCCCAAATGAGCTTCATTCTATTGTGAAATAGAAAGTGTACCCTGATACTCTGAGAACATTCCGCTGGGTGCCCTCAATGTCATATTTGGTGCTGCTAACATGGCGCCCTCAAATCCATTGTTTTCAATTTAGAGGCAAATTATCATTGAGCTTGGTTCAGCCTATTCTGAACCAAATGTCATTTATCTGTCATTTATCCAGGGTTAGGGTTCAAACCAAATACTTTTGGGACCATAAATGTTTGTGCTGAATTGTTTGTGGAAATCCATGTGGTAGATTTAGAAATATTTTACCAGATAAGTCAAAGTTTTTGGCTTCTGGTGGCAAAAGATGAAAAGTCAGAGGATCCTTTAATTCAGAGGGCTTCATCCTCTGGGCACCAAGAATATCTGTTCAAAATATCATCACAATCCATCGAATAGTTTTAGAAATTTTTCAAACACAACAGAAAAGGTGGGGCAGCCGACACTGCCTTCCCTAGAGCATTAAAGTACCCGTATTTAGTGCAAATGGTTGAAAGATCCAGAAGAAAAGCTAGTTCCTCCCGGGGAAGGGTTGCCCGCACCGAGACCTGTCCATCACCATTGATGATGCCGTGGTGACGCCAACTCGGACTGTGAGGAATCTGGGTGTGACCCTGGACGACCAACTGTCGTTCTCAGCAAACATTGCATCGGTCACACGCTCCTGCAGATTCCTCCTCTACAACATCAGGAGGATTCGCCCCTTCCTCACTGAGGAGACGGCGCAGGTGCTCATCCAGGCTCTGGTCATCTCCCGCCTGGACTACTGCAACTCACTACTTGCTGGAGCCCCGGCGTCGGCCATCAGACCTCTGGAGCTTGTCCAGAAAGCTGCAGCACGTCTGGTGTTCAATCGCCCCAAGTTCTCCCACACAACTTCCCTTCTCCGTTCTCTACACTGGCTCCCTGTAAGAGCTCGCATCCAGTTTAAGACTCTGGTGCTAGCCTACAGGGCAGTGAAAGGAACAGCTCCTTCCTATCTCCAGGCCTTGGTCAAGCCCTACACCCCCGCCCGACCACTTCGCTCTGCTGCCTCGGGCGATTGGTTGACCCGTCGCTCAGAGGTCCCTGCGGCCGATCCACCCGGTCACAGCTTTTTTCTGTCCTGGCCCCTCAGTGGTGGAATGAACTCCCCACTGACGTCAGGACAGCAGAGTCGCTGCCCATCTTTAGGCGCAGGCTGAAAACTCACCTCTTCAAGAAGTACTACCCGGAGCCTTCCTAGCACGTAGCACTTATTGCACTCGTATTAGTTTGTTGCACTTATTGCATTCGTATTAGTTTGTTGCACTTATTGTATTCGTAGTAATTTGTTTCTGCACTATACTTTTGCTCTGGTTTATGCTTTTAGATGCTTGTTTAAGAAAGGAGATGCACTTATGACTTCTGGTGACTAGTAGTTCTCTTGAATACCTATGTTGAATACACTTATTGTAAGTCGCTTTGGATAAAAGCATCTGCTAAATGACTGTAATGTAATGTAATGTAATGTAGTTAGTGGACCCGGAGTAACGTTTTTAATACCTTTTTAAATGTCAGGTATGAACTTTTGTGACCAAAACAGTTAATTATAATATTGAATACTTTTACGTGGCACTCATTTATAACATAAACTAAATAAGTTGGCCATGATGTTAAATTTGTGGTTTCTTTGTTTTTGTGTTATAGCAGCAACGATACTCCAGTGTGTAACTTCTGAACAGGCTTAACCTGACTGTTGGATAATGTCCTAATGAGTCTGCTGCTGCCATCTAGTGCGGATGATGGAAAGATGATTTTGATTTCATTATTTGCTCTATGTGGTCAAAAGTATGTGGATACCTCTGTTTTTCATGGTTCAGGCTAATTCTAGTTATAAAACTTTATTGTCACAGAATTTTATTTTAGCTTGCTTCCAACTTTATGTAACATGCAACTTAATTTGATATATGCCCTCCTCTGTTTCAACATAGCAATGGAAGGTAAATTAATTAAAATCCGTTTTTTGTTGTGATAACTTCACCTAAACCCCATCCAACACGTTTGGAATGATCTTAAACGCTGACTGTGGGCCAAACTGTATCACCCGACATCATCGGGAAACCTCACTATTTTGTTGTTTAATTGTTATAGCAAATAAATGAATGTCCATAGTTTTGGAATGAGATGATGCACAATCTCATATGGGTGTAATGTTAAGGTGTCCCCCATACTTTTGAGCTTTTTTGTACATACAGTAGCAGTCAAAAGTTTGGACACACCTTCTCGTTCAATGGTTTTTCTTTATTATATTATTTTATTTTTTCTACATTGTAGATTAATATTGAAGACATCCAAACTATGAAGGAACACATATGGAATGATGTGGTAAACAAACAAATGCTCAACAAACCAGAATATGTTTTATATTTTAGATTCTTCAAAGTAGTTGAATGAGAAGGTGTGTCCAAACTTTTGACTGGTACTGTATATAAGTTAATAACTACTCCTGAAAGTATTGTTGAGCATTCATATACAGAGAAACACAAGTGGTTGCTTTGCAAAAAAATGCAGGAAATGCTGCTATTAATGCAAAAAGACCTAAAAAATAGTTGCATCCAGTGAACAGGTCCATATTTAAGGATGCCTGACGGCTGCATCCAGTGAAAGTGCGGCTCAGGTCAGTTTATCGGCAGGTTTTTGTATTTAAATTGTTCCTGTCTTATTTGCTCCTTTATATTAAACAGGAAGTACTGACCTTCTTCAAGGGTAGAGATAAGAGACAGAACAAAGTCAGGCACGTACCCAAATGCACGAACACATTGAACAAATTTATCACAGTATCTGTTTGCCCACCGATAGCCACGTCCAGCCAGACAGTGCGGGTCAGAATGAGACAGAGAAGGAGAGTTTTGTCCCCTATCTTGTGATAATAATGGCGTGATCCAGGAGAAAACAATGAGGAGGTTATCTAAAAAAAAAAACCCATTGATGGCCTCGTACGAAACTGACTTCTCTATCCCCATCTGTTGTGCTATCAATCTGTCTGACTCCAGCACGCCACTAAGTGCTTCTCGAGAAATCCATGTTGGTGCGGCCCACTCAGGCAGTAATCATCAGGCTGCGGAAATTATCTCTGAGTTGTTAAAAATTCATACACTCACAAAGTTAATTCCAGTGTTTTTATTAACAGGATGTGTGCAGAACATGTGTGTGTGTGTGTGTAAATACACAACATATGTGTTTGAATTATTCCAGAGAAATACCTGGTGTTAATATGACTGCATGTGTCTGCATCTTGGTTGTGTGTGCATGAATGACTTCTCTTTATGGTCATTCTCTAGGAACACAAAAACCATGTGGGGATAATGGACCGAGAGCAAAGCCAATAAGGGAAATGAGCCAAAGTTATGGCCATCAGGTGCAATCTATGGTATTTGAGGTCAGCTTGTAGAGAGGGAGTTTGACTGGGGACACATGTTGAGGTCTGATAATACAAAGCAAGGCTGAAAATGAGTTTTGGTTGGTTTTGGTTGAAGTCTATTTAAAGGAGCTGGAAAACAGCATGCTTGGTCAATATTTTAGCTTTTAATTTATTGTTTTCAACCAGCTAGTTTTGGAATCGTACCTGTTCATGCATCTTTACAGGACCTCATTTATACTCTACATAGCACTTTATTTTAGCCTGTTTGTATTATTTTCCTATATTTATGTTGTTGGACCAATATTCTAATGCTGCTCTCTTATCCGGGTTTCAGGGAGACTTTAAATAAATAAATAAATAAATCTTTGTTGCAACTAGAATAGATTAAAATGCTGTTTACATAGTAAACAGTAATCAAATGCAATAGGCCTCATATATAACACTGACAGCAAGGTGAGAGCTGATACTTTAAGGCTTCTTGTGTTTTGATACTTTACTTGAGTGGAATTATCTGAGTAGGCTATGATGAAATAATCTATTGTGCAAATATCCATATGTATCGATTCCTCATCTCATCAGCACAGATGTAAACAATATGGTGCGAAGATAATATATGACAATGTTTGTTTGCTTGTTCACATGATATGATTTCCAAGTGTCTACGGAAGCTTTAAAGTTCCATGACTCATTCTCGCTGTAAACAAGAGCATGTGTGTGTTTGACCAGTGTGAGTCCCAACAATATGACTGGTGATTGTTGACATACCAGTAAAAAGACATTACATTTAATTTATGTTTCCATGCTGCCAAATGTCAAAGGTCTTTAATTTAAGTCTTAACAGCATATATTACCCCACTTTAAATTCTGCCTCACCTCAGAGAGAGAGAGAGAGAGAGAGAGGGACATACAGAGAGAGAGACACATACAGAGCGAGAGAGAGAGAGAGACATACATAGCGAGAGAGAGAGACACATATATAGAGATAGAGAGAGACACACATACAGAGAGAGAGAGAGAGAGACATACAGAGAGAGAGAGAGAGACATACAGAGAGAGACACACATACAGAGAGAGAGAGAGAGAGAGAGAGAGACACATACAGAGAGAGAGAGAGACACATACAGAGATAGAGAGAGACACATACAGAGAGAGAGAGAGAGAGACATATATATATAGAGAGACACACATACAGAGAGAGAGAGAGAGAGAGAGAGACATACAGAGAGAGAGAGAGAGAGAGAGACATACACACAGAGAGAGAGAGAGACATAGAGAGAGAGACATACAGAGAGAGAGAGAGACATACAGAGAGAGAGAGAGACATACAGAGAGAGGGAGAGGAGAGAGAGAGAGAGACACATACAGAAAGAGAGAGAGAGAGAGAGAGAGAGAAAGAGAGAGAGACATACAGAGAGAGAGAGAGAGAGAGAGAGAGAGAGAGACATACAGAGAGAGAGACATACAGAGAGAGAGAGACATACAGAGAGAGAGAGAGAGACATAGAGAGAGAGAGAGAGAGAGACATACAGAGAGAGAGAGAGAGAGACATACAGAGAGAGAGACATACAGAGAAAGAGAGAGAGGGAGAGAGAGAGAGAAGAGAGAGAGAGAGAGAGAGAGACATACAGAGAGAGAGAGAGAGAGAGCTCTCATTGGAGGAGAGGAGGTGCTCAGCCTATAAATACCCATAAATGCGTAAAGAGAAGCAGCAGAACCTCTGGTCATCATCACCGGTGCTTTAAGGACTCAGCTCCCCGCCAGCAGCCAGCCTATCCTCGGGTGGGACAGCCGTCCTCTCCGGGTCACTCTCATCACACCACCATGTCTCCATCCACGTCTCCATCCACGTCTCCATCTGCGGTGCGGCTGGTGTTCCTCGGGGCAGCAGGTGTCGGTAAGAGCTCTCTCATCCGCCGCTTCCTCCACGACCGCTTCGAGCACAAATACACCCGCACAGTGGAAGAGCTGCATGTGCTGGAGTACGGGAAGATGCGTCTGGAGATCCTGGACACCAGTGGCAGCTACTCCTTCCCGGCCATGCGGGAGCTCAGCATCCGACACAGCGACGCGTTTGCGCTGGTTTACGCGGTGGACGACGCGGCGTCCCTGGAGGAGGTGCGGCGGCTCCGCGACGAGATCCTGGAGCTGCGGTGCGGCAGGAGCGCACACATCACCGTGGTGGGCTGCAAGGCGGACCTGAGGGACACTGAGGGTCGTGTGCTGCTGGCTGCAGACGTCATGTCCACGGTGGAGGACGAGTGGGACGCGGATTTCGTGGAGGCGTCTGCTCGTACCGGAGGGAACGCGGTGGGGGTGTTTCGGTCGCTGCTGCAACAGGTGAAGGCACCGCGCAGAGACTCGGTGTGCAGACCCGCAGTGAAGAAGAGGAGACCCCCACTGAAGAAGAACAACAGCTGCGTCCTGTCGTAGGGACGTGGACTCTGGTTCCTCTGCAGCTGGACTGCTCGTGCTCAGGTGTTGCTGGTCATCATAGTACTCCACCTGGTTTTATTATTCATAAAGAGTTTGATGGGACCCCTGATAGGTGATGCACTTTATACATGTTAAAGATTGTTTTTTTTTTATCTTATGTGAATAAGATATTAGTTGTGATTTTTGTCTGCTGCCTGTTTCACACATTTTTAATCCAATGCACTCTATAAACTCAATAAACTACACTTACACTGAAATGACATGATCTAATGAAAGTGTGTATAAAGTTATTCTATCGTTGTAAAAGTACTGATACCTCCTAAGTAAAATAACTACATAAAAAATCTGACCTATGTGGAAAAGTATACTTCCAAATTAATATGATAGCAGATTGATAGGTGCTTGATTTAGCCTTACAGCATATTTGATCATATCACCTTGATCTTCAAAGCCAAATGTAGTGAAAATAGTACAATATTTGTCGCTGAGATGTAGCATTAAGTTGTCCAACATCAAGTAGCCTAAAGTACAATAGGCCTACCTCAACTTGTACTTGGCTGCAGTTCTTGAGTAAATATACTTGTGTGACCTCCACCACTGAAGAAGAACAACAGCTGCGTCCTGTCGTAGGGACGTGGACTCTGGTTCCTCTGCAGCTGGACTGCTCGTGCTCAGGTGTTGCTGGTCATCACAGTACTCCACCTGGTTTTATTATTCATAAATAGTTTGATGGGACCCCTGATAGGTGATGCACTTTATACATGTTAAAGATTGATGTGAATAAGATATTAGTTGTGTTGTAATTTTTGTCTGCTGCCTGTTTCACACATTTTTAATCCAATGCACTCCAATAAACTACACTTACACTGAAATGACATGATCTAATGAAAGTGTGTATAAAGTTATTCTATCGTTGTAAAAGTACTGATACCTCCTAAGTAAAATAACTACATAAAAAATCTGACCTATGTGGAAAAGTATACTTCCAAATTAATATGATAGCAGATTGATAGGTGCATATTTGATCATATCACCTTGATCTTCAAAGCCAAATGTAGTGAAAATAGTACAATATTTGTCGCTGAGATGTAGCATTAAGTTGTCCAACATCAATAAAAGTACAAAGGCCTACCTCAACTTGTACTTGGCTGCAGTTCTTGAGTAAATATACTTGTGTGACCTAGCTGCGTCCTGTCGTAGGGACATGGACTCTGGTTCCTCTGCAGTTGGACTGCTCGTGCTCAGGTGTTGCTGGTCATCACAGTACTCCACCTGGTTTTTTATTAGTAAATAGTTTGATGGGACCCCTGATAGGTGATGCACTTTATACATGTTAAAGATTGTTTTTTTATCTTATGTGAATAAGATATTAGTTGTGATTTTTGTCTGCTGCCTGTTTCACACATTTTCAATCCAATGCACTCCAATAAACTACACTTACACTGAAATGACATGATCTAATGAAAGTGTGTATAAAGTTATTTTATCGTTGTAAAAGTACTGATACCTCCTAAGTAAAATAACTACATAAAAAATGTGACCTATGTGGAAAAGTATACTTCCAAATTAAGTTAGATTTCATGATAGCAGATTGATAGGTGCTTGATTTAGCCTTACAGCATATTTGATCATATCACCTTGATCTTCAAAGCCAAATGTAGTGAAAATAGTACAATATTTGTCGCTGAGATGTAGCATTAAGTTGTCCAACATCAAGTAGCCTAAAGTACAATAGGCCTACCTCAACTTGTACTTGGCTGCAGTTCTTGAGTAAATATACTTGTGTGACCTCCACCACTGAAGAAGAACAACAGCTGCGTCCTGTCGTAGGGACGTGGACTCTGGTTCCTCTGCAGCTGGACTGCTCGTGCTCAGGTGTTGCTGGTCATCACAGTACTCCACCTGGTTTTATTATGGGACCCCTGATAGGTGATGCACTTTATACATGTTAAAGATTCACATTTTTTGTGTCGCTATACATTGTTTTATATCTTATGTGAATAAAATATTTGTTGTGATTTTTGTCTGCTGCCTGTTTTACACATTTTCAATCCAATGCACTCCAATAAACTACACTTACACTGAAATTACATGATCTAATGAAAGTGTGTATAAAGTTATTCTATCGTTGTAAAAGTACTGATACCTCAGTGTAAAAATACTCCCAAATAAAATAACTAGACAACCAATTTGACCTATGGAGCAAAGTATACTGCCAAAGTCTGCAATAAAAATGAAAAGTGCTTGTGATGAATAACAATCCCTGTCAAAGCGATTTAGATTTATGGATACATTAGCAGACTGATACGTAGCTTTCATACTGCAGTTGGTTGAAGTGAAGCTAATTTTTGAGCATATTTGATTATATAAAAACCTTGATATTCAAAGTCCGTTAACCAGCTAAATGTAGTGAGAATAGTACAATAGTTGCCTCTGATGTAAAAGCATTAAATTGTCCAACATAAAATAGAAAAGTACAAGCCTAAGTACAATAGGCCAACCTCAACAGGTACTTGGCTGCAGTTCTTGAGTAAATATACTTGTGTGACCTCCACCACTGAAGTCAGGAGCTTAGTGATTTTTGTCCCCTTTGAGAAAATATTAAATAAATTCTATTACTCACCTTTCACTCCTACTCAGTAGGCCCTATCTTAAAGGAGCTATACCAGTGATTGTATACTTTTTACAAAGACCATTTAGTCAATACCCTCACCACTCCATATGAAGGACTGACAGATTCTGGATATTATAATTATACTGTATATAATGTAACAAATAAAATGCTTTGAATTCTGCAAAGACGTCCTGTAACCATTGGGAAACTTGCTGTGGTGCCTTTAGGGACCTTGAGTATACATTTACCGTTGTCGCCACAAATGTTGCTAGGATATATAAGACATAAAATACTAAAAATTCAAATTTTTGGGCCAATATATTAGATGAGCTTTCCCTTTCTTGTTCTTGTCTCATCACTGTCATGTCAGCTGCCATTGTTAGCTCACCGGATACATAGGGGGAATATTGATATCAGTCGTGCTTTAAAATTGCTCTTCTCTTTACATGTGATGTTTTGGATGCTAAAGACACACACACACACACACACACACACACACACACACACACACACACACACACACACACACACACACACACACACACACACACACACACACACACACACACACACACACACACACAAACACACAAGACTGTCTAGTGGAACAAAGAGGATAAACAAGCCCACGGATCTCATCGCCATCCACAAGAGACATGCTCGTGTGTGTGAGGTGTGTCGTGTTCGTTGTCTTGGAAATCTGCAGAAGAAGGGTGAGTGTGTGTGTGTGTGAGTGTGTGTGTGTGTGTGCTCTCTAACCTGTGGACAATCCTGTGCCTAGAGGAGAAAGCTTAAATTGCAAGAAAAGCCTTAAAATAACCTTTTTTAAATAATGTTAAAGGGGTCATATCATAAATCTTAACTTGTCTGATTTACTTTGTTATCAGTGCTGTCATGGACACCACCCCAAAAATATTTGCTTTGTATCCACTAATAATCAAACTATTGCACATTACAGCCTCTAAAAGCTGCTTTATTGCCACTGTGGCCTGTTCAAATCTCTCAGAAAGAATATGATTGTTTTATAGTTTACTTTTTTTTATTTTAGTCCTTGTTGGAGCTGCACAAGCGTCGTAAGGCTGTGACCGAGCCCGAGGCCCGCTACTACATGACCCAGCTGCTGAAGGGGATCCAGTACCTGCACAACAACAGAGTGATCCACAGGGACCTGAAACTGGGCAACATCTTCCTCAATGATGACATGGTGGTCTTTTTATTCATCAGCCCTTTCCTCCTCCACTTATCCTCCTCTTATGTTCCTCTATTATCTACTAAAGACATAAAACCCTCTCGTGGGCACAAAAACATCAGAGAAGAAAAATATATTATTAGTGCTGCTGGTGAATTAATGTTCATTCTGTTTTGTTTTAAAATATGAAAAATACATGTTTTTACATGGCAAGGATGTTGGTGCAAGATTACACAATATAAGTATATTGTTTGTGTTCAACCTGTGCGACCATTCACCAAATGGAGTGATGCAAATAAAAAACTAAAACAAATAACATTAAGTTAAAGTGACTTTATTTGCCATTTCCACAGGATACAAGATGCATGCACATTGGCGTTTTTGCAGTCATTTAAATACAAGAAAAAGGAAAACAGGAATATTATTTTCCTAATTATATGTTACACATGCATTAAGTAAAACAATAAGAAATGAAAATAAAGCAAATGCATTACATGTATTAGCATAGCACAGTTTTCAGCACAAGGTCTATCTGTTTCACTAAGCTATTTGTAAGCTTTTTATATGTGCACCCTGGTTTATTATGATCAAGGTAATGACAATAAGGAGGATAATTATCAGTTACAGAGTGAGTAGGAGTAGTGTCAGGGTGCTAAGTGAGTAGAAACAGAACGCCCACGAGGCCGAGTAATACCAGTGAGTTAACAGATACTGTAGATAATAGCAGTGGCAGTCCTACTAAGATCACATGCCTTTCACACTGTATTTCTTGAAATGCTGCCCCTTACTGGTGAGAAAAGAAATAAAAACTCCTGAGCCTCATATTCAAACTGTCATACTATCTGTTAAGCCGGCTGTGGTGGAATGATATTTTATCTAAGAAAAAAGTACCAACCACAATGTAAAAGTATTCAATTCAAAGTTAAAACCCTGCATTTAAAAGTTGATGAGTAACGTACACAAAAGGTATCCTACTTAAATATAAAAAGTAAAAGTAGCTTCCTGAGAATGAGCCTTTCAGTGATATATTATAAATATAATCGGATATATGTTTGGATCACACAGGTGTCAGTACACGTAAGCAGTACTTTTAATGTTGTAGTTGCTTTTACTACTTTAAATACTGCTGCTGTGTAGATTAACAGTGTATTAACTCTGCATGGGTAACTTGTTGGTCTACTTATCAATTTTCAAAGAAAAATACATTACTTCCTGTTGATTTATGGGCTTACTGTGGTAACAATATAACATATTAGCAGAAAATGGAAATAGTGGTATATCTGAAAAGTGTACTCAAGTACAGTAGCCAACTTTATGTCCATATTTGAAGACATAACTAGTAACTATAATGGTAGATAATCATGGATCCAAACCCCTCACTTTCACTTTTGATCATCAAGTACATTTTAAGATAAGATAAGATAAGATAAGATAAGATAATCCTTTATTAGTCCCGCAGCGGGGAAATTTGCAGGTTTACAGCAGCATAGAGTAAAGTGCACACAAGAGACATAGTAAAGAAAGACAAGATAAAAATAAAAAAATGAAAAAAACCAAAAAAAAACCAAAAAAAAAACAAGTATTATAAATAAGCAATAAAAACAGTAGAAAAACACAATAACTGAAATATAATATTTACAGACAGAAAAAAACTATTTTAACTATTATTGCACAGTGTTTTTTTAATTGTATGTAATGTTAAATTTGGATGCAAGTTATTGCTCAATTAAGGATTTTACTGGGTGCTATTGTCACTTTAACTTGAGTAAAGTATTTAAACACATTTCCTCACTAACCCCCACATTAACTGTAGTTGACATTTGTCTGATTAAATCCCTCTCCTGCATCATTTTCGTCAGCACTTTTTTTTTTCAAGCAAAGCAGCGTTGAACCAATCACAGCGCAGAACGCCACCTTCCCCGTTCTCTGATTGGCTGTTTTGTTTTTTCCCACGATGCTTTGCGGCGCCGGCTCGGAATTCAAATCGAGCGGACCAATCAGAGAGCGCCGTGACGACCGAGGCAGCATTTTAAATTTTGTACCAGAGGCTGTTGTCAAAAAGGGGACAGGGACTGACGGAGCAACGCTGCAACCACCGACGGGAGACTCCGGCGACTAGTTGCATATGTAATTAACGTTTTTAAACAACTTACCCATCTTATGCACTCCGTTTTTAAATCTTTAAATCAAGACTTTTGATGACGTTCGCGTTCAAAGGTGAAGAAGGTTAGTTTTGATTTGAATTAAGTTGCATTGAAAGGGTCGGTAGAAAGGGTGGACAATAGTGGCAACCTTTTTGCAGGAGTTTCTTTTATAAACACGCAGAAGTGCACTTTAATCAAACATGAGTGCAGGCACCGTGAAGCAGGCCATCCCGGCCGCACATGTCGACCTTAAATCGGCTCCTCTGAAGGAGATCCCCGACGTCCTGGTGGATCCGCGCACCATGCGGCGGTACGCCAGGGGCCGGTTCCTGGGGAAGGGTGGCTTTGCAAAGTGCTATGAAATCACCGACCTGGAGACCAAGCAGGTCTTCGCCGGGAAAATCGTGCCCAAGTCTCTGATCCTGAAGCAGCACCAGCGGGAGAAGATGACCTCGGAGATCGCCATCCACAAGAGCCTCGACCACGCCAACGTCGTCGGTTTCCACGGCTTCTTCGAGGACGACGACTTCGTGTTCGTTGTCTTGGAAATCTGCAGAAGAAGGGTGAGATTGTGTGTAGTGTAGTGTGTGTGTGCATGCTCTCTAACCTGTGGACAATCCTGTGCCTAGAGGAGAAAGCTTAAATTGCAAGAAAAGCCTTAAAATAACCTTTTTTAAATCATCTTAAAGGGGTCATATCATAAATCTTAACTTGTCTGATTTACTTTGTTATCAGTGCTGTCATGGACACCACCCCAAAATATTTGCATTGTATCCACTAATAATCAAACTATTGCACATTACAGCCTCTAAAAGCTGCTTTATTGCCACTGTGGCCTGTTCAAATCTCTCAGAAAGAATATGATTGTTTTATAGTTTTCTTTTTGTCTGTTTTTTAGTCCTTGTTGGAGCTGCACAAGCGTCGTAAGGCTGTGACCGAGCCCGAGGCCCGCTACTACATGACCCAGCTGCTGAAGGGGATCCAGTACCTGCACAACAACAGAGTGATCCACAGGGACCTGAAACTGGGCAACATCTTCCTCAATGATGACATGGAGGTCAAGATAGGTAACTGGCAAAAAAAACCAACCATTTTTAAACTCCCAGCCCTCGAAATGAATGCCAGTTACATTTATCTAGACTCTTTAAAAAAACCTGTTGGTCCAGTTATGAAGTATGGATCACAGCAATTACAACAGGAAGTTGTCATCCTGGTTGAGTGGCTCCCATTGAGCAGTGAGGAATGTTCTCACGAGGATGCAAAACACACAGATAAGCTTTAAACAAGGAAATGTACACAAAAACAAATGTGTTTTTCGTCTGCGTCTTTACAAATGCGTGACTGTCCGTCTTTCTTCAGGGGACTTTGGTTTGGCCGCTAAGATCGAGTTTGACGGCGAGAGGAAGAAGACCCTGTGTGGAACGCCCAACTACATCGCCCCCGAAGTGCTCTGTAAGAAAGGCCACAGCTATGAAGTGGACGTCTGGTCGCTCGGGTGCATATTGTGAGTCTGCACACACAAGTTTACACCTTTTTTACATCTTATTTTGTTGCTATAAATGCAAAAAAAACAAAAAACGGCACTATTCCACTTGATTCACTCCGATCTGTCTGTGTCCTCTCAGGTACACTCTGTTGGTGGGTAAGCCCCCATTTGAGACCTCCTGTCTGAAGGAGACATACAATCGCATCAAGAAGAACAACTACACCATCCCCTGGGTAAGCTGGACTAATGTATCACACAAAATGCCTTCAATATAATGTTTTTTTTTTATTCATAAATATAAATTTATAACCTGCTTTTCCATCTCTCCCTGCTGCAGCACATCAACCCGTTGGCGACGTCTCTCATCAAGCGGATGCTGCATGCGGAGCCCACCCAAAGGCCCACCATCGCCGAGCTGCAAACGGACGAGTACTTCACCTCCGGCTACATCCCCCTGAGGTTGCCCACCACCTGCCTCACCGTGCCCCCGCGGTTCTCCATCGCCCCCTCCACAGCCGCAGAGATCAACCAGAGACGCCCCCTGACGGCCATCAACAACAAAGGTAGAGCTTCCTGGAAGGACACGAATGACTGCGACTTAAATAAGCTATTTGTCTACGAATAGTTTTTTAAAATGTTTTTTTTCTTTCAAACAGCCGGGACAGAGAAGGTGGAAGGGAAGGACGAGCAGATGCCAAGGTGAGAGATGTTTGAGATGGAAGTGCTCACGTTTGACTTAAAAAAACCCCCCCAAAAAACGTGTGACAATACAGAATTACTTTTTGATTTTACTAGTCATATTTTTCTATATATAACTGTTGTGTCTTGTGTATTAAAGGGACCCTGAGCCAGCAGAGTGCCACCTGAAAGAAATGCTGCAGCAGCTCAACAGCATCATTGCCGCCAAGCCCTCCGAGAAGGCCGTCGTCTGCCAAGGTGAGAGCAGGTTCTCCGGTTTACGAGACGAATCCTCTTTTATAGCGTTGCACATTCTAGAGGTCTAGATAGTCTTTTTTTCTGCTCTCGTCAACTCTCATACAAATGCTTTGTTCTGTTTCTGTGTTTGCAGAAGAGGCAGAGGATCCCGCGTGTGTTCCCATCTTCTGGATCAGCAAATGGGTCGACTACTCTGACAAATATGGATTAGGTAAGACAATTAGGTGTTAGACTGTGATTCCACATCCCACAAGAATCATCTTTTTATTTTTTTGGTTCCTTATTGACATTAGCAAACACATATTTGGCAAAGATGATTCATATTTTTACTGTAAAGTTTAGATTTAACACATAAAAATTGGCCTCAACGTGAAAAAGATGGTTAATGGCTTTCAAGCTAAATGCATAAAATGTGTTACAATTGAAACTCATTTATTGTCAGCCAATAGACCTTATCTCACAGCAGATCATTTTACACTCCGTAGGGTGTAACTGATAACAATAAAGGAAAAGTACACCCACAAAATAAACTTTTTGGTGTATCAATTACTCACCTTGTGATACCTGGAAACCATTTCCCCACACGCCTCCACGGTGAACGAAGTATCAGATAACAGAAAAACCTTAATGAATTGAAGTAAATAGGGTCTGTATTTAACAACAACTAAACCATATTTAAAAAAACGTGTAATTTATCCAGTTTAAGGCTCACTTCTTCACAAAATCATGCATTTTCTAAACAACCCTGCACAGTTAATGCACAAGTTTCCAAGTCAAGACGTTTCTCCCTTTTTTAGTCACCCTTAAAGCATATGATAAAATAAAGTTTTCTTGAAAAATTCAAGTTAACACAGGAATCCGTACTTAATATACATTAGTGATGCAACCTATTCTTTAAACAATGGTTGGCTCTGTTCCATTGAAATGTCTCTTTAGGCAAAGTTAATTTAATCAAATGCAATGACTCATTTGATTTGTAACCGTTCACCGCTCAAACATGCTGTTTCACTGGACGATATGTCGCATTCTTCACCGAGACGTAACAAATATTGATTACACCTGTGTTTGTCCTGCTATTACTGTAGTGAAATACCAAAGTTAAGTTTTAGCCAGTGTAGAAATTGCGACGGCATTACGTAGTTTATCCTCCAGAGAGCGTTGACATCTTTTGAAAGTTAAGAGTCTTGCCTAAAATTTCATATTGGAGATCCTCATCAAATGTTTCAAATGTTGGTTCCAGGCTACCAGCTCTGTGACAACAGCGTGGGCGTGCTCTTCAACGACTACACGCGGCTGATCATGTACACCGACGGCGACAGTCTGCAGTACATCGACAAGACGGCGCTCGAGTCCTACCTCAGCGTGCGCTCCTTCCCCACCGCTCTCAACAAGAAGGTCAGTACACGAAGTGTTTGGGAGGTGTTCTTAAAGCCACGTCACACTTTATTGGATCCATATCATGGCGTGGATTCTTATGCGTTTGTCCCACTCTTTTTCTCTCTCCACCTCTCTCTAGATAACGCTGCTGAAATATTTCCGCAACTACATGAGCGAGCACCTGCTGAAGGCCGGCGCCAACATGGCCCGGCGGGACGGAGACGAGCTGGCGCGTCTTCCTCACCTCTCCCTCTGGTTCCGCACCAAGAGCGCCATCGTCCTGCACCTCACCAACGGCACCGTGCAGATCAACTTCTTCCAGGTACGACGCCGACCACGTCTTTTATTCTAAACTCGTCTTGACATGCGCCGTTGAGTACAACTTTCTGATTGTCTTCCATTAAATCCCTTCTCTCTCTCTGTTCCAGGACCACACCAAGCTGATCCTGTGCCCGCTGATGGGCGCCGTGACCTACATCGACGAGAAGCGGGAGTTCCGCACCTACAAGCTCTCCCTGCTGGAGGAGTTCGGCTGCAGCAAGGAGCTGGCCAGCCGCATCCGCTACGCCAAGCTCATGGTGGAGAAACTGCTGGACAGCAAGCCTTTGCCCGCCGCACGCTAGAGCAGCTCACTCCTCATCCTCAATCACTGTCGTGTTTTTATTTAAGGGTCACAGTATATATAACAATTCCTCCTCTATGCGGCCGTACCATCAAAATATGAATCCCCATTTTGTACATGATTGTTCTCTAAAGCCACTGATTTTTTTTTTTTCTACTTTTTTTCCCCTGCTGTTATAAACTTCTTGACTTTCTCGATGAAGCCTAATCTTGACAAACACGTTCTTGCTGACGTCATCTAAAATGGCTGCAGATAAGCTTGACCCTGTACATTCAAATGAGACGAGGAGGGAAAAGACGGATGTTAAGCGTTCAAATTCCCAGAATTCTCCTCTGCTCGTTTGATTTTTAACTCCAAAGCCGAATGGACGGATGTCTGGTCTGCTTCTCTAATGTTTGTCTTGTATTTTTTTTATCTGTTGTCTGTAGAGAGATGGACCATGTTAATACGTCTTCATCATGCACATTCTTCCTGTAGTTACTTTTACTCTCTTTTTATAATTCTATTTTAGATGTCTTGTCTTTCTCAACAAGATGTGCAAACTTGTACATACTGCTGAATATGCATACATGTTGTAAAGATGGTTTAATTTTACCCAAGTTTAAATAAAGATTCTCTTGAACTTGACTCTTGACACATTGTTGAATATTTTCTTGGTCACATTTCGCTGCTTATAAAATGGACATGCTGACTTTTGTCTGCACAGAAACAAGACTGACATTTGACGTTTTGTTCTTGACCCAAATAGTCTTAAAAGTATTGAAAAAAATGGAATTTACGGAATGTCCACCAACCTGATGATCCTCTATTCCTAAGTGCCCTTGGGTAGGATTTTGAACCCCCACATTGTTGTGTCATTGTGTGAATGAGGATTAGATTAGATCCTGACTGGCAGGTTGGCACCTTGTATGGAAGCTTAATTCATTAGTGTATGAATGGGTGGGTGTGATGTTGTGTACTGTGCCTTCCAATACCCATACTGCCATACTATTTAGTACGCAACAAAAACAATGTAGTCTCAATATATAGTATGTCAAATGCAGTTTGACTAAAAACACCAGGATGTTCTGCTAAATCTAGTCGCATTTTGCAGTCTGCAAGCCAGCGTGTTTTTCTAACCAAAAAGCAGATATACGAGTGACCGGGCAAAAGTTCAAGATGCCATGTTATGAGGAAGTTTGTCCCAATTGAGTGCATACTGCATGCAGCAGAACATACTTTATAAAGTAAGTACTAAAAAAAAAAAAAGATTTGGAATGCAGCTGTAGTGTGAAGTGCTTTAAGGGTTCGGAAGAATAGAAAGGCGTTATATAAATGCAAATCTATTTACTAACTGAAAGAAAGCTAAAGAAAGAGCACTGAGGAAACAGGCAGTGTGCCAAAACACTGACCAATGAAGAGTGAATGTATTTTGGCGCCTCCTGGTGGCCAAAACATAGATGACAGATTAATTTACAGTACTTGACAATTAGATACTTTTTCTTGATTTTGAGTGAATTCTATTTTTACAGTTAAATCTCAAGATCCAAAATGTATTAATGCAACATATATATGTCAAGCATCTGTCAGGATGAACCGATTTAACTTTAATTAGATAATATATTTATTTTGTCACTTTGTCACTTATAAATATATGAACCTAAATACAGGTAGCATTAGAATGTAAACTGCTTTTGTTATTGAAGCCTTTTTTTGCAGAAGCAAAGCTCAATGAATTCATGAGTTTTCATGTTCATTGTATGAATGTCGTTCCAAAGCAGTAAAAACTTTTACAACAGCTGACTGTGTGAAGCTTGAAAAGTTAAATCAGTGTTGAGATTTAAGTTTTTACAAGTTGTAAATATAAAAACTGTGACTCTATACGTCTGTATTTGTGTGTTTAAATCACATATATTTGACAATAAAAAACGTTTTTTTTTTCTGACTGTCCACTTCAACAAATGAAATCTCAGTGCGTCTAAGACTGTTTTAGTACATTTTAATATAAAAGTACACAAAAAATACAACAGAACAAACAAATGTTTAATGTAAAGTATAAAAACAAACTTTGGCAACACTTCTTTTTCTGAAATATAAGATATATAACAATTTATTCAAGTGATACTGGTCCTCTAAAAACAGTGTAGACATTTTCCAAGGCTGGAATTTTTTTTTCAGTTTTGTTGAAATGATGTTATTTAATAAATACAGTATATAAATGCCTTTATTTTAGTCGTACAGTTGTCTAGAGGTTACAGAAATATGAATTAGAGTTTCAACAAGCTGAAATGTCTTTAAAGGAACCCACAGAACCACATGTGAAGTATTTTAAAAGGTTAAAATCTCCATGTAAACAATAATACAGTGATAGATGGAAGTTTGTATTTAATAAAAGTGATCAGAGTCTTTACTCTACTGAGTCCAGACACAGTGAAGTCCGCTCCGTACTGTGACGGTGTAAAGTAACGTCTCCGTTGTGATGACCGGTCACCAGCGTACCTCCTTCTCCCCATCGAGCCAGCGTCCAGCCGTTGCTCTCGGGGCCCGAACCATCCTCGAGGCCCCCCGACTCCCGAGCTCCCACACGCACACACATCCGCTCTGACTCAAGCCCACCACGCTGGAGCCGCTGACGTCTGCTTCACACAGCCTTCAGGACCCACAGGCAGACGTGAGGGTTAGTTAGATGAGCGTATGAATGCAGAAACACACACAAACACATCAGGGCTTAAACTCACCTGCCGGTCCAGGTTTTGGGCGGATGCAACCGAGATGCCAGGACAGATCTTCCAGTCAGAGGGTTAACGGCGACCAGCGAGAACAGGGCGGCCTTCTCCGCCTCCTCGTCCTTCTCTTTGGCTTCGTCCTCCAGGGAGCTGAGCAACTGATGCTGCAGCAGGACAAATAACACTCCCTGTGCACCAACACACACACACACACACACAAGAACACACACAAAGGAGTGAAATCATCTGAAGAGTGAGACCCCTTTATAGATGCACAGAAAAACAGTCTTACACAGTAGGAGTATCCTCTGAGACAGGCCATGTGGGACAAACCATCTCCGAGGGTTATTCTCCGCAGCAGCTGTCCAGTCTTTAAATTCCTGAAACACAAAATACATTCAACCTGTAAACTGACACATCAGAGCCAAATCTGGATTTTATTATTCCATCTATCAAATATTTATCAAAAATAGGAAACATGGTTTGCTTATGTTTTTACATTCAACATTTAAAGTGCTTAATGTTTGTGCTTCAAGGTCAGTTAAAGTTCTTCAAATGTAGCCTAACTAATTCAAACCAACATGCTTTTATCAGTAAATTATAAACATATTAGTTCTCATTCATCTAATTTGGTTATATGAGGATTTATTTGTCAATCCTGGATTAAGTTATCTCGAATAAGAGTGAGCTCTTATTTTGAAATAAAGGCCAAACGAGTTGAAAGTTGAAACCCTGATCAGCATTTCTAAAACACAAAATTTTAATTTCCAAAAACATTTTTTTTAAGTGTGTTTTGCAACCATTTGATACGTTTTAGTTTATAAATGGCAAAATATTGATATTTTGATACCAAATTAAAGGAGCATTCATCTTTTAGTTAAGTATTATTTGTTTCTGCTCACAGTATCTCAAATTAAGGATTTTGGATTGGTTCTTTTTTCATATATTTATTTACAACATGCATTTTGTTGTATATTTTATGTCGTAGCAGTATGGGCATCAGGGCAGCTGTTCATTATGATTTAATTGAAAACTCAAAACACACAGAAAGCACCAGGATCAATGTCTGAACAAGGACATTACATTGTTTTTTTTTTTAAATCACATCCATTTGGTAGCTGCTTTAGTCCAAAACAACTTTAAACATCTGTAGGAATAAAAGCTAGATGTCACCGGATGAGCTCCCATCGCTGACACATTCATTTGTTTAGTAATATGCTCTGTCCCTGGTACTTTATGGAGCTTTTGCACTAAGGTAACTATTAGCATGGCGATGACTTCTCCATTACAATCCTGCTTACCAGACGAAGAGGTGTCCGCCCTCATTTGAGCCAATCAGAGCATCAGAAAGTCCGTCCACTGGTGCGAGAGCCCCGATACAAACACCAGGAGACACGAGAGGCTGAGAGCTCGATGTGCTGAAGGATAAAGAGAGACGACACTCTGAGAAATCTGAGCAATGAGGAAATAAAGTAGAGAATAAACACAACATGAACTCTGTGTTACCTGCTGCTGTCTGACAGCGTAAACACCTGCAGTGTGGATCCAGATGCTGAGTGGGAGGAGGTGACCACTCTGGACTTGGACACACCGACGACGGCCTGAACGACGCCCTCACAGAGCGCCGCCTGCGAGAGGCTGGAGCACGAAAGCAACCTGTGTACACGGAACACACACACACACACACACACACACACACACACACACACACACACACACACACACACACACACACACACACACACACACACACACACACACACACACACACACACACACACACACACACACACACAGGAGCTCGGTTTTGTCATGTCCATTTGGAAGTATTTTAAATGTAACATGTTAAACTACATCAGGAAGTCAGATTGAGTCGTTGTATTCACCTCACTTCTCTGATTTCCAGCTGACCCAGAGTCACACACATCAGGCCAGCAGCATTCGGGACGGGAAACACATTGATCACCGGCTGTAAACAAACACAGAAAAATAATTATGTAAACAAAGAAACATTGTATGTTTGACAGAATTTAAGTGTGCCACATTATTGTTACTTGAAACAGTAAATATTGAGTCAGTCAACAGTCCATTTTGTCCTATTTTAGTCTTTAAACATAACTCCTCCCAATTTATTTTTAAACAAGATACAGCTAAATGTCTCAGTTTTAAGTATATACAGTACCAGTCAAAAGTTTGGACACACCTTCTCATTCAACTACTTTGAAGAATCTAAAATATAAAACATATTCTGGTTTGTTGAGCATTTGTTTGTTTACCACATAATTCCATATGTGTTCCTTCATAGTTTGGATGTCTTCAATATTAATCTACAATGTAGAAAAAAATAAAAATAAAAATAAAGAAAAACCATTGAATGAGAAGGTGTGTCCAAACTTTTGACTGGTACTGTATATATTTTTGAAAGCTGCAACTATTTCAATATTGATTTTTATAGATTTATCGCATTCCCAAAGTGTGTCACAAAATTGTTGATTTTGTCAAACTTAAGAATCCAATGATATTGAATTTACAATGACATTAATCAATACCTCTGATATGCAGGCATGCGTTTGCTACGTCATGCACACGCACACACTCACCTTATTGAAGGCCCAGGTGTGTGTCAACGTCCAATCAGCGGCTGCAGTCCGACTCCAGAGACACACGGCCCACGCTCCGGCTGCAGCGACACACAAACCGCCAGAGGAGCCGCGCAGACAGCACGCATCCACCAGACTGCCTCCTGCTGGGGCCTGAACACACAACACACACACACACACACACACACACACACACACACACACACACACACACACACACACACACACACACACACACACACACACACACACACACACACACACACACACACACACACACACAGTAACACACACACAGTAATTGCTATAGATACAGATACACATTACCTCTGCAAATATATTTATATATTTTTGAGTGCAACCTTTTACCTTCAGTGTGTTTGTGCATCTCATCATGTGTTCCTCCGCCGTCTCCACCTGCCCACCTGGTCCCTGAGACTGGACGCTGGAGAGTGTCGGGCAGTCCGGAGGCTCAACCCCGTGGGACTGATCGTCTGTGCACGGGGAGGCGGTCGGCCTGCCAGGAGGGACGGACGGACAAGGAGAGAGATCTGGAGGGGAGAGGGCCCGGGTGGTCGGGCTATGAGGGGGAGGCAGAGTGAGAGCCGGGGCGGAGGGGGAGGAGGTCAGACGGAGGGCGGGGCGGAGCAGGTGGGGGCTGAATCCTAGTGAGGGTAGCGTGGGGCTGGAGAGGAGAGCGGAGGAGGGCAGGTGCGGGGTCACTGAAGGGCAGGGAGGCGATGCCAGAGGAGGACTCAACAGGAGCTGAGACGGGACTCTGTGGGGAACCTGGTGTGGATTCTCCACCGGCCCGTCTCTGGGAGGACTTGCGGTGAGTTCGGAGTCTTCCTTTGAATCTTTAAGAGGAGATTCCACAGTCAGATGCTGCACAGGAGACTCCCCCGGAGCTTCACTGCCGTTACATAACTGTACAGCAGTGGAGCCGTTAGAAGGCTCCTCGGGGGTTTTCTGTAGAGGACAATCAAAGGAAAGAGTCCTGACGATAGACTTGTTTTCTGTTTGGAGGTTCGAAGACCTCCGATCCTCCGAAGCATCGACTAAACCAGGACAATCTGATCGTTCTTCTGATGAAATGACAGAAGACTCTTTTATTTGAAGTTCATCCGAGGGACTGGTGACAAAATCACTATTATTTACTTTGATAGGTCTGTTTGAAAAGTCGAAGGGAAGCTGTGGTTTGACGGGATTGTCCACACTAAGAATCACAGTATCTCGTTCTTTATATTGATCTGCACAATCAGCGGCACAATCTTGAACCACTGACTCCGGTTCTGTTGATTTGGTGTGAGTCTGACACGATGGCTGAAGGTTTTCAATCTGCTGCTCTCCAGGGACTTCTGTAATATCCCGTCCAGTTGACTCCTCAGCGGAGGGCTGGCTTGCCAATTTATCAATGAGCTTGTTTTCTATTGACGAGTTCTGCAGGTCGGCGGACTTTGCAGCAGCCTGCTTTGCTTTGGTGGGATGGGGCGTATTTGAGACGGTGGGCGTGAGGCTGAGCGGGAATGGAAGAGGCGTCGAGCGCCGGATGCTTCTGCGTGTGTTGTAGGACGGCGGTGTAAAATGTTCAACTCCCGAATCCACGGCGACCTGGCGGAGCTTGTGCAGCTTCAGGGAGGCGAACTGGTCATCAGGGAGATGGAAGTCTTGCGGAATGTCAAAGTTCATCAGGTTTTGGACCAGAGGGCCGAGGGACAGAGACGGCAGAGGAAACAGAGGCGATGGGGCGGGTGGAGAGGACGGCAGGAGGAGAGAACGCCAGCTTGATGCGCCTGCAGGACAGGAAGTGAAAGAATAATGAATGGGAGGGAATAGCTGCAGAGCTCTATTTTATTTATAGTTAAAAAGTTAAATAAATTATAAAATAGTTAAATAGTTATAAATTATTCTACCTATGTCTATAATCTCATTGGCTAATCTGAGGTATTTTTAAAAAATGACTTAAGTTAGTGTGTGTGTGTGAGTTAAAGGTTCAGACTGGAGAAGTCTGGCTGCACATACAGTACAAGTTGATGGTAAATAATCATAGGACATGGTTATTGGTTGGTCGGTTATTATAAAGGGAAAATCTCATACAGTTACATCCCTAATGTGGTTAAACAATGTCGTCTTGCTGCAGCTACACAGTATGTAGTAAAAGCAGCGATATATTTATCAATTGATTAGTTCAACAACCGAAAAATGTATCTAATAATATTCTGATAATCAATTAATTGTTTTGAGTATTTGTTTGAAGAAAAATGCAAAGAATTCTTCAGCTCCCTGAGATCTAAATATTCTAAATAGTCTGTTTTAATAGCTTTTGGTCAACAATGAAATTGTTTGTAGATTAATAAGTAGAAAACATTGACTTCTAGTCCGGCATTCAAGGCTGGCATCACTCTTGAAGATGACGCCAGCCTTAAATTAACCGTATTTCATAACTTAACTTAATATCACAATATATCCAAACCCTGTAATTCAGGTTAAACATATTCTAACCTTTGCAAGATGAAGACTTTCTCGTCATTATCTATCACGGACATAAACAGACACACAAAACAAGTCTTACTTCTTCCACTCATCTGACTTGATCCGTTATTCCCGTTGCTGCTCTTCAGAAAGATGGGGAAGACCTTCTTTAGGTGTTCAGAAGCAGAGCTGGGCTGATCTACATTAACTCCAGATGAAGGCCGGGTGTCTCCCTGCACTGGAACAGCGTCTCCCGGAGCGACGCAGAACTTTGGTCCATCAGCTCCAAGAAGAGACGGGGAGGAGGAGGCCGGGGAGCTGATGGGCTGGAGGTCGTCTGAGGTTTGTCCGAGGCCTAGTTGTTGCTGTGTGTCTAAACTAAGAGAGCATCGTGGGGTCGGAGGTCTCCCTCTCCCTCTGCCTCTGCCTCGACCTCTGCCTCGACCTCTTCTCCTCCTCATACCTCTTTCTGGACGAGCAGTGGCCACCGTGGGAGAAAAACAAGCATCTGTGTCTGTTTGACGAGCTGAGATTTGATCTGAAATCTCACTGGAGCTCTGACTGTTCAGCTCGGCGGATTGTGATTCCGTACGAGGGCCGACAGACGCAGGTGAGGACAAACCTGTCGGAGTGTGTTCATCCCGACGTTCGTGGTTGTTTGTTCGCCTGTTCGATGCTCTGCCCCGGCTCCTGCGAGGTCGTCCCGTGCTCAGCTGGGAGAGTATGACGGCCTGCATGTCGGGCTGGCTCTGCGCAAACGTCATCCGTCTCGTGGTTCGGACGTAGTACTCCGCTGGGAAAAGTAGTCCTTCTACTAAGGTACAGGAGTCCAGGAGACTAACACCCTTTACGCCATGCTCTCCTCCAACCAGCTCACCTTTCTCTTCTTTTATTTCCGCTGTATTATGTTGACTTTTTTCACTTTCTTTTTGCTCTGCTGCATTTTGCTCAGTGTCTTTATTGCTGCTGACTTCATACAGCCTTCCATCCCTTTGCTCTCTACTATTATCACCAGTTCTTGTTCTATTTTTGTTGCAATCTCGTTCCCCTTCTTCAGCGTTTATAGCAGCGTTCTTACATGTGAGCTCGGTGTCTTTTTCCCTTAGTTCTTGCCGTCCTTGTTTCTCTTTTCCCTTGTTATCTCCTGTTTCAGTTGGTCCAGTAGTGTTCCAGTGTGGAAGCAGCAGAGATTGAGACTCAGAGTCGTTACAAGAAAACAGCTCTTCGCTCTCATTCACAACCTCCGTTCCCTCCGTTTGGACTCTGTCTTCACCTCCTTCTGCTCCAACAGTCTCCATCCTTTCGCTCTGCTCCCGTCTTTCCTCGCTGTTGTCGTCCGCGCTCCCGCCAGCCTCGGCGCTCCTCCTTTCCCAGCGCAGGCGGCTGCGTCGAGACCTGAGGCGCAGGGCGGGACTGGGTCTGTGACCTCCAGCTGGGTCATGGCGGGGATCTGGTGTCTGTGGCGAAGCGGCATCAGAGGGGAGCAGGAACCTGATCACCGGGCTCCTCCTGGACTCATCAGATTTTGCTGGAGCTGGTGAAACACAAGGAAATGTGTGAATTGTTACTTGCACTGTGATAAGAGGCAAAACATGATCTGCTTCTCAGAGTAATGACTTTTTGGGTCAAGCATGGAAGCAATTAATTTGTCAAAACTGCATAACACAAAGGAGAATTTTTTTACGTAAACATATGTACATGTTTACATTTAATAACAAATATATTGCTCCTTTCGTGATCAAATTAGGCACAGTGACAGATTATTTTATGATAATCTCCATAAACAACACTACCTTATTGGCCAATATCTCCCTATATATTTCCCAGAAGCCCACAAGCAAATAATAACAAAATAATAACTTCATCACTGCAGTCAGCATTAGAATCAACTCAAATTAAGCAGCAAAATTAATGACAACAGAATGTCTGACGTGCAGTGGACAGAGCCTTTACTCAACAACAGTTCACTTGATATAATAACTAAAATTCTTATATCCGTATTGCACAAGGTGTTGAATGATTGTTAATTCAAATTAAATTCCCAGCTACACCTTTGGGAAATAAATCCATAACCTGTATCACTTTTAGATTTATTTTACAACATATATTTCTATCTAACTGTCTCAGCGGTTATGCACTGTGGGACATATTTACTACCTGTTTTTTTGCAGCTGATTAAGACAGACTCACCTCCCGTGTGTCCCTGGCTCTGAGCTACGCTTGGATCCGTCCCTCTGGTGATGTTCAGTATCAATGGTGATGGGTTGAGACAGGGGTTGGATGTCACCTCTGGGTCTCTCTGGTCCTGGTTCTGCTGACTGATCCTGCTCCTCACATGTCTCCGCACTGCGTCCATTCGCTCAGCCCGCTGTGAGCACATCAACATGTATGGAACTGGAATGAACTCCCCACTGACGTCAGGACAGCAGAGTCGCTGCCCATCTTTCGGCGCAGGCTGAAAACTCACCTCTTCAAGAAGTACTACCCTGAGCCTTCCTCGTAGCACTTATTGTATTCGTATTAGTTTGTTGCACTTATTGTATTCGTAGTAATTTGTTTCTGCACTATACTTTTGCTCTGGTTTATGCTCCTAGATGCTTGTTTAAGAAAGGAGATGCACTTATGACTTCTGGTGACTAGTAGTTCTCTTGAATACCTATGTTGAATACACTTATTGTAAGTCGCTTTGGATAAAAGCGTCAATGTAATTGCTCCCCGGGCGCTTCTTAGCAGCCCACTGCTCCTCATGGATGGGTTAAATGCAGAGAATTGTAATTTCCCCATTGTGGGACTAATAAAGGATTCATTCTTATTCTTATGAATTATTATTATTATTACTAATGTAGTGTAACCAGCAAAATGTGCATAAAAAGTGCTCATTAGTTATTGTGGATTTTTCTTTTTCTTACTTACTTATTTAAAATACTTGTTTGGTTTTTTTCTACTATGTACCTTGTTTGCACAATATCTATGCTGCTGTAATCCTGTGAATTTCCCCGCTGCGGGACTAATAAAGGATTATCTTATTTTATCTCAAGAAGTACTACCCTGAGCCTTCCACTTAGCACTTATTGTATTGGTATCAGTTTGTTTCTGCACTTGTTGTATTCGTATCAGTTTGTTGCACTTATTATATTCGTATTAGTCTGTTGCAATTATTGTTTTCGTAGTAATTTGCCTCTGCACTATACTTTTGCTCTGGTTTATGCTCTTAGATGCTTGTTTAAGAAAGGAGATGCACTTATGACTTCTGGTGACTAGTAGTTCTCTTGAATACCTATGTTGAATACACTTATTGTAAGTCGCTTTGGATAAAAGCGTCTGCTAAATGACTGTAATGTAATGTAATGTAACATGTATGTGTGTGTGTGTGTGTGTGTGTGTGTGTGTGTGTGTGTGTGTGTGTGTGTGTGTGTGAGACAGACACTTTCTACACAGGTACTACAGAAGCAAAGTGAACCAGTGACTCTTACCTGCAGTCTCTCAGCTGTCCTCAGGTACTCCCTCTGTAACAGTGCCAGCTTCCTGCGTAGCTGAGGATGCAAAATGTTGACATGTTGAATTAAAGGTTCATTGTGACACTTTATATATATATATATATAAAACTTAATGTACAGCAGGTTTACCTTCTCCTTGTCATCACAGTGCAATGTGGTTTTGAGCTGATCCTCACAGTGCATGGTGTCTCCACTCTGTTCTCCATTGTGCTCACTTGACCTTAATACAAAAAACACACACACACACACACACACACACACACACACACACACACACACACACACACGAACACAAGTTAAATAACATTGGTTCAACGTTACTAAGAAACACCCTTAAATTAACTATTAACGTTTAAAGTCAGCAGACATGACAGCAAAAGTTGTCTCCACAGGAAATGACAGGTTGTCCATGTAACAGTTCAGCTGGTCACAGGCTTACAGTGGATCCGCAGATGTGTCCATGGAAGAGCTTATTTTGAAGTTCGATCACTCGGGCATCGATTTAGTTTCAATTTCCCGCGACCGCCTCAAGCAGACGAGAGCAGCAGAGCGCCGATAACTCGATCAAAGGGGAAAAGTAGACCAGTGGATGACCTGAGAGTGTAGTTTCATATTCAGGTCACTCCTATGAAACTTTATTACTTCATGGTTCCCTCTATAGATAAATATCTTGTAAACAAGCTTTGTAAAAGTGTTTTTGATGTCAATTCAAACCAGATTTATTTTTAGTTTAGGGGGTATGATTTAAATGTTGTTTCATATTTATTCTCATTATTATCTACCCAAGATCTTCCTTGTTGCCAGTGTTTTGGTACTTTTTTTAAAAAAAAAAAAAAAAACAAGTAAAAAATGAAAACACCAAAGTATGGTTTACATTTTGTACTACTTTGTCATTTGCAAGTGCCTTCATCATTTCAAGTGTTGATTGTAGAAAGAAATGTTATGTTTATCCAAAAAGTGGAAATTGCTTTAAATGAAGGAGGATATTTGTCCTTAAACTTGTAACGTAAAAGTAAATTCCGACGCAAACACAATTTTGTAAAGTAGGACTATTTGGAAATCTTGTTCATGATAGAGATATTTTCATTTATGCTGTTTATTTTATTTCATTTTTTTGAAGAGGAAACCCATTAGTAATTTACATAATTTAATAACAATGTATTAACGGGTCAGAATGCTTCTCATTCAAATACATTGAAGAATCTAAAATATAAATCATATTCTGGTTTGTTGAGCATTTGTTTGTTTACCACATAATTCCATATGTGTTCCTTCATAGTTTGGATGTCTTCAATATTAATCTACAATGTAGAAAAAAATAAAAAATAATGAAAAACCATTGAATGAGAAGGTGTGTCCAAACTTTTGACTGGTACTGTATGTGACAAGTAATTGTCAAGAAAAAACCTTACAGATCAGATGTTTATGGTGTATGACATGTTGGCAGATGACTAGTTCATGTTGCAAATGTTATTAGTAAAAATAAAGAACCGTTTTTTAACAGAAACCCCTTATGAAATAAAAAACAGTTTGGGAATATCTTATTAGTCAGACAAATGGCACAGCTTTAATCGAAATTGTAATAACAATTTTATTTGTTTTTATGATTGTTTGTTGTAGAATATGTCAGTGTAATTTATTCAAAAATAGAAAGACAGATAATTTGTCATCAGTCTAAAGTAGCTACAGAGACATTTTTGCTATAATGTGGGTGGAGACACGAGCAGAAAATATTTTTTTCTGCACAGAGTGAAAGTTATTGAACTTATGCACATATAGCTAATTAACCACAATTATTAGTGATGTGAATGCAACCACAATTGCTGAATCAGAAGCACAAACACAACTCCTGGAAGGTAGAAATTACAGATTTTAATGCCAAAATAGTTTCTCCGATACACTGACAGAATTTGAAAAATATGTACATAGATGCAAATACATAGGCTCCGAATAAACAAACGTAGAATCATCTTTCTGAGCCAATTAGAGTTTTAAACAGTCTGAAATGTGAAGTTGGGTTGGACTGGTTAAGATCAGGCTATAGTTTGTTGTCTCATAAATGCAAACCCTACTCATTTGGCACTCTTTGTAGGCTAAAACAATTGTATATACTGCTGTATTTCAATTTAACTGGACTCAAGTGTGGTATCAATACAGAGTGTTAAGACTGTTCATCACAAAACAGACCACAGTGGCAAATGTGGATGGTCACAAATTATGTTTATGTATGCGTGTATTTGATTTCTTCCTCTGACATCTTAAACCGATGCAGTGAGTGGTCTTTATTTAGGTCTGTTGTTCACATTTGTGTACAAAATATAAGTTTCTAGTTTGGTGAAACTGTCCTGCTCCTCAGACATCCACAGGTGAGGTACTTCATGGCGGTCATGCTGACGTGCATTAGAGGACCCAGGTTGAAGAGCATGTGGTAGAAGGCATGGACAGACAGGCCTCCCGTTTCATCAGCGTATTTCAGTGCTACGATGGGCGTGTACCAAGGGTTGGTCAGATTACGGAAACGCGGGCTGCTGGCTTCAATCACCTTCTTAGTGCACTGCAGAGATTAAAGGGATGGACAAAAACAATAAATACGAGAGGATTAATCCCAAATGGAGATGGACAGATGTGGCTCAGTGAGGCTGAGAGACAGACTACATGTGATCTTACTCTGGCGATGTCATCAGGCGTTTGTCCCAGAGTCTCAAAGATGTCAACAGAAGAGGGAAGATAGACGTTCTTGAAGTAGTTCACCGTGTCAGCATCGGCTCCGGGATACTCCTTCTGCTTCACATCCTGAATCATCTTTGCCTCGAATTCAGTGTGAACGGGCCGGGCTCAATCATTGACATTCTGAGGAGAGAGAGAGAGAGAGAGAGAGAGAGAGAGAGAGAGAGAGAGAGAGAGAGAGAGACAACAGAGGTGAATCATGAGAAGACGGGACCTCAACAACAGAGCAGTGTTACATGGAGGAAGCGCTCAATGGTCAAACATGAAACACTATAGTGCTTAAATCATACATCGATTTTTAGTGGAACAAAATATTAATCAACAATTTCAATAGTTCATTAACCCCTTCAACATTTGTGTGTAGCCTTAATACAAGTTGACTACTTTTTTTTGTATTTGGACACAAAGTATTTAAGTATTTGCAGCAGTGTGGGACTTTTGGACTGCTTTGAAAATAGGAAGAAATCCCCCAAAATGTTCAGGTTTTAGTTGTATATTCTTCTGTACATTTTCCCACCTTGTATTATTATTATACTTGAGAATTAATCATTTTCAAGAATACCATAATGATGATATTAATGTTTATATACAGCACAGACTACTGTAATGTGTGTACGTGTGGGCTTAAAAACAGTGGGTGGTAAAAGATTTATAGTTTTAGATAATTTACCAAATAAAAATTGCCCTATATCTTTATAGGTTATAGCAATAGAAAAGCATTTAACGCTTCATCCAGCGTAATCATCAAATCAAAACTAAAATGTGTCCGATACTTTTAATTAATGTCTATATACTGTACATGTTGAACTAATTACATCTCCATCAGCCTCAGCTGTACTCTGTGTTTAGTACTAATTAGCAGATGTAAGCATGCTAACTCAATGTTTCTATGTCACAGGTTTCTTTATTAGTGATGGAAGAAGCATCAGTGGAACTCACATGACATTAAACTTCAAGAGCTGCACGGCCAAACTCTCACAGAAGCCCTCCATGGCAAACTTGGAGGCGGCGTACACGTCGTTAAACACCACACCTTCAGAAACACAGCAGATGATTAAATGTCACTCTCAGACAACATGAACAGTTCAACAGACCAGATCTTCTTTTTGTTTCATTGTTTTGTAAAGACACTCATCCTCTCCGTCTGCTAACCTTGCAGCCCCATCACACTGCTGACCACGATGATGTGTCCTCCTTTCCTTCTCTTCATATCAGGCATCACCTCCTTGATCATGCGGATCACCCCAAAGAAATTGGTCTCAAACACTTTCTTCATCTCGTCGATGGGGATGCTCTCTATTGGACCCACGAGGCCGATACCTGCGTTATTGACTGGGTTGGGGGGAAGAAGAAGGACACAGAGAGGAAGAATCTGAAGCATGAACATCACTTTGGGACATCATAGCAAATGCAGCAAGACAAGGACGTGTTTGACTCACTGAGGACATCCACGTGTCGGTCTTTGATGCCGTTGATACACTGTTTGACGGACTCATCGGTGCAGACGTCCAGGACAGCCAGAGACAGAGTTTTCCCGTACGTGTCCCCGGCAGCTTCCACCAGTTTATCTTTACGCTTCAGGTCTCGCATCGTTGCTATGACTGTGAACAGGTGGAAAATAGGGAAGGACGGAAAGAATGGAGAGGAGCAAGGAAGAGATTGTTTAAAATAGATGTATTGTATTGTCTTGAGTTTCATCTACTGGACATCTACTGTACTGACTAGTAATATTTGAAGACCTTTTTATATAAACTAGGAGAAATTTGTTTGTGACAAATTTATTCCGTGATCCTTGGCCAACGGCATACGGTCAAAAGTAATGATTTAACTTTGTTTTAGGATGTTGAGGTGTTCACATTTTATTGTCCAGCACAGTAGTCAATAAGTACTGTATGCATTTAGGTATCATTAGCTGTTCATTAGAATGGAATCTTGAATGTATTATATTACAGACAGAGAAACACATGATGTTCATGTTCGGCTTTCTTTTTGTTTGCTTATTTCTTTACATTTTTACTAATTTTATTGTTTTTTTTATATTTAAATGTATATTTTTATTTATTATTATATCATATACATTTATATTTTTTTTATTTGACTTTTTGGGGATGCTCAGTGCACTTGTGATTGGTACTCATGCTTATTTTGAAATGCTACAACACTGCCATTAGATTTGAGTATTGTAATCACTAAGTTTAAACCAATAAACACATTGTTGAAAGAAAAAAATATCTTGCATATATATCTATATTTTTCATGGCTGTAATTAGTGTTTAGTGCTAATCAGCAAATGCTAGCAAGCTAACACACTAAATTAGAGTGTTGAACATGGTCCTGGTACAAATCAGCATGTTGACATTATCATTGTGAGGTGAGTTCATAGATCATGGCTCTGCACTCTTAGTCTTGTTAAGTTACGTCTGTGAAAACATGAATAATAATAATAATAATAATAATAATAATAATAATAATAATAATAATAATAGAAAATGTTGAGAAAGAATACACAAACTAGTTTTTCTGCCATGCCATGACTTGTATTTTTTAAATGAAAATAGAAGCACCTCCACACTGACTTTAAAACCGCAACGATATAAATGTTTCAATTCTAATTAGATTTTCGTAATGCTATTTCTCATCATTGCTGTTTGCCAAAAGCCCTGTCTATAATTAATCTCTTTTTCAAGTGTGAGTTTGTGAATGGACGTAACACTCCCACAGCACTTGGCCTTCAGGCTGCTGCTGTAAAGGAGGAATGTGATTAGGCAACCTGCCCAGGTGAGCGAGGTTACAAAAACACAATAGCACCGTCTGGAGAGTCAAACTGAGTTCATTGGTTCAGGCTGCGTGTAAGGCCAGATACGCAAGATACACACGTAAACACAAACATTTTGCTGTTATTGTGCAGCATCAGTGCACGTTCTGTCTGTGTTCATGCACGCATGTGTTTTTGTAGAGTTTTAAGGAGAGAACTTCCACACTGAGGGAATCCTGTCTTTGTGCATATTTCCTGTCATGGGAGTGAACGGAAAGAGAGGAGTAAAGGTCATGAAGAACTGGGAGAATACTGTCAGAGACGTGGGATGATGGGAGAGAATGGAGGGTAAAGTACACACACACACACACACACACACACACACACACACACACACACACACACACACACACACACACACACACACACATCCCTTTCTTGTCTCAACTTGTGGATGTTTTTTTCCTGAGTTAACTTTCTGAATAACTGAACACCATAATGGTAAAGCTATTGCTAAAATAGTAATTGTAGGAATAAATAAACCTTAAGTAGCCTTAATATAGGCCGTCGGTGCTCCTGTTACAGCGGCCAGTTTACATGTCAGCATTAACGTCCTGCTGTAATTGCTCGCGTCACCTGGCTCCTCCAGGAATAACCCGGTCATCCACAATGGAGCCATAAGTGGCCTAAGCCGCGCTGTGTTGGGGCTTTAGTTATTGTCTGGTATTACACGTGTCCAAAGAGTGACTCAAAGGTTAAGTCGGGATCAGTGACATGACTGATATAGAAAACTTAATTTAACCTTAAAATAAAATGATTTGTCCTTAAATGTTTACTTTACTATTTCAAAATGCATGCTAATGAGTTTTTTTTTTTATATAAAGTGATATTTTAATGTATTTGTCCTCCCACTGCCGGAGGCCAATGTTTACCCTTAATTTCCACACGGCATGAAAATAAATGAGATTTTTTATAGTTTTACATAATTATTTCATTTGTACTTTGTACTTTTATTAGCATCTAGGTAGATTCTCCTGAACTAAAAACTAAAATCCACAACCTTCCAGTTTCACTATATGGCTGCAGAGGTTATTCAGCTTTTAACATATATGGCTTTTCTTGACTTTCATGTATGTTGGATGCAAACTTTTCCTATGACAATTATGTGAAAAGTCTCTGATAACAACAATAAAAGCAAAAAAATGATACCTAGTGCTATCAGACACAAATGATAGAAAGCCTTTTGGTAGGCTAAATATTTGACAGATACATGGCCTCTACTATGAAGTCCCTAAATCATTTATTCTTTGCGTCCAAACAACAGAAAGTTGACTGTGACCTCTGACCTCTGAGGAAGCACTGAAGCCTGATGATTCAGGGTTCAGTGGTGCACACATCTTTGAATTTGCTCCATTGACTCTATTCATATTCTAGATAACTCACTTTGTAGGAGCTTATTTTCTCTCTTGTGGTTCATATTTAGTTGAATTTAGTTTTTTTAACATTTAAAAAACGCTGCAAACAGCCTCTGAGTCGGCTTTGTATGGAGATCACTCCTCTGTAGAAACAGCAACACTGGCTTTAATCTACATAATCATGTGGACTATGTAATAGTCTTATGTGCACTGTGCTCATGATGTAAGCATCTTATGTGTTAACAGAGCAGAGGAAGAATATGAGGATAGATATTGACAGAGAGTTTAGAGGTTATACAACATTTAACAAACATATTATCTCTTATTAAACCATGTATTTGTTTATTTTGTATAAATGCTTTGGCCACACAAATGGAGCCTGTTTACATGTCATGCCAAGCAAATTGAAATTCATCTTTCTCTCACACACACACACACACACACACACACACACACAGTGAACCTACCGTGGTAGCGCTTCTGCTCATCCTTGGCCAGCATCACGGCCATCCTCAGGCCGATGCCGGAGGAGCAGCCGGTGATCAGCACCACTTTCTGCCCGGGACTCGCCATGGCTGCTGCCTCTGTCTCTCCACTCCGTTGTCGCTCTGTGCCACTGTTCACCAGCAGACCAGCTGCTCTGTGGGATGAGTGGATACTGGAGGTGAGAGCCACTGTAAGAGGATCAGAGGGACAGAGGGAGAGAGAGTCACATGGACAGAGGGAGATTATCTGTTCTGTGGGAGTCGAGCCCAACTTCTTTATTTTTATTACATGATCAAAATCCATGACATGTTCTCAAACTTGTCTGTCAGGGCGTTTTTCTTCTGACCAACAGTGGAAACAACTAATTGATAAACACCAATTTGAAATCATATCAATATTTAAAAGCCAGCCTTTGCTCAACAAAGGTAATTGGCGCCCCCTAGTGGTCAATGTGAACACTCTTTAAATTAGTTAATTACAACTCTATGAATGGAAAGACTTCTTCTCTTATTAAAAAACAACACACACATGTTGATGCCTGAATTGTTGTTCATTGATGGCAGAGGGAGTGTCAGAAAAGCTGTAATTATGACCAGTATAGTAGATGAAACAAATACTACACACAAGTAGAACTATCTCTCTCTCTCTCTCTCACACACACACACACACACACACACACACACACACACACACACACACACACACACACACACACACACACACTTGAACACAAGAGTGTAGCTGCCGGTCATAAATTCAAGACAACATACTTTAAGCCGGAGGAAAGGCATTTAGAAATATGCCTGGAATCTATTTTCTTAAAAAAAAAAGAAGTAACTATGCATGTATGTGTGCATGCAATTTACATCTGTTACCAAAACAGCACTGTTACCAAAACACAAACCTCTAACTACTAATGCACGTTACATTTGCTGTATCTTTATCTTCAAACATGTAATCTACATTTCAGCACCTGTTGAATGAACCAAATGTTTCTCTGCAGTATATTTATAAAAGTATGCTTCCGTTCATTAGTCACAGGCTGGAAAGCACTCTGCTGAAATACTAGCTGCAAGTAGCCCCAATAAGTATTAATGAATTAATTACAATTAATGAATTGATTATTATTATTATCAATTCTTAGTTATTTATTCCAAATACTCATACATGAAACTCCACTGAAAGGTGAACAAAAAACCTTAATCCAGCCCTCTCCTTCATGTGCACATTTCATAGCGTGTCAGTTATCAATACACAATAAAAATAGTGTCAAGACTGTCTATTGATGAACAATGTTTTGCACATTTTCTTGTTTTTTTGCTGTCATTTTAGACGTTCCTTTTTAAAAACTAGATTCATACAGCTTAATTTGCTCCAATATCCTGTTTATTTTGGCCCTGAGTCACCTGCTCATCCCTCTGTGTGGGTCATATGTCCGTCTCCAAGTTAACTTCATTAAATACTAAGGTATCCAGCCGTCTTCTTAGACAGTAGAGACTAATGTAAAGGCTGAATCAGAACAGCAGAGACCCGAGGCTCGTAGGTATTCAAGTGCATGTATGCATGTGTGTGCATGAACTTAGCTCCGAGCCTCTTTCACCCCATAAACCACTCCCCACAAACCCCTAAAACCTTTCTGATACCTCCCAATGAGCGGCTGGTTTTATTTGGACTATCCAACATCAGAGTTTAAAGTACGATAACCCCTTGATGTAGTTATTTTATTTATTTTATTGTGCCTGTAGGAAGAATATGACGTTTGTGTGTTTGAAGAGAGAGTACGAGGTGGGCAAAGACAGACAGGCACTGGAATTTGGAATCTGCAGCAGCATATTTTTATTAGTTGGGCAGCACCGTTGTCTTGTCCCAGCATGCTTTGTGTGTGTGTAAATGTGTGTGTGTGTGTGTGTGTGTGTGTGTGTGTGTGTGTGTGTGTGTGCCTGTAGAGATTACATCTTGAGAGAGCAGAAAATGACATTTCATTGTTCATATGTATGTTTAGTCGTTGAATCTTTGCTGACAGGTTCATATTCGAACATTGAATTATTTGCACATGTGCTGAGCATATATATGTGTGTGTGTGTGTGTGTGTGTGATTGTGTGTGTGAGTGTGTGTGTGTGTGTGTGTGTGTGTGTGTGTGTGTTTGTGTGTGTGTGTGTGTGTGTGTGTGTGTTTGTGTGTGTGTGTGTGTGTGTGTGTGTGTGTGTGTGTGTGTGTGTGACAGCGTTATAAGAGAAATAAATATGTCAGAAACAAAATCTTCACTTAAATCACTCAGACAATAACGATGCTAATAATGACACGCGCGGAAACTATGTTACTGCACAGCTCCACGTGCACCAACCAGGGGAGGGAGGAGAGAGGAAGAGGAGGAGGAGGAGGTGGGGGGGTGGAGGGGGAGGAGAGGAGAGAAAGTGAGGACAGTCCTCTGCGGGTGAGGAGGGAAATAAAGGAGTTGTGTTTCTGCTGGTTCCCCTTCTTCTTCTTCTTCATCTGTCCAGAGGAGCAGCAGGAGTCATTACGCGTCATTAATTAAAGACTTCATCAATTAACTCAGCCATTATGCACGCGCGCTCTTAATTAACATCCAGCCGGTGGAGCGCGCGTTGAGAGACGCACAGGCAGGGCAGTTCCTGCGGAGCCCCCCCCCCAAAAAAACAACTTCTTTGGCTTCAGGTGTCGCGTGGAGCGCCAGGCAGCCTCGAGGAGGTCATCGGCCGCTGTACCTGATAGGATGGATCGATGGGGTCCAGTGCGCGAGACGTGGCTGCTGCTGCTCTTCAGCTCGGTGCTCTGCAGCTCACGAGCAGGTAGGAGGGAATATTAAACACTGTGTACTTCATCAACTTTTTTTTGTTGCAAATAATTAACAGTTCAATTTGTCTAACAATGCATTTAAAAACATGTAAGGTTATGGTTCATGCTTCCCCCCCTCCTCCTCCTCCCCCTCTCTCTCTCTGTGTGTCATCAGTTGTCACCACCTGTCCTCATGAGCGCATCAACGTCTAAATGTCATAGTTAACATCATTTTTAATCTTTCAGGCAAACACACTCACTCAGGCAAATCCCAAAAATGTCATTATTTAGGATTGTTGATGTTGAACTTGACTTGTCAAAGGTCAATTCCATATAAATAGTGATTTTCCACATAGCTTGCATAAAAAAAAGGTGCTTTTTGACGGATGCTTTCATCATGCCAGGTCATGCAGGCATAAAGCTCATTGAAGTGAACCTCAATATTATTTTTTTTCCTGCTGCACATTTGCTTGACAGTGTGAAGGCCTATATGTCCAGACTTGTTCTGCCATACCTGCATCAGTGTGAGCTCCTGTACAGCAGTATTCTACCTGTACAGCAGTATTCTACCTGTACAGCAGTATTCTACCTGTACAGGTATTCTACCTGTACAGCAGTATTCTACCTGTACAGCAGTATTCTACCTGTACAGCAGTATTCTACCTGTACAGCAGTATTCTACCTGTACAGCAGTATTCTAGCAGTATTCTACCTGTACAGCAGTATTCTACCCAAACAGCAGTATTCTACCCAAACAGCAGTATTCTACCTGTACAGCAGCGTGCAGAGTATTCTACCTGTACAGCAGTATTCTACCTGTACAGCAGTATTCTAGCAGTATTCTACCTGTACAGCAGTATTCTACCTGTACAGCAGTATTCTACCTGTACAGCAGTATTCTACCTGTACAGCAGTATTCTACCTGTACAGCAGCGTGCAGAGTATTCTACCTGTACAGCAGTATTCTACCTGTACAGCAGTATTCTACCTGTACAGCAGTATTCTACCTGTACAGCAGTATTCTAGCAGTATTCTACCTGTACAGCAGTATTCTACCTGTACAGCAGTATTCTACCTGTACAGCAGCGTGCAGTAATGGGAGACAGACCGAACAAGGCAAATCAAAGAGAGCTGTTCTGAACTGTACTTGGCATCTCACTGGAGGCACATGAGGAGCACTTTATCTCTTCTGGGGCTTTTAGAGCCGGGTGTCACTGATGTTTATCAGGATGGTTAAGTGTTTGAGTGGGCAGGTTTAATGAAGGACTATGAGGTTTAATCTCCCAATGCTAGAAAATGAGACCATAAAGACTTAAGAAAAATCTCAAAGTACTCCCTACAAGGTAACTTAACCCGGCTTCTATGAGGAACCATTGTGAAATACAAGTACTTGGTGTCTGTTTTAACCTGCATGGAGCAGCTCAGTTTGACCTGATGCATCAATCATGTCAGGACAGACTTTTCTGGAGCTTTCAATCCTATTACATCAGCATGTGGAGTTTGCAAGTTTTCATGAAATTGTAGTTCTTTTAACTTTAATTAATTTTTTTTCGAGCAGTATAGGGATTCTCATTAATGTTAGCTGAAAGGAATGGTTCAACATTTTAGGAAATACGCTCACTTAGACAGTTAGAAAGGAAGATCAATACCACTCTTAAGTGTGTACAGTAAAAAAAACAAAGCTTGAGACAGAAGCAGGCTAGCTTAGCTTAGCTTAGCTTAGCTTAGCACAAAGATTTGAAACAGGTGGAAACAGCTAGCAGGACTCGTTTAAACGAAACCTTACCTGCACTGTAAAGCTCACTAATTAACATGTTATATCTTATTTGTTTATTCCGTTCAAAAGACAGTTTCATGGCCAGAGGCTGTGAATTCCTGGAGTATTTCTAACACCGCTGGGTTGCTAGCCAACTAGCGAAGTCTAACTCTTGGCAAGAGAGCGTATACGTTTCTTTCCCCAAAATATGAAACTACTTAAAAAACAACTTACAACCACTTTATAAATTGAGCTTCAAAGTACATTTCTGACCTTGGAGACGGAGTCACATATGTTTTCTTTACAGGGCCACAGCAGTTCTCAACCGATTCTAAGTACTCTAAAGAACTCATATCTTTCATCTTCATCATTACATCCGTGTTTGATTTGCAAGTCAGCATCCACCGGCCTCATTTAGGATTACGTCAGCGAGACAGTCAGCTAGCAAATGACTTGGCAAAGACTCCACCATGTTGCCTCCACGTGCTGCGTGACGCTGAGAGAGAAAGATGAAAAGTATTTATGTTATGACCCGAAAACCTTTTAAGAATATCTAATGATATCTGTCTTTGTACTAAAGATTAAACGAAAACCAGCCTCCAGGGTACTTTATTAAGGTTTATTTGATCATGTTTCAATGCTGTATTAAGAAAAAAGTTTTAAAAAAAACTTAGTGAAGAATTTTGAAGTATGATTATCACACATTCTGGGTCAAACCTGTGAAGGTCATTACTGAAGTTACTAATGTGACCTCTGGACCTTCAGGGTCATCTGGGGTCAAGCTCAGGCGGGGTGAAGCGTCTCGCACCTGGCAGTCAGAAATCTGAGCTCTGTACGTAGGAATTTAATCGTAAATGACCCTCCTGGTAAAGAAAAACACAAAGATATACACATACTTCATGCTAATACTACATGCATGCACACAGTGTAATGTGTATTTACATTTAGCTCAAGTTCCTCTTCAGGTGTTGGACAAACTCTTTTTCAGAACACCCATAAATTATCGGTCTGCAGTTGCACTCTCGTTTTCTTTTTTTGCTTACTGGCAAATGTAATGACACACCTGGCTGTCAGCAGGTCGGGTGTGAATTATGATCATAGTTATTTCAGAAATTTGGTCAAGTTACGGTCAAGGGTGTCACCGTCTGGCCTCAGGTGTTTCAGGCTCTAAACCTGGATCACCGCTGGTTTGTAGCTCGAGTTCAGGAGTCTTTTAAACCTGACCTCTCTCTGTGTTTGTTGCTTCCAAAGTATTCAGAAAAATCATCTGGTTGCCAGCGTAATGTAGCTAAATACAAATTTGTTTAGTCTAAAGTCTTCCTGAATCATTTCCGAGCTAATTGCTTCCAAAATTCCGGTAGTCAAGATGTAATCAGAAGCCCGGTCTCGGGGGTAAACAGGTTTGCGTTGGAGACAATTTATGTTTTGTGCCATGTGTTAATGTAGGAAATGTTGTGATGTTTATATAGCGGAATATATTCAGTTTGGTGAGAAAATCAGACATGGTTTAAGATCTGTCTGCATTATAAACAAAGAAATGTGGAAAAAAAAAAATGATGCTCCTCTGGCCACACCCGAATCAGTGATGTCACAGCAGGTGTTTTTGATGTGACACATGATGGGAAACACCTGCTGTGACATCACAGAATGGTTCGTGGCCAGAGGCACAACAACAGTAGTAGTTTTCTACCACATGTGATTCAGTGTGGAAATCATCTCCTTTTAGATATTTTTAGCTACGCTCGCAGCTTGGCGTGAGGGATGGCGATGTCTTTAGTCCAAGCTGAAATATCTCCGCCAACATCAGGTCCAATATTTTGGTTTATGAATATTTGCCAAACTGACATCAGCTTTAGTTGTTCTTTTACATTTATTATGACTGGTCTAAAGTGTTGACATCTGGTACATACACTTGGGCAAGTATGTAACAGTTTTAAAAAAGAAATAATTAGATCACACTTTTGTCAATAGACAAAGTCAGGATTTTGGAAAAATGAGGTAAAACACTAACATTGTGTTTATGAAATGTTTTCCGTATTAATTTTATATTTTCTACACTGCATATGTGTGCATATCTTTGACATTCAACTTGTTTTGAGTTTAAAGATACCAAATACTTGATTTTGCTCCTTGTAGTTTTTGAGAGCCATTTTCCTATCACACTATATTTAGTCTTTTTGCACATTGGAGTACTGTTTAATTAGTATATTGCAAAATCAGTCCTATGTGCCCAAAGACTAGATAAGTTAAGATAAGAAAATCTCACTTTCAGTCGTTTTGAACATTTCTTCAGTGAACACTTCCATTAAAGGACATTTATAACTTCAGTTGTGGGCTATAAATGGGTTTATGTTAACGAAAATGGAAAACATGGTGACATAGCTAACGTAAGATGCCGAGCTCCCTTCTCCTCAATATGGAACGGCCATTTCCTCTTTACTGACATAATTCTATTAGACTTCCATACAATCTGACTTCTTTTTGCAACCAGAGGAGTCGCCCCCTGATGGCCATTAGAAAGAATTCAAGTTTTAAGACACTTCCTCATTGGCTTTACTTTTCACAACCGTAGGTTGCCACCTGGTCCTTCCACTGTTTTACATCAAAGCAACAGCCATCTCTAGTTTATTTTCCCCCCAAGATATGTTGGGTACTTTAAATAACTACAAGGAAACAATCTGAAATGCAGATTCTGTGAGGAGAGATTAAGATGAAACACAGACATGAAAACCTCAACAATTAGTCTGAAATTGGAAACACTCGATAACTGAATGAATAATTTGTTCTATCTTTTATCGATTCATGTATGTCCAGGAGCATTGTGGGAGACAAAGAGAAGCTGTCTGTATTTGACTTTGTAACTGACAGTTTGAGAAGAATTGTTTAAATTGTCTGAAGTCCACAGAGATCTGAAAAAAACAGTACGTGTCTTTAGCTCATTTCTATGACGCCCATGTCTATAATACATATAAACATACGTATAATGTCTTGAAATTTGATCATAGCACTGTGTCATTATAGCGATAAGCACTCATAAATATTCATAATGCTATATAACAATAATCATAACAAATTATAAAGCCTTTTATAATGAATATAAGTTCAAGTATTGTTATACTTCATAACTGCTGGTCACTCACTGCTCAATGCAAAGATTATAATGTATTACAATTATGGAAATCATAATACACTGCAATACCTTGCGAAATAATTACACTAATATGAAAGTCTTAATCCCTATTGTGTTATCTAATTCTGCGATAGATAGTGACTTAAAGACATTTATTTAAATGAAAATCTTACATGAAAATAATGTTAGAGCATCTTTATAATAGACATGACTCTTTTTAAAGTAGTAGAAGTTTGCATAGGGAAATCAGTGACAAAAACACAGGACTTTCACCCAGGAGACCTACGTCTTGTTCCGAGTGAAACCAAAAGTCAACGTGGACGTGTTTAATGTTGCGTAGCAAACTAAACTTACATTGCAGATGTAACGAGTTGCGAAACGTGCTTTAGGTAATGTAGTTAACTACGTAACAAACACCGTTATTTTAACCCAAGTTTTTTCCTGTGAACACAGTAGTTTATTTTAAATGACATGCATGTAACAAACGGAAATTGACACGTGCAAAGCTTTTGCTAGAGGTGTACCTCGAGGTTCATAGTTTGAAGCGTATGGCCACTGACCAAGCTGCCGTATTTGACGACTTCGGAGTGAGAACGTGTTGACTCGAATGACTTGAAGATGTTAAAAAGCTGTTAAGTCATAGATGATCAGCTTACCAATAGTCCATGAAGAAGAGCATCAGTAGTCATTTGATGTGCGGAGCAAGTCGCGTTAGACTGCTCATTAATGTCAATGGGCGTGTAGTTGGTACTTTGGTTATTAATTTGCTTGTTTCTACAAGACACCTTGGCTTGAAACAGTTATTTCATCACATCATGCTTATTTTTTCACGTGAGGATCGTTAGATATTCTTTACTGCATTGCCAGGGTTTTATTTTGAAATATTTTATCACGTTGCGTCTTTGCAACACATAATTTGCTTTTGCTCAAGACCAAACTCACAGTCACATAAAACCTTTTGCCCAGATGTTTCAACCACCGCTGCATGTAATTAACCTGACTTGACACAGGGCGTAATGTGTCGCCCCATTAATTATGTAGTTTGATCCAGTAAAGACACGGTGATTCACGCTTGGCTTTCTAACTTAAACACGTCATGTGGTACACAGAAGTGTTCAAAAACATTTCGAATTAAAATACAGTTGATACACTGTCATTGCAAATTTCCCCTTTGTGGGTCTAATAAAGGATTATCTTATCTTATCTTACTGGAAGTTTATATATTGCCATTTTTTTTTTTATCACTTTGCACTTTGGCACAGTAGGTCTGTGGGCTATAAATTAGTTTTTTCTTAGAAAATAAGCTCACTCTTTGTTCTCCCCCCCAAAAAAAAAACACTGTATGATGCAACCTCCAACGCTAACAGAGCACATGGCCACAAAAAGCAAAGTGTAGCTGTCCTTGAAGAGTTGGAGCCCCGTGTCTGACAAATATTGATGCGTTCTTTGATCTGTGTTGGAGAGGAAGAGTCGACTTGGTATGAATGTCTGTGAGATCTTACTTTGGTTTTTTTTAGGAGAGAGAGGATCACGAGATGTTGGGACTTGAAGATGATGTGCCTCAGATTCCTAGAAGGAGATAAGGAGCTCACGTCTGTCTGTCTGTCTGCTCGCTTCTTCTTCACTCTCTCTGCTGCTGATGTTAAGGATTCATATAAGTAAATGCATGTGTGTGTGTTATGTCTGTTATGTCTCTGTATGTGTGTGTGTCAGACGATCCAGTGTGGTTCTTTGATCAGAGCCAGCTGAACTGGGCGGAAAGCAAACACATGGTCACTCCATCCTATTCTTCCCTCTTCACCCGTCCACCGCTCTGGTTTTCATCTCCCTCTTTGTTGGTTCAGTCTCCAAAGATAGTCGTGTCAGACGTTTGAGAGAAGAAGCAGAGAGCGAGAAAGAGGAAAAGGATGGCAATGACAGGCACCCGGGGCAAATCCTCTGTGGGGGATCTGAAACCCTGTGTGTGTGTGTGTGTGTGTGTGTGTGTGTTCTTGTTTCTGCAAAAGGCATGTTATTGGATTCTTAGTCATTGCTGAGTTAATGGAAGACTAATCACAAACACATAGAACACCACATGTACACCAAAAAAAAAGTACTTACCCAGTATTCACATACACGTAAACACACACAAACACAGACACACATCTGGTTTCCAGAAGAAAATCCATAGTCTTTCTAATATGGTGTCCATTAGGTTGTCTGTTTGTTGTTTGTGTGTCTGCTCTACTTATAGAGCACATATCCTGTATGTGTGGATGTGGAACCTGGAACAGAGATGGACCTCTAGTAAAACAATACACAATTCACAATTGTCAGACAGCATTTTGTAAGTTCAACACTTGCATCATCCATCCATCCATCCATCCATCCATCCGTCCATCCATTACGTAGAGTTTTTTTGCGTCAATATCATGATAGAATCTAGTGTATCATTTACATACTTCACAAAGAAATCATCCCAATTCACAAAGTGTGGATTACAGATTGTTTATTTGGAGAGAGATCACTGGTATATGGAAAATAAGATGAGGTTACTGAATCAGTATAGGTAGAGCAAGATTTGGATCAGAGCACATCCGTCTAGTACAGTCAAATATTATTAGAAAGAAGCACATTTATCAGTTTTTTGTCCTCTTTACTTCAGCAGACTGGATTTGAAATCTATCTATCTATCTATCTATCTATCTATCTATCTATCTATCTATCTATCTATCTATCTATCTATCTATCTATCTATCTATCTATCTATCTATCTATCTATCTATCTATCTATCTATCTATCTATCTTAGTTCATTCTTCTTGTTGATCTTTGCGTTCTAACCACAGTTGCTCTGCTTTATGTTGAGGCTTACATTTGACGTGCTTTGCATGTGTCTGCATGTTGATCATGTTGCCCCTGAACACCACAGCTTAGAGCCTCGGGAAAACAGCAGCAGTAGCTGATTGAGACCAGAATACCACTTTGTGTATGTAAAGCCCAGTATACGTACAATACGTGTACGTGTGTGTGTTTGTGCAGAGGCCCACTTAATGTGGAAGTTGTGTTGTTCTTGTGCACGCTGAGAATCAACCGCAAAGGGGAAACAGCACCTGATGTGTTTAAGTGCAGATGAGCAGAGCGCTTCCATGTCTCGTCTTGTCCTCTGCTGCATTCAGATGTCAGATCATTTCTATTCTGGTATGTACGACTGAAACCCCTCTCACTAGTACTCACTGCTTATGAGTGTCAGGAGCAATGTCACCTTAAATCTAACCGTGGCTCCAACATGTCTGAACACCAGGAGTGACTTTCTAGCATTTTTTGGGGTGGGGGCTTTAAGAAAAAGAGTGTTAGTAGCTGGACATGCTAACAATTGACCAGAAAAAGAATACCACCAGAGTGCTGTAAAACGTGTGGGAGGATTCTGAAGCAATAATTGTCTTGCTGAGAGTAAGATGATAAGAATAATACGAGTTCCTGTCTGGATATGTGTGACAGTTAATTGAACCAATGCATGAGCAGCATAACCACACAGAATCCATCTACTGGAATGATCAAACTCAGAAACCCTGAGCCGCAAATTCACTAAGAATGGATATTCTATCGAAAGAAGTATGAATTGTGCATCACTTGCAAACCGCTGCCTGCCTCGTCTCAAGGGCCGATTCACAAAAGACATCATGCTAATGATATTACAGCGTAAACACGTCCCGTAAAGTGTTGCAGCTGAGTACAATTTGCCCTTTTTATTGCAGAGGGAGAGTGAAGAAATAATTAATTTAGTCGCTTATATAATTAACCTTTTTTTTTTTTTACTGATGTATTTTCAAAAATGGAGTAGAACATGTAAGGGAGCTCATTTATTTTTTATGACACAGCTGTCACTGCACCCCTAAAATAAATTAGTTTGAGCGTGACGATGCAATCACTGCCGCCATGATCACTGGGCAGTCCGGGTGGTGACACCTCCTATAAATACGCTTCAGCTAGCATAAACTCCCTGAAATAATAAAGAATTTTAATTTAACTGCGTGTGGCTATCAAAGCTGATTTTTGTGATTTGGACTGTTATTTGTAATGAGGCTCATATGTATGCAATTTTTCCCTAAATATCTGCATATTACCTCATTTAAATACATGCAAATAGCACAGGAGTGCCGACACACTGTTTGCTTGCCAGAGCAGTTGGAGGTGCACATCACCCTTTAACGGGTGCTTTTAGAATTACACAGTTTTGTTATGTCTCAGTTGTGCAGGGTTAGCGGCAGCAAAAGCTGTGCGATCCTTTTGTGAATTCGCCCTTGGAATGATATTTTCTTTTGTGTTGCAGTTTTTGTTGGATTCTTTGCTAGCCCACATTTTTTATGTTTTTATTATTTAAATTAACCCTGATGATCCCACAGTCATGTCAGTATGGTTAATATGAAGCTGCAACCAAGCCAAGTAACCTAGCTTAGCGTAAACGCTGAATGCAGGGAAAAACAGCTGGCCCGCCTCTGAAACTTTGCCTGGCCAAGAAATAGTCCGGCACATAACCTCCCATAAAACCACCACTTTTGTTTACACGTTTTTACACTTTGTTGTTTGTACCAAATCGATTAATCTAACAAAATAAAGTGAGCTTTATTTACTCTTAAAGGTGCTGATAGGTAGATTTTGTTGCCTCGGGTCAGAGCCAGGCCTGCTTTTTCCTTCTATTTCCAGTCATTATGTGCCTGCGGTGTGTATTGGATTGCATTATATCCTTGCTACTCCATTTATGTTACTGAGATGTGCAAAATATAAAACAAAATCCCTTTCAAAACACCACCACCGCCCAAAAACTGTAGCTTCAAACTGTACCACAGAATACAGAAATAGAAAAATTCCAGTAATAGTTAACAAAAAACAAACCTTTCACGGTAAACACACTGCAGGACTGTTGCATTGCATTACATTGCACAGGTGTTTCTATTGTTCTGGTCACTCAGTGTATATCTTGTGTTTTAAAGCTGCAGTGAACAATTTTAAAGCTTGAAAATCTAATTAACAACTTTTCACAGAGGATTTTCTGCTCGTGAAGCTAGAGAAAGTTTTAATAGTGTAGTTTAAGTTGTATCAGTAAATAATACGATGCCTTACTGCACACAAAAAGACATCATTACACACTGACTGAATGCCAGCAGTCCAGCTGGCAGTCGGACGAACAAGAATAAAAGGACAACAAATACATCTGGCACTCAGACGTTATGCCAACCTGTAAGTGTGTGTGTGTGTGTGTGTGTGTGTGTGTGTGTGTGTGTGTGTGTGTGTGTGTGTGTGTGTGTGTGTGTGTGTGTGTGTGTGTGTGTGTGTGTGTGTGTGTGTGTGTGTGTGTGTTGAAAGGTGCAGAGCAGATGGAGAGTTTACGTAAGCCCCAGAAATACGTGTGAAAAGGAGCCCCACCAGTAGAGGCATGCCCTCCTCTCTCCTGCCATCTATTACTCCTTCTATTTCCCCTCTTTACCCCCATCTCTCCCTTTCTCACATTTTTCTCTCTTTACATCCCACCTTTTTCTGCTTAGTCCATCTCACAGATCTCTGTAACCATCTTGTCGACAGCATTTCAAAAGAATGTGAGCGTGCGTATGATATGCATTTCTGCTCATGCAATGATTTTGGCCACATCCTTAGAAAAATATCCCTTTTGGGGTTGTTTTGTACCATTGACATAACACGTTTTATTTTCTGCCCTCTGGTATAAGATTTTGTTGTGTAAAGACTAATGCATGTGTCAGTTACAATATGGGCGTAATCATGGGAACACACTAAGCTTCTGCAACAGGTATGTGTCCTAGAAAGAGAGAGAGAGAGAGAGAGAGACACAGAAGAAGAGCACATGGTCCGACTGATAAAAGTATTTCATTAGTTTGTTTACAAGGTAGCATAATTATAGGCCTGGCATCACCCACATGTCTCAGAGGTAACATCACGCAAAAAAACCAGTTGTGTTCATTCACAGGAAGTTGTCAGTTTTATTTGTGTATTTGTACCATTGCTCAGAATCTTTGATTTTGATCAAAGTCAAATTATTCGGTAGGAAATGCAAAAGTGGATTCATGAGAGCTTGTTTGCTGAAAATGTCTTTCTGCTCGGCTGGAGGAGAGGTTGATAAGAGAAGGTTTTGAGTCAGAAAAAACTCCAAAACGAGCTAAAAGAGGCTATAAAAGCTCTGTAGAGTGATTGACCCATTGTGATGTAAACAAGATTTAATTATGAAGATTTAAAAACAAGTATAAGAGGACTTCTCAAATGTAGTTTTGGTCAAATATTTGAATGCTGTTTTAATTAAGTGAGTAAAGCCAGTAAAACTAAAGGTGACGACGTAGACAACTTGATCAAAGGTCGAAGATTCCTGTTATCTTTTATTACAAACACAATGCGATGCTTATCTTCCAGACAAACATCAGATCCTCTGATTCCTATCCAAGCCTTTATTTCTTCTCTATACTTTGGTTACACACGTGTCTTCCCTTTGTGGTATCCGTCAATCAAAGGGAAAAAGCTTTGTGATTAGCCAGTCTAACAGTATGTGAAAAAAAGCAACTTAAAACAGACTTTTCCTCCCTGGCTTTTTACTGCATCTTATTTCATTTTTGAAGTGTAATGGTGAGAGTGGTTTTTTTTCTTTCATATCAAAGGGTCCTAATGTATGGATTTAAGTCTCCCACAAAGCTCTGTAAAGCCAGGGTTGGGACAGAAGGCCGTCCAAGGCAGCATTGACGAAAATCTCTCAGATACAAGCACAGATGTTTCTTCATGTGCACTTGTCCTTTCCCATAGTGAGAGAAGACTAAAAATCTCTGCCTCTCTCCAGTTAGATTTTCTTTCGTTGGCATTTTTGTCTAATTCTTCACCCTTGGATGTTTTGTATTCTTCCAGCTTTGCAGTAGTCACATGATAGAAAACCACATCAACTCGCCCACTCGTTCGCTGTGAATTCTCTAGACAATGATCGACTCTATTCACACATGGACTCAGTCGGACATTGCACAGACTTTATACTAGGGAGCTTGCAGGGTAAAGCATGTTTAATGTCCCATCCAACTGATTCGCACATTTGCGTTCTCACATACAGCTCCTTGGGTGATGCCTAGATAAGTCTAGGGTTCAGTCCATGTGGGAAAGGGGCTTGTATGTGGCTTGTATGGGGCTTTGTGTGTTTCTGAAGTGACTGTGCAGATCTTTTTTGGGGTCTGAAAGGGCAATAAATTTGGCTTTTTCTTTCATTAGCTTAAAGCTTAAATGAAGGTATCTGGCGTTGCATAGATACCCTGATGAGGAACAGCAGATCGAACCCACCAGTCCACTCAGCCGTACTGTTTCTTGTCTCTTCGCAGCCAATCCTGTTGACGTCCTGAAGGTCCTGGAGCTGTCGGAGGACATGGAGGGCGTGTCGTTGGAGTCGGGACTGTGCACCAGCAGGCAGGGACGAGAGGTGACGGACCTCTCCTTCAAGATCAACAAGAAGATTCAGCTGAGCGCGCCCACCAATCAACTGTTCCCCGGTAATACATCTCTGTGTGGGATGGAGTAAATAACCGAGTGTGTGGTGTGTGAATATATTTGGTCATTGAGAGCCTGCGTTCTAATATGTGTGTGTGTGTTTGTGTGAATTTTCTCCAGATTCCCCGTTCCCTGTGGACTTCTCAGTGATGACAACAGTCAGAGCTGTGAAAGGCTCACAGGTCTTCCTCCTCTCGCTGTACGACTCGCAGGTACGCATCACACCCACGCGCTACGTCAGGATGTTGAAAACCAAACTTACACTTCACGCTGAATGTTTAACGACTCTGTTTTCTGTCTGCTTTACGGCACATATCCAGCTGGAATTTAGTTTATAACAAAGGGAACCTCTTCCTTTAATCAGATACTAAGGGGAAATTGTCCACTTTACTAACATATTAGACTGACCTTGAGCAAAAAAAACAAACACCAGACAACCATGCACTCTGCAGGACTCTCTACTGGGGTCAGCATCACAGGTTGTTTTGCTTAATTTGCCCAAAATGTTAATATTACATATTTAATGTAAATATTATGTAAATGCGATGTGTAATTTACACAAATCAACATACAGTATATTCTGAATGTAAAGAACACTCGCTGAAAATCGTCAAGAGTTTTTTTGTTGCTGTTGTCTATCATGAAAACTACGTCCCCCTTTTCCCATCATCCCTTGTTCCTTCTGCCTCTCAGGGCACACAGCAGCTTGGCGTGGAGATCGGCCGCTCTCCCGTCTTCCTGTACGAGAACAACGAGGGTCAGCCGCCTCCAGAACTGTACCCCACCTTTAGAAAGATCAACCTGGCTGATGGCAAGTGGGTAACTACACACACACACACACACACACACACACACACACACACACACACACACACACACACACACACACACACACACACACAGGCAGCTATACACACACTTTTTTTTGTTTCAAGATTTGACACAAAACCTCATCAGGAAAGAAGAGTTGGACAGTAAGTGATTTTTTTCTTCTTCTCTGCTTCCTGCCAGGTGGCACAGAGTGGCCTACAGTGTGGAGGGCCAGTCGGTGACTCTCTACCTGGACTGTGTCAAACTGGACACTCTGGACTTGCTCAGAGGTCACGACCCCCAAGTCAGCACTGAGGGGGTCACCGTGTTTGGAACGCGACTGCTGGACGAAGACGTGTTCGAGGTGTGTGCATTTACTGTGTGTGTGTGTGTGTGTGTGTGTGTGTGTGTGTGTGTGTGTGTGTGTGTGTGTGTGTAATGTAAAAAAAGACATGTAGGTGGTAAGTGAACGGAGATGACACTGTCTCACTTTCTTAGGTATAAACCCATTCAACTTTTGTAAAAAAAAAAGAAAAATTGTGTGTGGTGAGGAAGTGTCCCTGCTTGTTGCTGCTCGTTTGATTTATCTGTCAAATGTTTACAAATTAATAATGGTAAAGGCTTTTCTCCTCACACTGCCCTCCAGTGGCCTTGAGGTTGTACTGCACCTTTACCTCAGCTCCAAAACCTTCAGTGTTTTTGAACTTAACAAAGATGCAGATGATTTTGATGTATGCAAAGTCTTGTAGATTTCCTATAATATGAGTTATTCCTCTAGCTCTTCAGTAGTTATCGCAGTAATCAACACATTCTTGCTTAAGATCACAAAATGCAGTAAAATGACTCACAATAAGCTCCTTGGAAAAACTCCTCCAAATCTGCAGCTGTGTAAAGTCTTTGTAGACTTTAAAGAGTTCTGTGTCTGTTGCGTCCTCAGCAGTGTGTGGTCATTCTCGCAGATCCCAAGAGAGACCATTGACCTTTGTTTTTCGTGGAGTGTCAGGTGGTCCATCTGTTTAACTGGACAACTCCCAGCCCGTGTTTCGGCCTGGACTCCCCTCCATGTGTGATGATGTGTGAACAAAAGGGAGAAAGAGTTTTTGTCCGTCTGATGACTTGATGTGCATCACTTGAGACTGTAGCTCTGGGGAGGATTGACTGCAGAGCAACGATAAAAGAACAGCCAGTTTACTCACTTTGATCTGAATAGATGAAAACATACAGTCTAACATAAAAACATGGGAGACAGATGCTTAGGACATGTCTGTCAAGTCATGCATAGTTATGATTTCAACATTGATGGGGACACATATTAAGGAAATGTACTTCTTTTCCTGAATTCTATGGATTTTATTATGCTGGAAATGTCTTTATTTATTAATATAGAAACGATAGAATGCAGGCAGATTATGACAATTCAATACAATAAGGCTCTTTTGCTACCAAATATTTGTTCTCCTGTAGATCAACTTCTGTCATTTAATGTTATCTAATGTTATGTTTGATAGCTCATAAGTGTTTCACTGAGATTTCTGCTCATGTTCAAAACTTTTCTGCACATTCAAAACAAATCCCACACCTCTGTGCTTTCTATTAATTAATTTACTTCTACTTATATGTGCTTTTATAAGAATGAGGTCATAATATTAAAAATAAGAAAAAAAGCAACCGGTCTGCTGTGCGTTATGTTGTTATTCTTCTCTCGGACATGTGACACCCCTAATTAATGACATATTGTACAGTGAGGAGCAGTGACATAATGTGCATTCCTGATCTGATTCATTCATGTAGAGTCACAGCTCAGTTTTTGTGTGTATGTGTGTGTGTGTGTGTGTGTGTGTGTGTGTGTGTGTGTGTGTGTGTGTGTGTGTGTGTGTGTGTGTGTGTGTGTGTGTGTGTGTGTGTGTGTGTTGTGCCACAGGGAGACATCCAGCAGCTGCTGATCGTCGATGACCCCCGAGCAGCAGAGACGTACTGTCAGGACTACATCCCAGACTGCGACGCCCCTTTACCCTACGACAAGATACTAGCAGAGGCCGAGGAGGTGAGCCCCCATCTCACAGCCAATCACAGAAGGCAGAGATAGAGAGAGAGAGAGAGTTAAACCACATTTGGGACCCCCCTAAAGTCTTTCAGCCTACCTGGACCATTCCACACATAACACACGCTGCGAGGCATCTCAGGTGTTGGATGTTGTAAATCCAGACTGTCGTTTTTAAAACGAAAAGGAGCCCCTCAAGGTTTCATTTGTAAGAGGAGAAACTATTACAAGTATTTATGGACAGTTTACAGGGCAGATCTGACAAAAGAAGACGAATGGTTTAATTACTTTTCAGTCATATATTCACACGTGAAAAAAATCCTCCCGCATAAATTAAAAGATCACTGTGGGCTGTGAAGGAAGATTGGTGCCATGGGGAGTCAGATATTCAGCACACAAATATCTCACTGATGGTTTCAGTTTGAGAAGCATCACTCAGGGGCCTGAGCTGTTTGTTTCCTCGCTGTCTGTGAGATACTTCCATTTTCAGATAAAGTAATAAATCATCCCAGTAGTGTCTACTGAGATCTAACCCCTCTCTTTCTTATTATATATTTCTCTTTTTCTCTTTATCCTCCACTCTTCATGCTTTGCCAGGCTCTCTGTGCCAATGCTCCGCTCTCCTGGGAAAGGTTTCAAATCCACTTCCGCTGTTTTGATTTATGGTCCTGGCTTACAGCTCCAGGACTCAACTGGTTTTATTGTGTTCGGTTGTTTTATTAGAAAATGCAATCGGCCAACGGACAAATATATGTGTAGTCTAATGACACTCGGGTGAAGCTTTCCTGAACATGAAAAGACTGACCTGTACTTCTGCCATGGATTTCTTGGCTTCTTCATGACATCTTTCATGTAACAGAGCTCTCAACCAGAAAGGACTACTGAAAGGAATCTGATAGCTTTATAGACATCCTCTTTTTCCTAAAACTGTTCACTTTATCATTTATATTCACCTCATACCGACATTTTACCATAGGCGAAGATAACACATTTGTATCAAATGCAAGAAAAATACATTTTTCTGGCCCCAAACTGCATGGGATAGACATAAAATGGGAGGTGGGAACCCAAAGAACCCATTTTCTTTCACACATCTTGAGGTGAGAAGTCAAGGGAGGCCTTGAAAATGGCCATGACAATTTTTCCCTAGCCAAAATTTGCCTTTATTTGGAGTGTAACACTTTCACGGTTGGTAGGAGTGGATTTCTTGGGTTGTCTAGTTTCATATGATGCCATATGATGATATCCTCTACAGTCGTAGCGGTAGCAGGTTAATCCATTACATTGTTCTGTGTATGTATAAATAAAATGTAACACATGCTTATATCATGCATCACCTCTGTTTGATTCTTTATTGTCGTCAGGTGGAGAGAGTACCTAAGAAGCATGTGGTGGAGGAGTTCGAGGAGTTTGACTACAGCGACCTTTACGAAGACATCTCCGTTTCCACGTTGACAGCAGTTCCTAATATCACAGAGTATGAGGTGAGACTCTTGAGTGTGAGCTTGTTTTTGTGTGTTTTTTTATTTCCCTTTATGGCCCTGGTGATTTATCTCTGTGTATATTTGTTGGACAGATCATAGAGTATGAAGACTACGACAACACATCAGATTTCGACCATGTGAACGAGTACGAGTACGAGGAGGAATACGAAGATCGCTACGGGCCGGCCGAGAGGGAACGAGAGTACTCTGTTAACGCACAGGTACCGTCCAAAACCATCTGACACATAAGATCTTGTGAAGTTATATATAAATAAATCCTTTGTAGACAATATAAAATTAGACCATTTGTGCTACTTTAATGTTGTTAACGTGTCCATATCCTTCTCCTCTCATTAGGAAATTCCAGAAAAAGGAGAAAAAGGAGAGCCGGGCATTTTGGGAGCGGTAAGGAAAACACACACAGGCTTAAAAACATACACAACCACAGGGAGGATGTCGTCCCTAAAATGTTTTATTACAGTTTGAATCAATTCCAAAGCATTGAGTAACAAAAGCTGTCAAGACAAGAAAAGCATCAAATGCTTTGTCTGTGGTCGAAAAGTCAAAATAAATACGTCCTAGGTCTTTTCCATCGAGGTCAAGGAAAAGTTATTAGGAAACGATAAGAGAAAGATGTGAAGGAGAATTCCCAAGGACTTAGGAAAAGAAAACTGCAATATAAGAGAATCCGACTGTAATTATACTGCATTACATTTGCACATCCGAGTTTTCAACATTCCTGTACAACAAGTCAGAAACTACAATGGGGGTTTGTGCTTACAAACACCGTAGCAACATGTACACAGATAGAAGACAGACAGAACTGTATGTATGACTGATTTAATGGAAGCATTGAAGAACTTTTCCAAAGCATTTAAAGAAATCGACCAACTCTTATCATGACTGACACTTCTCATATGGCTGATACTTCTGGGTCATTTCACTCAGTTACGAGTTTCCTCCTAGTTTTCCAAGAAAAGAAAAAAAGACCATTCGACAGCATCCGTAGTCTTGTTTACTTGATTTTCCATCCATCTGATGTCGACAAGATATTACCTGATTTTGATAAGAAGAAGAATTTCAAGCTGCATGTGTTAAGACTTAAGACAGCAGCGATGATGTTATGTAGAAACAGTGTAGTAGTTACATAGTTTGTTTACCAGAGAGCTCAACATGTTAGAATAGATGATATGAAGATATAAACACCATCAAAGATTTTGCCATTCATTTCATACCGTGGTTACTGTCCTCTAATAACTCTGGGTGGATTAAAATATTTTGTAAATTAATTATCTGGATTATTTTATGGCAATATTGGATATTTATACAATTTTTGCATCCATGTGAAGACGTGCTTTGGTTTTTCTTGTGTTTTATTTGCTGAATAAACCAAACACTTACGTTACTGATGTCAGTAAAACGTTATTTTATCCATAAATTATTTCAAAATTTTTCTTTAGAGAATTTAAGGAAGAATTTATTGGTCATATGCATTAAAAAGCCACCGCTGCATTTCACATGAGGAATAAAATACAACACAATATACAACTGTAATGGTAAAAGTAATTTACATTTTTTATCAGGTCTTTTTTACCCTTAAATATTAGTAATGGCTTCAAACATCCTGTATTGACCCAACAATCAATAAGAACTTTATTACAGATTCCAGATAAAAGACAAATCATTACATATAATAAGTTTCACACAAATGCACAATACAAATTCATGGTTAAAGAATAATGTTCTAAACTTTATGTTAGATAAACTCAAGAGGATTTCATTATCAGACTCATTAAGCTGGCAGATACATTTGTACTTGATATTTCTTCAAAGTATTGACGTCAGAGTATTGACTCCTGCAGCCTCAAACATTTGCACTACAGAGGTCTCTTCAGCAGTATTCTCATAGCATCATTATAAATTACTTGAAGTCAGTGTAAAAATGCTTTTCTGTAAAAATGTGCAGTTTTTGCAAACCTTAACCCTCAGAGAAAGGAAAAAGTAAATTTCTGTGAAATTTCTGCAGGGAACGCAGATCACAGGACCACATGGGCTTCCAGGACCCGAGGTGAGTGAATTTTGCTGCATGACAGGTAACTTGTAACAAATTTTTTCTTCAGTGTTCAGGTAAGAAACCTGTGTTGCATGTGGACATGGGGGTCAAAAATGCATCTGCGGTGACCTTTAACACAAAAATGGAAGCAAACATATAACATAATTCCATCTAACTCAGCTGTTATTTTGTCTGTTTGTTCTGTGTTTGCAGGGAGAGACTGGACCGTCTGGAGTCACAGGACTAGTGGGACCCCGAGGAGACCCAGGGGAGCTGGTGAGGACCGTCCTCTGTCTGCTGTGTGAGTGACTGAGTCCACCACCATGTAACCGTGTCTCCATAACCGTCCTCCTCCTCTGTCTCCTCTCAGGGCCCGCAAGGACGGCCAGGCCTCAACGGAGCCGATGGGATACCAGGCCCCCCGGGAAACATCATGCTCATACCGGTAACATGAAGAGAAGTCTGTGTCGCCTGCGGCCTCTAAAGCTGCAGTGATGTTGCTCTGGCAGTTATTTGGTCCCATTAACCCTCAACGGAGCCCCGGGGCAAACGGGAATGTTTGAATGTCGTAACTGAGAAAAGAGCCGGCTCAGGGTCTTTACTTAACTTTCCTGAACCCATATATAACATGAATTCTATGTAGGTGTCAGTCAAACCTTCAATTTAGCTCCTAAATGTGGGACTGCATATATTTGTTTGTTCCATTTTTTATGTCAAATCGGTCAGACGTCATTTTATTGATCTCTTTAAAATATAATAGGGTGTTTGTTTGGGTTAATTCTGGTGACTGTGAAGGACAGAACATCATTTTCATACTCATCAAACCGTTCAGAATCCTCTTGTGTCCCGTATTGAAGCCTCCATATGTCACGTTTCTACAATAAGTTTTTCAGATTTGTCCTTTAAATTCACCCCTCTGAACCTTTTTATGCAAAACTTGAATAGCAGTGCTACATATTGGCCACTGGGTGGAGTATTGAGTTAGTTAGACTTAAAAGCAAATTATGTGTGTGTGTGTGTGTGTGTGTGTGTGTGTGTGTGTGTGTGTGTGTGTGTGTGTGTGTGTGTGTGTGTGTGTGTGTGTGTGCGCGTGTGTGTGTGTGTGCAGTTCCAGTCAGGTGGTGATCCAAAGATGGGTACTGGCGTTTCTGCCCAGGAGGCGCAGGCTCAGGCCATCCTGCAACAGACCAAGGTACCCAAGCTTCTGAAATATTAACGTTACGTCTTTAACACACAAACAGAGAGCTGATGTAGAACCACTGTAGTGTGTGAGTGTGTGTGTGCGTTTGTGTCGCTGTCTGACTCCTGCTTCCTCCTCTTCTAGTTGGCTATGAAGGGACCTCCAGGGCCGCTCGGCCTCAGGGGCAGACCTGGACCACTGGTGAGTCAGAAGGACTTTCTTTTCATATAGATATAGATATATTCTCTATAGATTGCTCCTTGAACACGGTGAAAGCAATTTACAGTTTAGACCGACAAATGCATAACAAGGCAGCAGAACACACACGTTGGATATTGTGAATGAAGTTAAACACACTTCTTTTGCAGGTTAAACACAAGTCCGTCTTTTTTAATTTTGGTGTTTGCAAACAACCTGTTTCACACACCCTGTAAAGAGAGACACAATGTTCTGTAGATTCAGGAAGACACCCTGAAAGCAGACAAAGTTAAATGAAAACAAAAGCAGAAGCCATGAAAATAAATACATTTTAAATTACAGATCAAGTCCGGTATTAGGTAGATTCGTACATTGCATGGACACACACACACACACACACACACACACACACACACACACACACACACACACACACACACACACACACACACATGCAGACCCAAACACAAACACGTGCAGACAATGGATCCCGAAGCACCAGACCTGTTTGACCAACCGAATGTTTTAATTCCCAGGGTGCAACGGGTTCCTCTGGGCTGAAGGGGAGCAGTGGCGATACGGGGCCAGTGGTGAGTTAGCTGGTTGTCATGGCAACAAGCTCTGCACTTCACTACCTTTTTGTGCAACTCCTGAACTGCTCTCTCTTCCCACCTCCACAGGGTCCTCCGGGACAGACAGGTCTCCTAGGTCAGAGCGGAAGACTTGGGAAAAGGGTGAGACTATTTACTGGAGTCATTTCCTCAATAAATATCATCCTCTGTATTGTTATTATAATGTTCTGGTTCCAGAGAATGGTCATCAAATAGTCTTTTCTCAGTAGCTCAAACTGTTAACAGTGAGGTATCCAACATGTCTAACTAGTGTGTGTGTGTGTGTGTGTGTGTGTGTGTGTGTGTGTGTGTGTGTGTGTGTGTGTGTGTGTGTGTGTGTGTGTGATTTTTAGGGTCGTGCAGGTACAGATGGGGGCCGTGGTATGATAGGAGAGACCGGAGCAAAGGTGAATAAGAACTGACTGTTCACTTACTGACTGCTCTGTCCTCTTAAAATATGAACTAATCTGTGTCTTTCCCTCAGGCGACAGAGGGTTTGATGGATTACCAGGTCTCCCTGGAAACAAAGGACATAATGTAAGTTATCTGGCTGAATTAGTGAGTGGTGTTAACTCATAATCCTGATTGCCAACCTCCATGTGTGTATGTGTGTGTGTGTTTTGTCAGGGGGACAGGGGAAAGCCAGGCCTTATAGGACCTTCTGGAGAGCCGGGAGAAAGGGTGAGAGCCCACTGTTGTTGTTGGTGTTCATGTTTATGCAGGTTTGTGTTTGTGTATGTACAAGATGTATAATGTTTGTGTTTTTCACACAGGGCTCTGAGGGTCCAAATGGACCAAGAGGACAACCAGGAGATGCTGTGAGTGTTAACACACAGTCAAAATACACAATAAATTAGTTATTTATTGCGCTACCATTTTATTTAATGTGGCATTAGTCCAAGTAAGTTATCCAGAACACAGGCTGCCGGTGCGGGCGTTTGTTGAGATGAACACAGGTACTGACTCGTCTGACATGTTTGATTGACATCTGGGCCGAAGAGAACAAACCGAATACACTAAATAAAGTCCTAAAAGAAAGTGGCATTTACAAAGAAATTTGAGATAAACTGGAGGAGAAGGGATTCGTTCGCACAGTAGATCAGTGCCGAGTCAAAGTGAAAGAACTTTGGCACTTCTCCTTTATACCTCCAGAAAGTTATAATTTGTATTTGTCTCGGCTTTAATCTGTGCACTGTGAAACCAAAACCAAACTAAATAGGAAACAAACCAAAAGTATTAATTTCACTCTGATTCAGACAAAAAGTCTAAAATGACATGAGAGTGGTGTGGATCTTAAATCTAACTCTCAGCTTAAAAAACAAATATGTGCGTTTCACCTAATGTCAAACTATTATACTATGATTCCTTCAATTTATAGGACTTTATTTTTATTCCATGATGGGTAAAGTTACACATGGTAACAAAACATAATAAACCCCATGTCTTCTAATATAAAACATAGATACCCATGCACTTAACCCTCAAACAAAGTCTGCATCCTTAAACAACCCTTTGAAGTAGTGAGGAATAGCCAAAGTACACTCTAAACATGTTCTACCTCTTAAGATCCAATAATCAAATTGGTCCTCACAAAGATAGAAGTACGAGGGCTCACCTACTCAATTACATGTAATTATATTAAATGAACTGTGATGTGTATTTCAGGGTTCCAGAGGGCTGAACGGTCCCAGAGGTCGTGCTGGTCCCCAAGGCCAGACCGTGAGTGTGAAAGTTACACTTTATCATGCATACCATCTCTGCACACACACACACACACACACACACACACACACACACACACACACACACACACACACACACACACACACACACACACACACACACATACATCTCCACACTCGACAACAGTAAAAGTTGAATGGAATACAATTCCAGTAACTACCCCTCCGTTTCACCTCTGTGTTTATCAATGCAGTGAAAATACAACACTGCTCACCACCAACATAAATCCAGCTGTGGTGTCACTATCAGATAAAACCTAATGGTAACGTTCTGTTGTTCTCGGTGCTGTTAACATGGTGTTATGTAATTCTTATCTCATCTGATAAAACCCACCGTCTCTCTGCCAAATACAACAACTGCAAACACCCCCCGAGCAGTTTCTCTCTAATTAGCATTTGTAGAAACACAAGTTAGCACTTGTAAGAATCTGATAGCACCACAGAGGAAACACTTATTCTATTTGTATTAAATATATATTTGTGCTCGGTGACGGTTAATTAAACATTAAGGGCCTCAAGGAGGTGGTAAAATCAAAACCAACACGGTGGCTGATTATTTTAAGTTTCATTTGGACCTCAGGAACATTTCTGTAAAAGATACGAGGCAAAGCACCCTTTTTATTTATTTTCATGAGATAGTCTGACACGAAATAAATATATTTTTTATGAATAGAGGGTACAACCAGTATAATAAACACAATACAGGAGAATTAATACTTGCTTTGTAGAGTTGGCAACTCGCTGTCTGCTTTTAAAACAACCTCGATTCACCTCGATTGTCTTTTTAGTTTTTATTAAAAAGCTCCATCGCTGTCACTCAAGGACGCAGAAGTATTAACATTCTTTCCTCACAGGGCATCCGGGGAATTGACGGAGTTCAAGGTTCAAAGGGAAACATAGTGAGTATTTTATAGGTACTAGTAAAGACCGAAGAGCCTGATAACAAATGACCTCCCGTGACATCATTTCCTGTTTGTAACAGGGAGCCCCGGGGGACATCGGAGCGCCCGGACAGCAAGGCAACCCTGGCATTGTGGTACGAGCAGAGAACAGATACTCGCACAATTAACTCAGCTGCATTTATGCATGCACATAAATACTAATGCTCCATCAATCCTACAGGGTTTCCCCGGTCCTCAGGGGTTAGTGGGTCTGCCAGGAGAGAAGGTAAGACCCTTTTATTTAGATTATTCACTTATGGGGGCTGAAGGAGTTGTGATGGATCGTCTGGTCTTTGCTTTTTAGGGGCCTCAAGGGAAGAAAGGGATGCAGGGTTTACCTGGAAACGACGGGCCCTCAGTAAGTACATGAGTGTTTGTACGACTCTTATTTACACAAAGCATTCCCTTCTCCCTAATCCTTACTTTGACATCACATCTGCATGCCTAACTTCAGATATTAACAAGTCCTCTTGTCATCAGGGTCACCCCGGAAGAGAAGGGACTCCAGGTGAAAAAGGACTGCCGGTAAGTCTGCTCTGTGCATGTTGTGTTACTGTTAACTAGAAGGATTGAACAAACAGGATATGACATGTTCATTAGTGAGTTTGTTGGTAGATTTAGTTTGTTTGTTTCCCCCCCGTTTCCAGTCTTGGTGCTAAGGTAACACAGGCTAATCCCTGTAGCATCATATTCAACAGACAGACATAAGAGTGGTATCAATGCTCTCGTCTAAATCTCAACAAGACAACTAATATACTAATAATATATGTCGAGCTATTATTTGAATGTGTGTCTGTTCATTTGTAGGGGCCTTCAGGAGTGCAGGGCCCTGTCGGATACCCTGGACAACGAGGAGTTAAGGTGGGAAATGCAAATGTTTTACTGATCCTCTGGATTCAACATCCATTGATGAATTTCATGTTCCTCTATTGTTGAAGAAATCTTTTGAAACCTCAGTCAATGAATGAAAAAAGAATAACACAGTGGCGCTCTATGGGTTGGTGAGATGGTGAAGCGGTTCGCTGTGGCATCAGCAGTGATGCCGGCGTGAGACTGTGGATACAAGCGGCGTAATGAGCTTCCTTCGTAGGTTCACTGGGCTCAGCCTGATCGACAGAGTGAGGAGCTCAGACGTCCGGAGGGAGCTCGGAGTTGAGCTGCTGCTCCTTAGTGACGAAAGAGGCCAGCTAAAGTGGTCGGGGCATCTGATGTGGATGCCTCCTGGGCGCTTATCGGTAGAGATTTCTCGGGGTGCGTCCAACTGGGAGGACGCCTTGGGGTAGACCCAGAACACGGTGGACAATTTCTGTATCTCGTCTGACCTGGTAACACCTCAGGGAGCCCCAGGAAGAGCTGGAAGACCGGATAAGAGGATGAAAAAGGATGAAGGGATGGCACAGTTGTCCATCGGATAAACTTAATGCTCGCCTTTGTAGTCGTAGAAAAAAAGCTTACTTTTCCAACACTTCATCACCTAGCCTTTTACTAGTCAAAAGAATAAGAAGATTATGGTGCCAAAAGTCAGGTTTTATGGCAAAGCATGCGAGCAGTTTGATAATCTTGCTTCCTCTTGAAGATGTCATCAACAGCCAGTAATATAATGTCATCATTTGAATGCCTTCTTGCTGACTTCCTGTTTGGTTTTCTCTCCTGTTTGACAGGGGGCAGACGGAATAAGAGGATTAAAGGGAAGCAAAGGTGAAAAGGTGAGGGAGAGAGAAAAGATGTCCACGTAGGATGTTTTGGTTGTCTGATAATGACATGTTATACCCTCCAAAAATCAACTACAGAATGCATGCTATGTTTTCACCGACATCTGTGATTATATGTTGTCTGTGAAACTAGAAAATCTTTCTGTCTCCAAATCTTTCTGTCTGCAGGGTGAGGATGGTTTCCCAGGTTCCAAAGGGGAGATGGGAGCAAAAGGGGACGTTGGCGATAACGGAGTCACAGGCGGCCGAGGAGAAGATGGTCCTGAGGGGCCCAAAGGACAGCTGGGTCCTCTAGGAGACAGTGGGCCTTCTGGTACTTCTGGAGAAAAGGTACAAAGCAAAACTGATAAAAGCATATCATTAAATATTCTTAAACTTTTATTAGATGTTTTTTAACTTGTACAAGAAGAGTTAAGAGTCACTCCGTCTCTTTTTCAGGGGAAACTGGGAGTTCCTGGTCTGCCAGGGTATCCAGGGCGACAGGGGCCAAAGGTAAGATAAATTAAATGAATAAAATAATCGATTATTGATTACATTAATCTTACAAGTTACAGATATAGTGGATATAATTTATACAAAGTGAATATCTGCTTCTTCCTCTTGCATTAGGGCTCTGATGGATTTCCTGGTTCACTGGGAACTGTAGGAGAAAAAGGAAAGAAAGTGAGTAGAAGGTTTTAAATTCATGATCATATTGTTTCAGGAAATCAGACTTTTCCCATTAATGTTCCATCTCTTTTTGTGTTACCCAGGGTCCTGCTGGACAACCAGGAGGCGCAGGCCAGCGGGGTCCGAATGTGAGTGTTGAGTCTCAAAACATTTTCCTAGTTCAGTGTGGAATAAATTGCACAGGAAAGTGAGATATTTTTGAAAAGCAAGCCACAATAATTCTACTGCAAGCAAATCAAGTTGAGCTCTTTAGAAAATATCCAGAATGCAAAACCAGGTGAGTCACATGACGGAAAACAGAGCCAAAGTCCTGCACCGTCTCCCAGATATCCTCTCATCTGTTAGTTGTCCGTTTGTAACTCAAGGGTTTTCTTGTAGAGGCTCCCTTTAATCTTAAGAGCTGATACAGATCTCCTGTCCATATTATGAGCTACATTGTAATTAAAGCACTAGCCAGTAAATTTTAGCACCTTGTAAAAAATTGTATTAGCATTCAACTCAACTCCAGCTTCCATGAGGCTTTATTAATGCATTAAAGACTCATGGGATATTGTATGTTGTAAAATTCAAATGAACATTTACTGTGTCTTAAATGTATTATCCAGTACCGTAGTAGATACACAGATTAGATAATTATTAGATTAGGTATAAACATACTTGGAGACTATGAGGTAAAAACACTCCATCTCTGCTTCACTACACCTACAAATGTGAGCACCTTTAAATGTACAGTAAAGCAGCTGTAACTAATCATTTTAAAGTAACACTGTATCATGTGCTATTGTATCATGAAAATGTAAAAGAGGTTGGACAAACCCAGTTTTTTAGTGCCTTTCAGCTCATTGTTTTGTTTTTTCTGCCTGCAACTTTACTGTTTTGGTTCACTATCACATTTCATGAACACTTCCTGTCCTGCAGCAAACGGCACAGAGACTATCTGGTGAACATAGTGGAGCATTGAGCAGCTAGAGAGCCAGATATTTTACTCAGGTGGAAATTATCACCAACCACCAGCCAAATGCTGGTAAAATACGCAAAAGGCTTCTAGATTTGCATCACTATACCGGCCCAAAAAGCAATGGTAATCTATTGAGTGGATGGTACATTTTGGAATCCACTAGCCACAGTGGCAGGTGGACAAAGTTTATTTCCGACAGTGGTTGTTTCTACAGCTTGTTTCTACAAATAATCAGTTATTGCAGGTTTAAAACAGTTTGAACAATCTGTTGATGTAAGGCTTTAGAATTGTCACCTTTAATTCACAATGCTGCAGCTCACTGAATCATCACCGTGTTCACTGATCATCATAAGTTCCTGAACGTTAACTGTATAGTGAGTCACTACCTTATACACTGGAGAATCTGTTTGAACCACACTCTCTGTCTCCGGTTAGTTAAAGTTCATAAGTGTCCTTGGTTTGGTCTCACACATGTTTCTTTTACCTCAGGGCGCACGAGGTGGCAGAGGAGCAAAAGGGCCAACAGGAAAATCAGGAGAAAAGGTCAGCTGACTCTCCTCTCAGCCAATAGCAGCACCCTGTCTGTCATTGTTAACGGGTGAATTCACTTTTAACTATTAACTGTGCTTCTATCCGTCACTGCTCCATGTTCTTCTCCCCTCTCCAATTTTAATAGGGCACCTCCGGACATGATGGACCCCCAGGATCTACTGGAGAAAGGGTAAGAAAAACACGGTTTATATATGTTATTAATTGATTGACCAGTTGATTGATCGCCTGTTATAATGGCTGGTTATGTTTTTATTTTAGGGACCTCAAGGGCCGCAAGGAAGGAATGGAGAGCCAGGACCTAAAGGATCAGGCGTGAGTTGTGACGAAGCACACACACATTTAAAATCGATTCATTAGTCATATCTTTAGATTAACTCCACTCTCCCCTTGTTTTGGGACGAATCATGTAAGCATAAAATACTACATTTTGAATAAAACAAGACCAAGAACATTCACCTACAAGCCTGCACACTGAAAACACAATCTATCAAAAATACAAAAAGTTCCAAACCTTGGCGAACAGAATTTGACCTCTAAGACACTATCTGATTTTTCTATTTATTCAATATCGTAGCTTGGATGGCAGGTGGTATTTTGTTGTGGTGCAGGCTGAGAGGTTTCAATATTTCATGCTGCTTCAGGAGACTTAATCATTTTCTGACAAAAAGAATTTTGACTGAGAAGACACTAAAAAGAAATCCTAGTCATATGCAGCTATGAATTACCTACACTTATGTTTGAATATTTGACAGCTCAATGAATAAAGTGCTTTTTATCCTGAGCTCACATTTTCTCACCTTGGTCTTTGTGTGTGTGTGTGTGTGTGTGCGTGTGTGTGTGTGTGTGTGTGTGTGTGTGTGTGTGTGTGTGTGTGCGTGTGTGTGTGTGTGTGTGTGTGTGTGTGTGTGTGTGTGTGTGTGTGTGTAGGGTCCTGCTGGGAAAGACGGACTTCCAGGTCACCCAGGCCAAAGAGGAGAGCCGGTGAGTGAAGTCAAATATCATAAGAGTTCACACACACACACACACACACACACACACATCCCACATTATGTTTGCCACCCATTTTCTTTTGTGACTGCAGGGATTCCAAGGGAAGAACGGGCCTCCAGGACCCTCAGGTGTTGTGGGGCCACAGGTGAGTTCAACTATGTAACTTAGTTCTGTTACGTAATATTCCTCCTGCCTTGTGCTTCATGTCTGTAATATAGAGGCTCCGCCCCTTTCTGGAGGACCACAATGGGAACTTATTTTGGAAAAAATATATAAGATAGTCAACGGCGAGAGACAATTCCCATTTGAATTGTTCCATGAATAACACATATGATGTTTGTCAATTAAAAAGAAAAAGATGCATGTCATGAAAGTGTAATTTTGTCCTAAATCTGTTGAAGTATAAGACTGAAAATATGTATACAGAAAGACTACGTTTCCAAAAGTCGCCAAAGTGACGTCTCCCTCTGAAGCTATGATGCCGGGATGGAACTTTACTCACATTAACAACGGGTGTCCTTCGTTCTTTTGCTACCCTGCTGATTAAAAGAGTCACTGGATAAAACACATCAGGGAAGATAATGTTACATTACAGTTAAGTTAGCTAGCTAGCTAGCAACACAAGGTAACGGCCGTTGTGGTTCACTGATCGATTTCACACAAAACAAAATACGTCAAATCTATGACAAACTTTGGTTTCCTTGACTTACAAATGTATCTTTAAATTGACAAACATCATATGTGTACTTCATGGCACAGTTCAAACGGGATAAAAAAATAATAATATTTTTTTACAAAATAAGGTCTCATTGGAGACACTGGAACAGGAGGGACTTCGACTTTCTATTGAACAACTAACCCAATGACTTGTTTCTGTTTCAGGGCAAATCTGGTGAATCCGGTCCTACGGGGGACCGAGGTCACCCAGGGGCACCAGGTGTACCTGGAGAGCATGGTTTACCAGGGGCTGCTGGGAAAGAAGGTGGAAAAGTAAGTCCACACAGTCACTCACACATAAACACAACATCTCATGGATTCAGCGTTTGTGTTTTGATTGTACAATGTTTTTTTTGTGTGTCTCAGGGTGATCCAGGTTTACCGGGGACCTCTGGGAAGAATGGACCTCCAGGACTGAAAGGGTTCAGGGGGAGCAGAGGAGCCCCGGGAATCATGGTAACGCACACAAATACACATACACCAAACTCAATACAAATGTATATTATGAATTATTTCACCTACATAGTTCAAATAACTTGTGATCTTTTCAGGGACCTCCGGTCTTAAAGGAGGATCAGGACCTACTGGTACATCAGGAGCAATAGTGAGTTACAGTACATAACTTTTTGTATTAATACAGTTTTTGTTCTGGATGACTTCTAAATCTGTTTTTTATTTGTAACATAAAAGCATATTTCTTTAGTTGTGTGTGTTTTCAGTGCAGTATTCAACACAAGAACCAATGACACCATTATCTAATTAGTCCCTCTAAACAAATTCACATAACTAGTCAACATTTTTTCAACTTATTTATGAAGTTTTTTAATTAAAAACAGGATAAAACATTATTATGAGTCAAGCTGTTTTAATGCAGCCATCATTTTTACCCTTTATTGCCTCAGTACGGTAAATTGCAAAGACATTCAAGACCAACATGTTCTTTCTGTAGGGATCGACAGGTGAGAGGGGCCCTCCTGGATCAGCAGGGGCCATTGGACAGCCTGGTCGGGCAGGAGCCATCGGAGGACCTGGACCAATGGGAGAGAAGGGCGAGCCTGTAATTACATCTCCTTATTTTTCTGTTTCTATATTTAATATTTATTTTATTATAAGTTTTCTCAATTTCAGTGCCTCTGATTGACGCCCTTTTATACTTTCAGCAGATGAGTTAACATCCATTTAAATCAATTGTGTGTGTGTGTATTAAGCTCCATTGCAGAATAACACGTGTTGAATGTGTCTGTGTTCCAGGGAGAGAAGGGTCCGGTGGGACCAGCGGGTCAGGATGGAGATCAGGGTACTGTGGGGATGCTGGGGGCTATGGGCCCTGCAGGACCTCCAGGAGACGACGGGGATAAGGTGAGCTATGTGTGTCTGTGACGCAGAAAGCCAAAGAGAGAGAGTGTGTGTTTGTACTGTGATGACACATTTTGTGTGTCCTCTCTCGTCCACAGGGGGAGCAGGGAGAATCCGGGCAGAAAGGCAGCAAAGGAGACAAAGGGGAAGGAGTGAGTCTGGATCTGGAGACGAACATCAATGAGGACTGAACGCCAAAACCAGAGTAGATCTGATCATGTCTGGATGTTTCTTTCTCTCTGTCTCCACAGGGCCCCCAAGGACCCACTGGAACTCAAGGTGTAATCGGTCAGTCAGGACTTCCAGTGAGTATATCATATCCTCTTGTATTCTGTATATATTGACCTCAAATCGCACTGTTGTGAATCCCAAAAGTTCCACAAGTTAACATTTCTTATGTTTAGAAAAAAACGACTTAGATGCTGTTTTCCACACTCACTTTCTGGTTGTTATAACTTTGGTTTAAATATTTGTCTTGAACTCAAAATGCATGAAGTGTGAAATGAATAATTACATGCCTCTTTGCTTTTTATAATTTTGGAAAAGCATTTGTTTCACACTTTACACAGTATCGTTATTACTGCAAGTAGATTCACTTTGCATTGTGCAAGTTAAGCAAAACATTTTACAGCCTGGCCTCTCTAGAGGTTTACTTTAATAACATTAGCTTTAATTATTTACTGTTTAATATGTGGAGCTTTCACCTTTGATTAAAAATAAAAGAATAAAAAGCAAGTTGTTGGATGAGATAAAAGGATGTATAAATAATATTATATATAGGCTTAATGTACTCGGTCCACTTGGTCCAAATCTGAAAAAAAGTGGACTTTAAGACTTATTTGCTTATTTCAGAGGATCCAATTAAGCTGATTTTAAACATTAACGTTATATCTCGGTCAGAGTGTGAAAACTACAATTTGTGGCTAAACAGACAAACTGACAGAAGCTGCTCAGGGTCAAAAGGATCCAGATGGCTGGCCCTCCATATGGGAGCAGGTAGCGTGGCCGAGCGGTCTAAGGCGCTGGATTAAGGCTCCAGTCTCCTCGGAGGCGCGGGTTCGAATCCCGCCGCTGCCAAAATTTTGATGTCGAAAGTCAGTTCATTTGGGCCAAAAGTGGGAGCACTGAACTGTTATGTGGTTCATTCTGTACACATGACATCTATTGCATTCTGTCCATCCTGGGAGAAGGATCCCTCCTCTGTCGCTCTCCCAGAGGTTTCTTCCTTTTTTTTTAGGGGTGTTTTTTCCTGTGCCGATGTGAAGGTTCCGGGACAGAGGATGTCGCATGTGTACAGATTGTAAAACCCTCTGAGGCAAATTTGTTATTTGTGATTTTGGGCTATAAATAAATAAACTGAAACTGAATCTGAGCAAATATTTATACCATTTAGTGAAAAAGAAAATCGCTGCTGGTGTGAATAGTTTTGTTGCAAAATATAAGCATGTAAGTAGTTTGCATTTTCGTGTTGTGTTTTTCTCTCTCAGCAAGAAAGCACATAGGCGTATTCCCAAAAATATCAAAATGTTGCTTTAAGCAGTGCCCTCAATCTACACTAGTAAGCATAACCAAAAAGTCCAAACATCACACTTCTTTTTAGCAATCTTGCCTTTCTGCCAGTCCTACGGAATAATAATACTTCATAAATGATAACCTGTTGGTACTTTGTTTAGATCCTTCACTGTGTATTGTCCCGCAAAAACAAGCTGATACAACAGGAATTGCATCACATTAGGGAAATGAATAAAAGATTATACATTTAAAAGCCATAAAGACACTCACTCTCTGTGTATCAGGGTATAGATGGACTGCGGGGCCCTCGGGGCCAGCAGGGCATGTACGGCCCCAAAGGAGATGAGGGCCTCCGTGGATTCAAGGGCTCCAGAGGACCGATAGGATTACAGGTGAGGATGTGGATCATTGAGGTGATGTCTTCAGAATACACACAGTGACATTGTCTCTCTTCACTTAAACCCTCTAATCCTGGGTGTGTTTTTTAAAGGGCATGCCCGGCCTCCCAGGAGAGAAGGGGGAGAGCGGACATGTTGGACTAATGGTGAGCTTATATCCTGTTTAAAGATCTGTCCCTTATAAAATCACATTTTTCCCCCTCATACGCACAAATTAATAAACTGATTATAATTACTTCTTCCTCATCACACACCTGGTTTTAGGGTCCACCTGGTCAACAAGGCCCCTCTGGTCCTCAAGGACCTATCGGGGGACAGGTAAGTCTCACCGTAATGTTTATGCATCCTCATTTAATAGAGCTCTTATTTTGAAATCTGGAGAAAAACTGTGATTTCTTCTGTTCTGTGAAGGGTCCGACTGGTCGACTGGGGATGATAGGACAGCCGGGTGTTGTTGGAGAGAAGGTAAAGAAATGGACAGTTACACCTTTTGTATGCATGTTGTATGATGATGTTGTTACTTCTCCATCAAACAGTCCCTTCCTGGAATTCTTACACATTATTTCTCTCTCTCTCTCAGGGGGAGGACGGCGAGGCAGGTGACCCCGGAGCAGTTGGGTTTCCAGGAAGACTGGTGAGTTTTATTTGCTGGTTCAAAGACGTCTTCAAACTTGCTCCAATCATCTTCAGCTTGTACTGTAAGCTTCTTTTGCTTTTTTCCTCTCAGCTTTATTAATTGTCGCTCTGCACCTTCTCTACTTTAGGGAGGAAAAGGAGACCAGGGGGAGAAGGGAGATACGGGCACTTCAGGAGCAGCTGGTCCTCCAGGAGCCAGAGGCACCACGGGGGAGGACGGAGCCAAGGGCAACGCTGTGAGAAACAATCATACCTTCAGTACTGCAATGTTATATACTGTACAGCACAATGCAACATAAAGCTCTGCAAAACACTTTGTACAATGCACTTTAATATCATTTTTTCTTCTAACATACTTTACTGTACACTGTCCTAGAAAGACCTAAACAGAGAATCTACATATTTGGTTAATATTGATTGAAGAGATTCAAAAAGACTTTCATTATTTTAAAGTATTATCCAGAAATAATGTATTCATTCAGTGAAAACAGCTTTTTAAAATTTGTGTTGACTACAAAACAGCTAACGGCAAACCTTAGTGACTGAACTCTTTGGTAATCTTTGGAATGTAGAAAAAAGTTACCTTTTTAAAATGAGCGCTAGCTGTTGAGGTAGCTTCAGCTAAAGCTAATAAAATGAATTTACTTGATTCTCGCGCTATTATTTGTTAAAGAAAAATATCTGTTTTGACGAACTTCATGGTAATTCAGTTTGGTAATTCGTTAAATCCAACAATCAATTGAACTCCTGTTGAAGTTAACTAGTTTAGCAGATCTCAGTAACCGACACCTTGGCTTTTGATGAGTGAAATTTATGCAATTTGGGACTTGTTTTTATATTAATTTCTATAAAAAAAAGTGCAAAATCTAAATATTTTAAATGAAGAAGTAAACATAGGCAAGAAAGCTGATTTAAGACATTTTGTTGGTATATAATCCCTATTCCCCTTCAGTTTAGTTAATATTAACCAAAGACAAAGTGTAATATCTGCATTTAGGTGTTATGTAGTTTCTGTATCATAATGTTTTGGGTAATATTATCGTCCTGAAAAGACATAAAATCTCTCTGCTTTTGTAGTTTCTGCTCTCAACCTTTTTAGAGCAGTGCATGATTCAAAACACATTAATGCTTTTTTACAATATAATGCTAAACTAGCTCAACTCTCTCTCTCAGGGTCCTCCAGGTCTCACCGGGGACCTCGGACAGCAGGGAGAGGCCGGACCCAACGTGAGTGCAAAACTCTTTCTGTTCCTCTTATTATTATTTTTCAATTATGGGAACATCCTGTGAAATTACCAGAGTGATGGCTGATAAAACTTTGTGGGATAAAACACATTATTTTTCTTGTTTTTAAGGATGTTACTGAAACATTTTGTATTTCTGACTTGTATCGTATTTAAAAAAACTATTTTCTGTGATAGAACAAAACATATTAAATATGTTTAAAGGAACAATGTTAGGGGGAAATATGGAAAAGGCCAATCCAAAACATTCAAATCAAAGATCAACACACATAATTATTTATATTAAACAATATATGCATTTGTTTTGGTTGTCTGAAGGTAATGTGTTAAGTCTTTAAAGAGAAACACCCTTTATCCTGATGGAAGGAAAATTTCTTTAATGTAAATTAGAAATGTTTGAAATGTTTTCTTTTTGAATTTGTGGACAAACTGAACAAACGATAAACGGCCTCTTTCTAGTACTCTTCTCTAATATGTCTCATAAATGAAAGCTTTCATGTTGCCATAAAAACATCTTCAAATATATTATCTGGTGTCAAAGAAGTGTAGTTTTCATCCGCTCACTGTTTTTCTTACCTCATCAGGGTGTTGATGGTCTCGCCGGGTCTAAAGGAGACACAGGAGACCCTGGGAAATCTGTGAGCTCCAATCTTCCACATCACACACCATAACATCCATCACACAATTTAATTCATAAACATGAAAGATGCACTCATCATATAATTCAATGACTGGCCATATAATAGTCTCTTCCTATTACTCAGGGACCACCAGGAGCAGCAGGAGAACCTGGACCATCTGGAGCTCCTGGGCGAAGGGTTTGTGTGTTTTTGTGTTCACTCAGAATCGTCTTTTTTCTACTTCCTGTTTGATTAAGTAAACAGTTAAACCCTCTTTCCTCTGTGAGGACGAAGTTGAGGGTATTTTTCTTATTGCATTCTCAGTGTGTTCAAGTTCTTTGTCATATGCACAACCATTACAGGGAAGTAGTCTTTGGCAATGAAAAACTATCAGGCTCCCTCCAACAATGCTAATTAAATATGTATAAAAAAAGAAGATCGCTCAAGGAGAAAAGAAACCAGACTTTAAACATAAAATGATGCAAGTTAAATATAAAATGTATGTCAGTAAGAGAAATGTAAACAGGAATGTAGTTTGTGTGTGTGCATAATAATAGTTCTAAAACAGTAATTAAAAGAATATAAAAGGACAAATGTGTGTGTTTGTGCATCGATGCATCTGTTTGTCAGAGTTTACAATGTTTTAAATTGTTGCTCTTCAGGGCCATTTGGGAAAACAAGGGAAAGGTGGAAAGGCGGGTCTGAAAGGAGCGAAGGTGAGTGTTTCCAAACAACTCTTTAACTAAATACATCTGAATGCTCGCAGCTTCTGAAGGTCACCCTGTTCTCCATTCGTCTCAGGGTGCCGCCGGTTTGGAGGGTCCCGTAGGAAAGACGGGTCCCGTAGGTGCTCAGGGACACCCCGGCAAGCCAGGCCCTCAAGGTTTGAGAGGGATCCCCGGCCCTGGAGTAAGTCTGACAATAACAAATAAAAGAGTTGAAGTGAAACATTGAAAAGATGGAGGTTAAAAATGTTCTGTGTGTGTGTGTGTGTCTCTCTCTCAGGGTGAGCAGGGCTTGAATGGACCACCCGGCCAGACGGGACCCCCAGGTCCCATGGTGAGATGACTCATCAAATCAAAAACATACTACAGAACAAAGACTGTTTTAAATAACATTAAGAAAAAGTTTAGTTGTTTAATAGTCAACTGAATTCACATTCTTGCTGTTACAATAGAGCAGCTGTATGTCAGATATGTTTTCTCTCACTGTGATAAATGAAGAGTTTTTAATGCTCATTTCAATTTGCATTTAAATCCCATCATATCTTCGTCCCTCAGGGTCCATCGGGATTACCAGGACTGAAGGGAGACCACGGCAAGAAGGGAGACAAGGTGCGTCCATACTTAACAACCATAAACATTCACTCTGAACCTTGACCCCTGATTTTGACCTTGAGCTCATCTGTGTCACCTGTGCAGGGTCACGGCGGTCTTATCGGTCTGATAGGGCCACCAGGAGACATCGGAGAGAAGGGCGACAGAGGACTGCCAGGAAACCAGGGACTGTTGGGTCCAAAAGGAGACGAGGTGCTAAAAAATAAATACACAAACTTTGATAAAAGCTTTGATAGTCAACCAGCCTGTCTGCAGGTTTCTGTGTGAAGGCCTTTGATTTGTGGCCCCCCAGCAAGTTAATCCATCATTAAAAGATAAAGCTGGCAATATTCTATATATATTTCTATATCTACTTGTGTTCTTTATCTGACAGTTTGGTTTCTTTCATGTTTAATATCAGGGTCCAGTCGGTCCACAAGGTTCCCCCGGCACTCCTGGCCTCAACGGTCTATCTGTGAGTAAACAAAATAATCTTTACATGCAAAAATTGTTCATTGTTCATCTATATCTGTGTGTATTTAACTTAAACTCTGTATTTCTCCCCCAGGGTGCCATTGGTACAAAGGGCTCTAAAGGAAACCAGGTAACTGTGATGCTCATTGTTTTTTTTGTTTTTTTTAAATTGTTAGTACTGTGTTGTTTGAACTTCATACCACCCTGAATGAATCCCTTTGCTCTGTGTGTATCTAGGGTCCAATTGGTCCCAGAGGAGACACCGGGCCTATGGGACATCCAGGAGCACCAGTGAGTTCTGCTTAGAGAAATGTAGAACATGAACCAACCAAACAACTCACATAACTTATAATCAACAGAGACAAACATGTCTTGTCCTACATCCTAAACGTTTCCACCACCTGTATGTTCCTCCTCTCCTCTCCTCTCCTCTCCTCAGGGAAAGCCGGCTTTTGACATTTCCTCTCTGCCAGAGAGTGGACGGAGAAGGAGAACCCACACCTCGGTGGATGGTGCTGCACTTGAAGAGGAGGAGGAGGAGGCGATACATAGAGGCGAGGACGAATGGATGCAGGGGGATCAGGCGGAGCAGGACGGTGTGATGAAGGAGACGGATGGCCAAGGCATGGAGGAGGTGTTTGCGTCTCTGTCCTCTATGAAAGTAGAGGTGGATGATCTGCGTAACCCACAGGGGACGTTCCACAGCCCCGCCCGAACCTGCAAGGAGCTGTGGCTCCTCCACCCAGACCTCCCCAACGGTACTTTACCAGTTGGTCTCTCTCTCTCGCCATTTGTTTTCACAACTTATTTTATCTGTATTTTATTTACCAGCTGTCTGTGTTCTGTTTCTGTTATTACAGTTTGGTGTTGACATTTAATAGCCTTGAGATGTTTTTCAACCCCCTGACCTGCTTTACTCTGCTCTCTGTCTCCAGGTGAGTACTGGATAGATCCCAACCAGGGTTGCCATAGAGACTCCTTCAAGGTGTTTTGTAACTTCACTGCACAGGGAGAGACGTGTCTGCAGCCCGACAAGAAGTTCCAGTCGGTGAGTTTACACGCACACACATCAGGAGACTGAATGACTTGTCAGAAAGAGATTAAACTGTATTTAATCATCATCTGTGTGTTGATTTAGTGAACTTCTGTTTGTTTGCATTCAGGTGAAGTTAGCAGCTTGGAAAGGAGAGAAGCCCGGCACCTGGTACAGTAAATTCAGGAAAGGAAAACAGGTATAGTGTGATGGTTTTGCATGATATCCATTCACGTCAGTGTGTGTTTTCATACAGGACTTCATGGAGAAGGATTTCAGATGTGAAATAGTTAAATCCCTGCTGCAAACGTGGGACATCTTTGGTTTGAATGTTAATTAGCAGCTCTTGTTGGATATGGAAAGGCACTCAGCATTTTATTAAGTGGGTACTCAAAGCAGCATTTACAACATCTGACATTATTCAAAGTGTCTCACAACGCTGCTCAGTTTTTATTATTAGGTCATTTATCTTTACAGCAAGCAAGCCTGTCTGTTCTGTAACAGAAAAAAAAAACTGCATTAGAAAATTAGCCCAGGCTTGTTTGTCAATATGAGAAATCCTGCACTGCTGGTCGGCTCATCACTCATATTATCTGTTTGCTGCCTGATGTCTTACTTAAGTTGATGTGATGGTTTTGGAGTGCCGCAGTAAAGTTCCCATCCACCAGGAGTAGATAAGAAATATGTTTTTATAGCAAAAGGACCGCTGTGGCCTTGAGGTTGACAGCCGCTGGTCCGTTCTGGGATTTATAATCTTTATAAAATCTTTACATAATGTCAGGGAAGGCCGTCTTGGGAAACATTCTCATTTTCTTTTCATAAAGAAAAACTGAGACGGAGGAACGAAGGTCAACAGCAAAATTAACTGACCGTCCCGGTGATGAATCACATTGTAATTGGGCGATGATATAAACCGCTAATTGGCATTGAACCTGGTGTGACCCGTCATTATAGAAGTGTTGAAAAAGTAGTATGGAAACTTCAAAGCCCTTTTTAATGAGGAGTAAAAAAAAAGCAGACAGTATGTGCACACTGAATTAAAGCTCCTTTAACTTTATTAGACCAAACAGGTATTTAGTGAGCGAGGTTGACTGAATCATGTGCAGTTTGCTTTTATGCTACAGCTCCCTTTGAAAATGTTAATATATTTATATATTTCCAGGTTACCATTTAAAAAATAATTAGTTTTTGTTAATTATGCGTCTCGTTATATAAAGGTTAAATTAAATAATATTTCATAGACATCCATTTTTATCCAAACAAGCTTTTGTCCAGACTGAAATATCTCCACAAATATTGGATGTGTTGCTATGAAATTTCGTGATTTTTAGAAGACGAGTTCTGCTGACTTTGGTGATTCTCTGCTTTACCTCTAGCGCCACCAGCAGGTCAACATGTTTGTCTTTTAGTCAAATATCTCAAAAACTAATGGATGAAATTCAAAAAAAAATATGGTAAAACAGTTTGTGATCCACTCAAAATAAATTGTTATGACTTTGCCGATTTTTCTTTTTAATCTAAATTGTGCTGCTTTGTTGGTTAACAATGATGTTGGAATGATGTCAACAATTGATGTACTTTTTCGTTATCATTTTAGCCTGAAAAAGTACTGACCGAGTCTAAATGTCGCCTCTTTGGTGTTTTAAAAAAAATAGTAGTAATCCAGTGTTTTCCATTACTCAATCTGTTTTAGTTAAAGAATTGAATGTACACAATTTACAATGTACACAGCTACCTTTCTGTGTACTTTACACGCGTGTGATTCCGCTGCTCTCCACCAGATTTCCTACTCCGGGGTGGACGACGTTCCGGTCCACGTGGTCCAGTTGACCTTCCTGCAGCTGCTGAGCGCCACAGCCAAGCAGACCTTCACCTACAACTGCCTCAACTCCGCCGCCTGGCTGCACACCGCCACCTACAGCCACGAGCATGCGCTGCGCTTCAGAGGCGCCGACGGGGAGGAGCTAACGCACGAGAACGCCCATTACATCAGCGCGCTGTACGACGGATGTCAGGTGAGCATCACGTTTATCCGGCCCAGTGTCAACACACACACACATACATTCATTTATTTCTTTTTTGATTGTTCGATTGTGTCTCTCTGCTGCAGACGCGCTCGGGCCAAGAGAGGACGGTGTTGGAATTCGACGCTCCGCTTTCCAACACGCTCCCCATCATCGACGTGGCCGTGCCTGATTTTGGGAAGGGGAACCAGAAGTTTGGTTTCCAAGTCGGTCCGGTCTGCTACAACGGTTAACCCGAGCCGGGGGTGGGGAGAGATTACAACAGGAGTAATTTAATAGAGCCATGGACACTTTTTACATGCAGGGAGAAAAACTACATTCAAGACTTACCCGGTGCCGCATATTTATAAGTTGATTTACCTAAAACAGTGTTTTCCTTCATCTAGACATTCACTCTCTTATACAGACGTTCATTCACTCTGCTTAATTCATCTTATTCATCTCATACATCCTCACATCTGACTCGCATATTGTGTCTTTTTAAGAGCTTGACTGTTCATACATTTATTGATCTATGCACTCGATTCCTATACATATTCTTACAAACCTTACCATCAGTGAGTCATATTCATAAATACAAACACACCGTATTTCAGCAACGTTCGCCCACAGAACACATTTTTCTATGATATCATGAAACCTCAATTTGCTGTGTTGTTTTTTTTTTTGTTTGTCGTTGTCATTTTGTTGTTAGAATTATCTGTTATGTGATGTATATTGGAGTGTAATTCATCACGGTGCTATTATGTGGCTCCTTGCGGAGTTCATTTCTTTGTAAAAGGGAACTGGGGCAGTGCATTTTTTGTTTCTTTTTTATATTGTGAAGCCTTGTTTTTATAAACCAAACTGTGGTACATGATCGCCTCAAGGTCTTTCTATGTATAGTTGTGATGGGGAAGTGACTGAGTAACATATTTTAATAAAAAATACATTATGTACATTTAAGTTAATATGATGAGATTTAGTTTTATTGAATGATTTTGAAGCAAAGCCAACAGAGAAAAGCTTTGAATAGCAGAGAGACCATCTGCTGCACTGCAACCAGGCATTATCTTCAGTGTGCTGTTTTTAGGTCTCCACTTGGATCTGTTTTTCAAAATGTTCACGCTGTACTTCTCTTACCATGGTTACAGGGTGCTTTATCACATGCCAATTAAAGGGACGGTTTGGATTTTTTGAAGTGGAGTTGTATGAGGCACCTATAGATAGTCAGTGTATTACCTTCAGTAGATGGCGGTCGGGGGGGCAGCAGCAAAACATATTGTAGACACCGAAAACAAAGGGCACTATATAAGTTTACGCTATATTTATAATATTTTCACAGCTTTAGCTTGCTGTCAGACAGCCCTTTCCAACAGGGAATAATTATACTCTTCAAAGCAGCCAGACTCCTTTGAAAAAAAAACATGATTTTACCTTGCAGAACATGATAATTGGTTAGTTTTTTTGTGTCACGCTGTGATTTTGTTGAATCAACACTAACCCTTTAAAACACCAAGACAAATATTGTTGTTTTTTTTTAGGTGGCTGAAATACATTTTGCTTAACCCATTCACAGCAGTACATTGCTTTGCTCCAGTGCTGGCACTCCTGTCTGTTTCTATAAACTACGGGCTTTCAACTGTCATCTACAATATGTAATACACTGACTCAGGATAAGTACCTCGCACTACCCTACTTCAAAGAAAATCCAAACCATCCCTATTTTTAGGGATTGCAATATAGCTGTGTCAGCCAGTCCAACACTGAAATTTGTTGCAGACATTCACGGTCCAATTTGATCCCTTTTTCCTTTAGCGTCAACATGAGGTTCAAATTTTTGTATTTAAACATCTCAACGACTATTGCGTGGATTGTAACTAAATTCATGGTTCCTAATTCCACTGATCACAAACAGCCTGGAATTTGTGGTTTTAATTCAAATGTCTCAAGAACTATTTTGTAGATTGACAGGAAATTCGGTAAAGATTTGTGTTCCCCTCAGGATGAAATATGAAGACTGATGATGTCTTTATATAAGTACAACCTCACAGAGCCACTGTGGCTGCAGACTTAAGATTCCTATTATATTTTTAAGATGGTTATGGGGTACTTGATGACCATGATAAAGCATATTAATTAAAATAGGCAGCCTACATAATATGTGATATGACAATGTACAACAAGGCTGCTTAAGTGCCTTTATCCTGAAAGGTCAGGAGAAAATAGGTTTTGGGCCGATCATTTTAATGCATTTATCGGTAAAAGCGTAATTTATATTCTTAAAGCAACTGGGATGATAAACTGTACAGCTCTAGCGGAGTTCTAGTTAAAAGCCCAGCAATGGCATTTTGAACCAACTCCAAAGCGCTTTTTTGTTAGAATTTAAACTGAAATAAATGCATGAATAATTTTCTTCAGCAGCACACAGACCTTTTGTACTTGCTTTTCAAACGTCAAATTTGAGTCAAAGATATTTCCTTAATTTCCTGGCAGGGAACTAGCTTTCAGATGGCATGAAGCCAGGTTTTTCATAATTCCCACTCTAAAGTGAAAGAGCTTGAGGATACATCTTTCTTTCTTCCCTCATTTGCCTTTGCCTTTTTTTTGGGTGAGACTTATCATTCTCTCCACTGTTCTTCTGTTTATCCTGACATCTACACTACATCTAACATTAGAAACAATGATTATGAAACATTAATGAGTGGAGGCAGATGAACACAGGAGCATTTAGCCGCAATTTTTTTCTCGCAATTAAATATAGACGATCTGACCTTAAAGCCAGTGAAGTCATAGTTGCCTTTAACTACACCCATGGCGACGGCAAACATAAGAATGTGCATATTTCATGGCCTTTTGACCTTTAAACCGACCTTTTCTTAGGAAAGGTACAACACTGTTAAATATTTTATGCCTTTTCAGTTTGTGTGTACTGAAGATAGATGTCAGTGTCCACAGAGATGATGTGAAAGCCAAGGAAAAAAGGGAAAGAAGTTTGAACTGTATATGTTATAAACCACCAACGGTTATATTGGCGGTGTGGCTTATGATAGCTAGCTATGTTGTCAGTCTGTCCGTTGGTCTTTTGATCCAAAATTTGGCCAAGAGTTAAATATGTTGACAACTATTGGAAGGGAAAACAATTTATGGTCCTTAGAAATATTTGAATAATAATTTTGGCTGTTTTCTGACTTCAACCAGGCACCAACAGTTGGTCAAACTTTCATGCTAACATGTTACCTAGCTAATGCTACATGTTCCATGCTAATGATTAGCATGTAAACTAGCTAACATTTACTCTTAGAGGCCTTGATGCTAGCATGAGCAGTTATCTTTAGGCACAGTTTATCCTACTGCAATGGTGAAATTAAATACTCTGATATTGACTGTAGTAATCATTTCATCCCTTTTTTTAATTCATGACATGGCAAATGAATGCAAAATGTTGTATTAAAAAAAAATCATTATGGTTCTGTGTAATTAATTATAATTCTGCTTAAAAACTGCCCACGGCTAAATGCTGATTCATACCTTTTCTTTTTATTATTTTATCAGAGAGTTCCTGCTAATCCATAATTTTGCAAGTTGTATGGTTGAACTTTTATTATTTAGGCCAAGTTCTTGCATGGCTGCTTGTGTTTAGAAAATATTTAACATTTGAGAAACGTTTGGCATTTTATGTGAAATAGGAGCAAAATTCGGGGTTTTGTAGAGAAAAAAAACATGTTTATCATCCCTAAAATATCCCCATCAGCTCTACTATGAAAATAATAACTTATTTTCATTATTAGCTCAACTGCAATCACGTGGAATTGTCAGAAAATGGGAAAAACGCCTGCTTCAATTTCCTTATGCCTAAAGTGTATGTCTTGAAATATCTGTCAAAAAATAACTGATTTATTATAATCACATAAAACAATGAAAAGCTCACACTGGAACAAACCATAACTTGTTTTATTTCTACAGTTGTTCTCTAGCATAACTTCAAAGTGTATGTCTTGAAATATCTGTCAAAAAATAACTGATTTATTATAATCACATAAAACAATGAAAAGCTCACACTGGAACAAACCATAACTTGTTTTATTTCTACAGTTGTTCTCTAGCATAACTTCAAGAGGCCCAGACCAACAGAGCTATCTCACATGCAATCTGTCACTCACAAGTGCACCCTCACACCCATTAACAAACTGTGTATCCACTGCATGTGTCGACATAACAGATAGTTATCCTTTTCTCCAACTCCTCCTTCCCCACACCTCCTCTTTCACCTTCTCTAAGACAGTTGCCCTCTCCGGTTGGCGGCTGAGTGGCTCTCCTCAGCATGCAGCCAACATCAGGACTGTGTTCTTCAGCCACAGCCAGAGGGGATTCAGTCACTCCAGTCCAGCCACTACAGTAGGTCGTAACCCTGAGGTGTGGAGTCCGCCAAACCTGGGTCAAGACTTTTGGAGACCTGAAGGAGAGAGAAGCTTGGGGATGGGTCCACCTGCAGCCTTTTGGGTGCTGCTGCTGTTTACTTTCTGCTCATGTAAGGTAAGAAAACTCCCCTCCCTCCTAGTCCTTATCTCTAAATTGGAACACCAGTAGCCAGAAAATTGAAGTTTTCCAAGTTAACATCAGATGTTCATGGATAAAGGTGATAGACTAGTTTATACTCTTGTCCTATGTAGAGATAAAGTAAATATTTGACTTCAAAGCAAAGAAAAAAGTGAAGTTTGGGGCATTAATACACACTTTTGGCAAAGCATGCACTTGTTTGAATGGGAAATGTATTTATATCTCCCCAAAAAGCACATCTTGTAAAAAAATAAATAAAAAAAATCCTATTTGCTTTCACGCTATATCTTTCTGAGCCTTTTTCTACACTGTGTCAAAATAAATGAGAGGCTGCATGCATCGACATCATGAAAAGAACTGGATAAATATAATATTTGCAGCCAGAGGAGGTCTTGCCAGCATCTTCAGAGTTTTCCTTCCAGTTACTCCTCAAAACACATTGTCTTGAATTTATTTTACTGGGTTTTGTGCTCATCTTTTTCTTTTATGGTGGGTTTTGATGTAAACACTTTTGGCTCATTATTGTTGCGGCCCGTTTGGGTTTCAGTCTTTCTTATTTGCCACTATAAAAAATATTATTAGTAGTATTAGCAGTAAATATTTCCTAGAAATGAAATGAAAAGAAAAGAGACCATAAATACCCTCAAGGCGATCCGCTCGGTTGTCATGTCGGCTCTATTGTGGCCCTCCATCTCCTGACTACTGTGTTACCCTTAAGTGCTGCTGATTGAAATATTCATGTTAGTTCAGCATACTCGCTGAGGGGCTTTTTTATGTATAATCCATGTGTGTCCTGGGGGTTCTTTACTCAGACAAGGAAGCCTGAGCATGTAACCGTTGATGAGAACAAAGGCACAATGAAACATTTAGAGATGGGTAGTTAAATCGTCGACATAATCGCTCCAGGCGCGAACCACAGAGCAGCCGTGTCCTTTTGTAGTTCAGTTGCAGTTACACATGCTCGTCTCATTATATTACCCTGAGTGGCGCTCTTCCAAATCAGCTATTACCACTAATGCTCTGTAGGGAGGCTTTGACCCTTAGCCCTCTTTATCAGCTCCAAAAACATCCTTAACACAGTTTCATCAGCTTGATACTTTATGACACATCCATTTATAAGAAATGCTAGTACAGAATATTATGCATTACTTCTGTTTGGTGTCTGTAGCTGCAAAGCATGATTGAATACAGTGAAATGTACGAAGCACTACCTCTCTGAAAATCCCAAATAAGTATTTTTTGATTTCTGTGATTGGAGTTTTATGACAGTTTGTACATGAGAGATCTCTGGGGTCTATCCGACCCCATTCATGAGAAACTATGTACTGTTTATATCCCTATCCTTTACTTTAACATATTACTTTTTAGCAGATTAAATAAATATATACATTATTTGTTTGTGCATAGCCCATGTAGCATTTACAACTATTTATATTTCCTTATTTGGTGTATTAACAATGCGTTATGGTCATTTACGTATTTTGTCACGTTCATTAAATGCCTATGCCCAGTTTTTGGCATAGACTCAGTACTTTTCTGCACATTTAGTTTTGATAAGGTGAGAACTTTTTTTTAAAAAATGTTTTAAAGAGTTGAACAGAGGACATCGGTTGATTTAGCTTTTTTTTTTTTTTTTTTTTTTTTTTAAATACAGTGGTAATATGGTGGTTTCCGTGGGAACAAGGAAGAGAAGCCAATGTCACAAAACACAAAGGTCAATTTAACATTTCACTGAAGACACCAGATGACTCTAATTTTCACAGGTGCACATTTTTGTACTTGAATCTTTTCGGGCTCAACTAATGATTATTTTGATTATAAATGAATCCACCAGTTGGTTCATTACTTAATCATTTGGCACATGAATTGACAAATAGTACCAAAAAGGCCATCATAATTCCTAAAACCTTAAGTTTCAAGTTTTTACTATCACATGACATCACAGACAAAAAAAAGGCAAATCTTCACAATTGAGAAACAGGAATCAGAGAAGTGTGGACATGTGTGATTGAAAAATGATTTAAAATGTTAATCAATTATCAATATATTCAGTCTACCAATCAATAAATCGACTTAAAGTGTTTGTCTTATCTTTATCTTATTTTTGTCAGGACCAAATTACAAAAGAATAAAATGACTTGATTAAAATGAAGTCTTCTTGAAGCAGTCAGTATGCAGACTAAAAACAGCTCCATTGAAAAATGTGTCTCTTTGTGAAGTTTAATCTGCATTGTCATTACAAAGTAGAAGTTGATGCATCCTTGAATGCATTGTGTCACTTACTGATAGTATAAAGTTAAGTGTATTGATTTTTTGTAGACTAAAATAAGTATTTAGTATTTACTGCATACCCTTATTATGCAGTGTGGATGTGGGGTAACTCTGCAGCGGATTTACTAGCTCCTTTTGATCTGCAGTCCCTTGGCAGGTCGACATACAAACACTCCAAAATTCTCTAGTGGCACGTTGGCTGGATGTTATTTGGGGAGTTTGTTGTCTCCATGGAAACGATGCAGACAGATCAAATAAAACATCATCTGAACATCTTGTACTTCATCTCAAGTTTGATTCAATTTAATGTGAGACAGCTTGCATACAGAATTTTAAACTTGGACAATGGGACTTGGAGCCACATGGGGGCAGTGTTGCATCAGTTTGCAATAAACACAACACAAACACAGATCAGGAACAGGTCAATATAGAGCTTTGTGCTTTCATGTAGCTATTTTGCATTTAATCAATTTAAAGGGAAATAGGGGGAAATGGACAGAGAGGATAGAGGGAATGTGATCACTGCAATTCAGAATAAAATGTAACATTAGAGGACAGAAATATGAAGAAAAGGAGTATGGGTAGGAAAGGAGAAAAGAGGATAATGTTAAGCTGGCTTACTTCGTCTTTTATACTGTCCGCTTGTTCATTTAGGAAACATTGTTCAGGAGGAGAATGTGCTCATGTGATGGAGAAGTTGAGAGAATAGATGAGAGCATTAGTGAGAGGGAGAGATGGACGAGTGTGTCTGAGAGAGAGAGAGAGGGAGTGAGGGAGGGAGTGTGGAGGGAGAGGCAGAGAGTTAGTGGATAAATGAGAGAGCAGCGCTGGCTCAGCCACAGCTTCTTACTGCCAGGGGAAGGAAGGAGTCCAGGAAACACACACACTCACACACACTCACTCACACACACTCACACACACACACACTCACACACACAGATCAGTGGGACCTAACCATCCAGGAGCATCTCCTGCAGCCTGAGCCGAGCGTTGGATGTTTGGACTTGATGCATCTTCACATGGAGGCATCTGGAGTGACTTGTGCTCCAGGATTTATTCTCTAACCTGTGGCAGTGCAGGAACGCAGACTTCAGCAGTGGGACCATCCTGGTTGTGTTTTTTTTTTTTTTTTGGGGGGTGGGTGGGGGGCGGGGGGGGGATTCTAGAGCTGAACACTGACCAGCGTGAACAGAAACGTTTTACCTGTAGCGTCATGTTGTTTTTTAGCATGACTGCTGTGAAGAGTTTGGACTGTGTGTGAGAACCAGACAGAGTTTCTGTGTTTGTGTGTGTGTGTGTGTTGTGTTTGGATGCGTGTGTGTGTGTGTCAGGATGAGTGTTCCCATGTTAAAGATTGGTGCGGTGCTCAGCACTATGGCTATGGTGACTAACTGGATGTCCCAGACTCTGCCATCGCTGGTCGGACTCAATGGAACCGTCATCTCCTCTGAGGGCACACATGAGCGGATCGTCAGTGTATGTATTCTGTTTATACACACTAATGACAAACACATTGTATGAATTATTATTTTTCCAAAGCAAAAAGAATGTGCTTTTTGGAGTCCCCAGAAGTTAATCTTTTTGCATTCTCTCAATATGTAACAGAAGAGATCTTTTTGTCGACCAGCAGCTTAAGGTATCTTGTGTTCTTTCAATGTGCACACACTCGCATTCTTCAATCAGCTGAACAAATCAACACCCACTCTCTGAAAAAGATAATTACATGAGGTTTCTAATGTGACATTCTTTGCATTTTATTAGAGAAATTGCTGCTTTTGGATTGCTGCAGAAAACCTAGACAATCAAGATTTTTTTTTTGTGGAAATCAAGTGGAATTTAGAGATGAACACATTCAGGAACATTTAGCCTACATGCAGCAGATTTATGATCTGTTCATTGGTGCAGAAAATAGAGAAAAGAAGGAGAAGAAACACAAAAGAAAAGACGCTTAGAGGAACAGATAAGTGTGTTGCCAATATGAAGAATAAATAGCACTAATGAGTAAATAAATAAATAATCTTCTGTGTTTATATGAGTCATAAAGAACACATGTACAGTATGCACCAACTGCTACACACACACACTCTCTCACACACACACACACACACACACACACACACACACACACACACACACACACACACACACACACACACACTCGTAATAGGATTGCTCTCTCTCTCTCTCTCCCTGACTTACTGGGGTGATATTTCTCCTGGGAAAGGCTGACTCACCCGGGGACAGCCAGCAATTTGTTGCCTTGGCAACAACCTGACATGTAGATGCTGGACCAATGCACATACAGGTCTCTTAACTCTATATATATATATATATATATATATATATATATATATATATATATATATATATATATATATATATATATAAACCAGGTCTGTGTGTGCGTTTGGGTTTGTGTGCACGCTTGGGCTTTGCATGATTTAGCTTTCTGGCTCGAGAGGCACCTCACAGCTGCTGTGTGGTGGTACTTTGCAAGTTCAGCAAAGTGCATGCAGTCTCATGCAAGTAGACGCCTACACACAAACTGGGACACTCAGAAAAACACAAACACACACACATGAGATGGCTGAGAACAGATGGAGATGTTAGAGGTGCAGGGTTGCTACTTCAGGCTACTTCAGGCAATGAGAGACAGAAATTGACTATACATAATGTATATATGTATATACATTATGTATTGTCAATTTCTTATCGATAACATTAGCTCTCTATTTTGACTATTTATCTATTACTTTAAGCAGATAACAGGCTCAATTTGTAGATACGTCTCTTTAAATCAAATAGTTTTTATCTTTCGATGTACTCATTAGAATTAAAAGGGCTGTCAAAATTGGCCCAATATTACGTCCTTCTAAAAAAACACATAGGTTCGAACTATTTGAATATCTTTAACTGAATTCGAAACAAAATCAGTTGAATTGTATTGCTTTCTATTGGAATGTCCTAACGTTTTGTAAAGAACTTTTGTTGGACGCCCTGTTTCTATTTATTCCCTTTGCTCGCTTTGGAGCGGCGCCTTGGACGAGGAATAGCTGATTCCTGATGTTGAAATGAGGAGTTATCTATACTATACCTCCTTATCTGTACAATACTTACTAAGACCTAAATAAATGTCTGGAGGGAGACCACCGTGAAGTTGAAAGTTTCCTACTTGCTGTTTGCTATATTGTGTTAGTAATTTCAAGTAAAATTTACAATATAAAACATGTGTTTCTGTTTAAAAAGTACAAATGTAGGAAGTTAGAAAGTACTGCTTAACGATTATTTTAAGTGATAACATCTCAGGTCTGATCTCGAGCTCTCAGCTGATAAAATACGAGGTTTGTTTACATGACGTAACGTAGCGCTTGTTGTTGTGACACGGTGTCACTCTCTCTGCGTCAGAGAACCATCATTACACTTGTTGTTGAATTATTCCTCGTTCAGCTTGACCTAACATTGCATTACATTTTCAATCAATGAAACAGGCAAGTGTGAACGCTGTCAGGTGGTACATTCAGAATGAAGAAGTGGTTTTAGCTTTTATTTTTCATAAATTTGAGTATATTGAAATTTAGAAAATTTGTTGACAGTCTTATCGGGGTACAAGTATTGGTTGTTGACAACATGTAGACGTTTCGATTTTTCTGTGCGCTGTTACACTTGTTTGTGTACTGTTTGTTGTCCTATCTCTACCACCGTCTGTTGGTTCTTGCAGTAATTTAGCCCCGTTAGCTCTCTACACTCTCTCTCTATTTGCACTGATCACAATCAGCTGAGCCACCCGAGTAGATTTTTATCATTTCTCCCTTGTGTGAAATGAGCCCTTAGGTGCCGTATGTCCTCCTCTGTTTAATTACATCGAGCAGTCGGCACAAACGATGCTTATATTCTCATCACATCCACGTCCTCCTGTTTGAACCCCCACCCCCCCATTGCCACCGTCAGCTCTATTGTAAATGGGACTTCAAGGTTACCACACCAAACCCAGCTGATTGATTTATCAGACGTTTCCCTCCCGGCCTCCACCCCCTCCTTCCCCCCTCCTCCCGTTCCTACTCTTGCGTCTCAATCGTCCCAGCTTGCTCCTCTGTCGTTATTCTTTATCAGGGTTTGTAGGGCAGCTTTACAGACAGATTACTGTGACAGGCTGCTGTGTGTCAGGTTGAGATCAGACGTACCTTTACGCTGTTCCTAAATGTTAACTCTGCTGTAAGTAGGTCAAACTGAAGACCTGGTTTTCTAATTTAATGGGTTGTGAATTGGGTCCAACGCTTGGACCTCAGGGAACAATTTCTGTCTCCTCAGTCCTACCTAATGAGGTCCCAAATAACCCCTAAAAAACAAAAATAAAAGAAACACGTGTCATTATATAACAACATAGGTAGTATTTTAGAACTATTGATAGATTTTTGTGTACTGTAGCCTTGAAAATCACATCAACAAACACACGTTGTCATTAAAACAGTATTTGCACTCTTCTCCCATCTAGATTCCTGTATGTAAAATAGAAATACCAGTATGTTTATAGAATTTAGATATTTTTTCATAGAGAGCCATCTGAACTTACGCGGCCTGAATTTTCAGAAGGTCGTTTGAAGTGGTAGACTTTCAAAAACTAGATTTAAAACCTGCAATGTCTGATTTAGCTGCTTGGAAGCAAAGTAAACAAGCCGTAAACACAACACTGACATCTTATCACTTTTTATGTTGGTATTGCAAACTTATCAGTATATTAACACATTTGCATTCAGCTGGAGTTGTGCCACATGATATGTTAAGTAAAATATTCACTCTCTTTTAGCTCTGGTTTTGGTCTACACCAACTCCTGAGGCTAATATCTTTCTCTTTAGCTGCTAAAGGCTCCACTCTGTTCACCAGCTAGTGGCTAACTGTGTCTGTTTGGGTTTTGGTGCCATGCAGGCAGCGTACAGTCATTTTTTAGAACCTTTTTGCTAAAAACAGCAGCAGGAAAAAAATGCTTTGAGAGAGGTGAGGGTCCCTGTTAATTTGTCTCTACGAGTGACGTCTTTCACAAACAAAAAGTCACGTAATCCAGTGTTTTTTATAAAAGTATCGAAGTATCGATTATAGTATTATTTTATGTTGTTTAGTTTTTCAGCTCTCCAAAACACATGTTGGATTGGTATTAGCAGGCACTAAAATTCAAGGTTAGACCTTAACATTGGAGCCACCATGGATAATTAATCAAGCCTCTCTGGAATCCATCTAAATCTTCTGTCAGTCATGTGGTCTAATCAATAATTTACCTGAAATTCAAGAGAATGAAGTATCCTTGTGGTACTGATGTTCACGTTTTTGCCAAGGTTTGGAACATTTAAATTGATGAAAGTTTTTTGAATCTTGTATGCTTTCATCTCCTATCTGAATTAGTTAGCCTTAAGAAATCAACTTAAATAGAGTTTTTGAAAAATTTTGAGAGGAGACAAAAGCCTAAATCCCACCACATAAATTCAGATAAATGGTTAGTCAAAGATTTCATTGCAATGAATTCAGTCATATTTTAATTTCAGTATTTTACTACGTTAAGGTGACAAAATAATAGAATATTCAGTTGATATTCAAGTCAGTACCTTTATTCACTGAACAAAATTATCAAAGCATCACTTTTGTTTTTGCTCCTATTTTTCACGAGTTGAAATAAAAGATCTAAGACACAAAAGACTTGTTTTTCTCAAAAGGATGCACAAAATGATTTAATCCTTAGTTAGTCTGCACCTCTCCTTTGGGAAGATCCTCGATCCACTTTAAAGGTGTGACACATCAAGGTTCTGCTTAAACAGCGTGATTAATACACAGGTGTGCTTTGTCACAAGTCTGAAATGTGTATTTTTATCTTTAAAAAATACATTCATCAGGCACTAAACTACGACTAGGGCTACAGATTGTGTGATCGCAGTGGGAGGGGAGATTTGTTGGGCTGATTGGTTTTACAGCCTAATTCTCAAAAATGACATTAGAGACGGCTAATGGGAGAGAAATGAGCATTTTATTCACAGGCAACAGCTCTGGTGGACATTACCGCACGCCAGTGGCACGCTGCCTCAAACCTTGGGACATCTGCGGCGTTGTGTTGTCAGATTAAACTGCACATTTCAGAGTGGCCTTTTAGTGAGACCAGCCCACTCACACCTGTGTAATAATCACTCTGTGTAATCAGCATCTTGATGTGCCACACCTGTCAGATGGATGGGTGATCATGGCAAAGGAGAAGTGCTCACTAACACAGATTTAAACAAATTTTGATGAATCTCTTTTTTATTTCAACTCATGAAGCCTTGAGAGAAGGCAGCGCATACCTGACTTACCTGCTTACCTTTCACAATAAAAGCCCTAGACATATACGCTGTGTAACTGTTATCCAGAGGAAGTAAAATTCACTCAGAACATTTTGCTAAAAGGAAACTCAATGGAACAGCTAACAGTAGCTTAGCTTTACAACAATTTACCTCAGACGGACGGTTAGACGCTGCTCTTGGTCAATGGAATTTGCGTCGCTGCTGATATGAAAAGTTTGAATGTGAAATTTTGACAGGCTTCATGTTTTTTTAAATGTGCCAAGGCCTTAAGTCGAATGTTTGTTTTTTTGTTGTCACAAGAAAACATGCAGTTGGTCGATGAAATGTGTATTTAGTGTGGGAATGAAATGGTACCAGAGGGTAGAAGCAAAGTTGTGCATTTGTATGGACTGTGAGTAGAGTAGAAATCATCTTTTTTGTCCAGATTACTGGGCTCTCTGGGGAGCTGAAGACTTTTTTTGCCAAAGAGAACAGCAGCTCCGTCTGTGGATGCCGAGGGTGGAAACTCTCCAGTTCTGCTGCTAGATTTCCTGGACACAGGAATGGGGACGACGTCACAGCTGATTCTAGCTGAAACAAATATCTGATTCAGACACAGCTGTCTGTTGTGCAGCCAAGTACAATAAAATGCAAAGAGCATGCACTCTCCTTTTCAATGTTAATAGACACTTAAATCACAATATGTTCCCAGTGAAAAGCTCCTGAAATCCTGCTCAGATTTACCAGTAAGGTAGAAATAGACAATATTTGTCCACCCCTCTAACAACAGTCTGACCTGAATAACATGCTGAGATGCTGGCAAAAGCACAAAAAAGAAAACTGCTTCAGTTACATGACTCATTGGGTCTTTTTGAAAAACACATTTTTACAAATAACAAAAAAACAGCAAAAAATAGGACATGCAACCACTTCAAGGTTCTTGAATTAAAGCTTAAAGAGTCACTTCATGTTCGCCGTAAAGAAGCACAGCATAACTCGCCTCCTTATTAACGTTAAGTTAAAAAAAATTTTTAACTTAACTTTTAAAAAATTATTCCTGCACATGCCCCCTATATAGTGAACCCCTCTACTGATACTGTATGTGCCTTTAGAACACATACTGTATAAGCCTGAGGGATGTGACTCAGGGCAAAATATTCCTTTACAGGCTTGCCACTGGTCATGGAGCTGGTGGTGTTTTAACACGGTTGAAGCGCATTTGATGAATTTACAGTATGACATCTGAGCGAATTGTCTCATTTTGGTCAGAATGACTGGACAGAAATGGACACATTTTTATATTTTATAGATCAAATCAAGCTCCAATAATTCAGAGGTAGCTGTGGACAAAAAAGGGATTTTGAAAAGTGTTCATCAGTGGATATTACAAGCTTGGCATCATATTACACAAGCTATATTTTAAACAAATGCCAAACAAATGCTCACTTTGCATAATCTATTGATTACTCTCTCAGTTCGGCAAATTAATTCTATAGGATGTAAAAAATAAAATTACCATATCACCATTAAGTTGAATACATTTTTATTTATATAGCCCAATATCAGTCCCAGAGTCCATGGTTTCCTTGTTTCCTTGTTTCATCTAATGAGTAGTCAACCAGCCAAAGATATTCAATTTGAATTGATTGATTTTGAAGTTGCCAATTGTCACATTTAAGAAGCTGGATCAGTGACTTTTTTTGCCATTTTCGCTCAACAAATGACAGATTTGACGATTTTTACAGATATATCCATTAACTTATAAGACAGTATGAAATATCACAGGAAAATGCCTTAGAGGCCATAAGTGTTTTCTCGAGGAAGTGTATTGTCAACAAGGTAGAATGTAAAACCCAGACTGAAATGCTTTTACAAAAGTGCATGTTTTAATTCAATAGAAATAGCGTTGATAAAATGTGAGCTTTTGACTACAACAAACAAACAAATAGTACTTCCCTCAATTTACATTGCTTTGCTGACCTTCTCCTCTGTTGAATGCACGGCCGACATGGTTCTCCTGCAGTGACTTCATTAACTCAGAGCTTGTTTGTGTGCAGGGTTTGTACCCGGGCTCCGAGGAGGGCTGGCAGGTGTACAGCACGGCTTCGGATCCTGATGGCAGGTGTGTTTGCACGGTGGTCGCTCCGGCACGAAACCTCTGCAAACGAGACCCTCGGAGTCGACAGCTACGCCTGCTGACTGAACAGGTGTGTGTGTGTGTATCTGTTTGTGTTTGTCTCTTGACTCTGAATGCATCACTGCATGTTTCAATGGTCAACATTGCGATGCAGCGCAGGGGGAAAGGCAGCATACTGGAATGAAATATTCACTGGACTGTCTCTTTGTTTTGACACTTGCAGAAGCACACATGAACAGACAGATTTCACTGACAGATGTATTCCTGATACATCAGTAGCTGCATCCTCTAAAGACTCCCAGTCATTTAACATGCCGAAAGGGGTTTAAACTGACAGCTCTACATTATAAAGTGCATATCCGTACGAGTGTTTTTATGCATGAATGTTTAAGAGCTCATGTATAGTACGTGTGTGTGTTCATGTGAGGGTGTGCTTTGGGTTGCGTAAGCACTTTTCTCTCAATGCATATGTGCGTCCTGAGAGAGAAATAAAAGTGATTTGTGACAGAAGCTGATGAATTATTGAGCACCATCAGGCCGGCAAAACATTTCCCGAAGCATGCACCGACAGCGAGGCTCACACATTGGGATCTATACTTCCTGTGTTCTCGCCAAAGTAAAAGTGAACCACGGCACACTAACGATAATAACATCATGAGGGGTTATTTTCATTCCCTGCTGGTTTTTCACCCTGTACTCAACCTCACATGAAAAGAGTAAAAAAGAAAAAAGATGAACACTATCTGAAATAACTCACCTCTCCTCCTCCTCCTCCTCCTCCTCCTCCTCCTCCTCCTCCTTCTCTGTTCCTGTTGGGAGGCTTCTGTATTTATGAATCTTAATTAGCTCAGCGTGTCTCTGGAAGTGACACCTCCATCCTGCTGTGAGTGTGAATGTGTGTGTGTGTGTGTGTGTGTGTGTGTGTGTGTGTGTGTGTGTGTGTGTGTGTGTGTGTGTGTGTGTGTGTGTGTGTGTGTGTGTGTGTGTGTGTGTGTGTGTGTGTGTGCTCCTGTAAGGGGTTTACGCGTGTTTTGCTCAGATTTTTCCACCTTGGCATGTGTTTCAGTGGGAGATGTGAGTGTGGGGTTTTTTGGTTTTTGTTTTTTTTGCCTGGGTGTTAGTTTGTTTGTTTGTTTGCATATCACTTTGGGATAACTGGGTCATTTTCATAATAGATTGTCTATTTTTTTCATGCTTGTTTTTCCATTAAAAAGGAAAAGAGATCTGAAGTATCTGTTAGCATTTCAGGGTGGTTAATGAGAGGAAGCGTGGGAGTCTTTGTTTCCTCAGAGCAGACTAGGTGAGGATCTCATGTTTTGAATGGATCTAATGAGAAATATGATAAGTGGGACTTTGCATCATGTTCTTGAGCCAATAATATCAAATGGTCGTTTGACCCTCAAACACAGAATGCACACAGACCTCTTTTTGTTTCATTTGTCCTATTTTGGAGTCATCTGTCACTGATTTCTGTTGCCTCTCCTTTGAAATTGAGATGGGAGGGATATTTTCCTGTAGTGCTCACAGCTTTACAAGATATCATAAAAATTCAGTAATAATGTGTCTTTCCAGAATCAGATCACCAGATGAACACGAATGACTTCCCTTGGTGCCTTAACTTTACTCATAAGGTTAACATTTTTAGTTCATGGTGAAATATGCTACGAATATTCAAGTTCCCCAGTGGAAAAGTATTGATAACGTCGATGATCCCTTGAATTTTCTCCACCATCGGGTCAAAATTTGAATTTGCACAATACTTTGGTTGAAACTGATGACATTCCCATCAGCCTCAGCTGTATAGTATGTATTGTATTTGGTGCTAATCAGCAAATGTTTGCCTGCTAATAGGCTAGAGCAAGATTAGAATATTTTACCTGCTAAAAATCACCATGTCAGCATAAAGCCTCACAGAGCCGCTGGGTAGGCTGATGACTCTAAATGTTGTTGATTAGATAATTAAGTCAATATTGTCACAGTGACACAGTAATCAAAATCACTTTAGTTTGTCTCCCAACAAACTTATTTATTTAAATATACACAAACAGACAGAATTATTACCATTAAGTATAAGATATCCAAAGACCTGTAATGAATGCACATAGTATATCATGCACAATATCTGACACAGATTCCATCCATTTTTTTTAACATCTGGTGAGTATTTTCTTTTCCAAAATCTGAGGATCATTTCGGCAGCTATGGCAACCCCTACCTTTTATTACTTTGGGCATTTTTGTTTGGTCCAACAGCACTTCCTGGGTGCATACACACCGATTGTTAGAATTATCTGAAACTGAAATGAAATATCTGGACTGCAAATAATAAATAGTCCCTCTGTGTTCTGTAGATTAGATAAAAAACTGTGACAATATGAGTTTCTAAATAGTAAGTAGCACATATGAAATTTCCATTTTTGTCTCTATTGCAATAGGGCAGATAAAACTATCTGCGTGTGAGATACCATACGTCTTCTTTTTGCAAGTTTGAGTGGACCTACCCTTTAAGTATTCCATCAAATCAACACACAGCCATATTGAACCACAACAGGTGTTTGGAAACAATAACAGGTGGCAGTAATCAAACAACAGCCGTAACCAATCATAAGCATTTCTGGGGATGCAGGATACTCACAATAATCCCTCATCATATCAACCGTCTGTGTGTGTGTGTGTGTGTGTGTGTGTGTCTGTGTGTGTGTGTGTCAGGTTCAGAACGTGAGCCAGTCCATGGAGGTGGTGGACCTGCGGACGTCCAGAGACCTGCAGTACGTCCGAGACTCTGAGCCCCTGCTGAGAGGAGTGGACGGACGTTTACACACTTACGTCGCCAACCCCCGCACTCTGACAGCTAAGGGCCTGCAGGTAAACACACACACGCACACACACACACACACACACACACAGTCAGACAGTCAGACAACAAGACGCACAAAGTGTAAGACAGCCGCTGAAGGGAACACATAACCTTTGGTGTGAAAACATTGATTTCACGCATGCCAAGCTGAAGTTTCCTGCCCGCACTCAGACAAGCGAGCATCCTTCATGAAGGGGACAGAATCTGTCTTGAAGCTGTCGATTCACTGGCTTCATGTCCGCTGTGTAAAAGTGTCACATGGCTTTGAACAGAAGGTGCCAGCAAAACTGCAGCATCACTGCACACATTAAGACTTCAAGCTGTCCAAAAACATTTAAAAAAATAAAAAAAGAATCTGTCTGGAATTAATCTCACATTTTAATATTAATGATGCTATTTACATAATGTTTACACACACCAAAGCAGAGGGGAGTTCATGTCAAGCATACATATTTCTTTTTTTCAGTTTGGTGTCAGTGTTTTAAATTAGCAGGAGAGAAGATAAGAAGGCTGAATAACTTGCCTTTTATTGAGGGGGAATCTAAATGTGTTGTACCTCTTAAATTTGGAGTATTAATCTCATCAGTGTGTGTTTCCTGCCATAATACCACTGGCAGGCGTCTCTGCCAACTACAAAAAAAAAAAAAACAGCATGCAAGTGGAAGATTATCTGAAGAGCTCTAGAGAGTGTGGATCTCAGGAATGAGGAGCCAATGTGATCCAAACAGTTAAATCAGCTGTGACATTGCTGGTTCAATGTCTGCTTGTGGCAGCTGAGGAATCCTAATGACACTGAACTGAGAGGTAGTAAAACCCTGTAAACTGTTTACACTTATAACTTCACCAGTAAGCATTGATTTGGAGATTTATGTCTTGTTGGACTTGAACGTGATAAGTGGGATGAATTTGGGTGAAAAGTTAAAGTTTTGGGGGGATCTCGAGGTCACATGTAATAGCTGTTTTGACGGCATTTCAATGACTATACTTCAGCCTGTAGTTTGGATATGCTTCACATTTAAGTATAGTCATTTTCAAATATATTTAGAACGAATTTAAATTAGAAGTCTGGATGTCTTTTGATGTGCAAATCACCAATTCAGGGCTTACTGGGTCTCTAATATATTTTTGGCCAGACATCACACAATGAGCTTAACGATGCGGTCAGACCCAAATACTCCCTTAAGTGAGGAAGGAGGCAAAGATATTCACTTCTGCACTTTAATTGACTCATAACCCGTTCACCTTGCATAAACTTCAAAGTGATTGAACTGTCAGATGAGATGTTTTTCAACTTGTTCAGTAAGTAAGTAAGTATTAATGCTGATACTATTGTCTAAACTCCAGTGGCGTCAAAAATAAAAAAAGCCATTAACACAGTGTTAAAGGAATAGTTAAACATTTTGGGAAATTTGATTGGTTTGATTCTCATATCTGTATAGTAAACATGAAGCTACAACCAGAAGCCAGTAAAATATTTTAGCATAAAGACTGGAAACAGGGGGAAACAACTGCCTAATACACTTCACAAATAACTCACTAATAACCTGTTTGTTTAATATATACAAATGCTGAAGTGTAAAAAAAACATTTGCCGTTTTATTGGATGTTGATTCGAACTGTTTCTTTAAAAACACATTACCGTTAACAGCCAACAAAATACTGATTCATTTAAAAATTGAATTAGAAGTTCACAAATCCAACATTATCAGGGCTGGGTATCGACTGAAATAACTTAAGTTATGAAACATCTACACCTAAACAATCCCTGCCTTTCGATCCTTTTTGTTCCAAGATTTTGAAAATCCCTACCAATCACTGCAAGCGTTCTTCCATTTAATGCGACGTGTGATTGGACAAATATCGCAGCTGCTACAACCCATACAGTCTGTGGTGTTGGGATGTTGAGCAAGCATCAAAATGTTCAAAACTATGGCTATTATAATACATGTCTGTGGCCTCTGACATTATTAAATGAGGTATAGGTGGTATTTGCTTCCATTCACATGAAGGTTATAAAATGAAGTACTCTTTCGCTAATGGTATCACTTTAAGGGTTCTGGTATCGGTGCTAGTTTGGCATTTTTTAAACTAAACCAGGCCCTTAACATTATAGAATAATATATCAAATATTTAAAGTCATGAGATGCCATATGACCCAGACAAAGGCTCCATAAGGGGTCCACAAACAAACACACACACACACACACACACACACGTACACATGCACAACCCTTTATTTCCCAAATACACAGCATTTCTGCCTCCCCATAAACCCATTCTGCCTTTCATCTTTTGCCGAGCATCTTCTTAACAACACCACGGGGCTCAGGGGTCTGTTTTTAAGTTTGTATGCAGTTAGCCTGTGTGTGTGTGTGTGTGTGTGTGTGTGTGTGTGTGTGTGTGTGTGTGTGTGTGTGTGTGTGTGTGTGTGTGTGTGTGTGTGTGTGTGTGTGTGTGTGTGTGTGTGTTTGCACGCACGCTTGTTGCTGCTTGGGGGTTTTCACAGTCATAAGCTTTTGCCTTTGCACTGAGAGGCAGAACTGGTGAATATTTATGCAATGTGCAGCTACAGTAACTTTATCAATAACTAAACAGTGTTTTATCCCTGGGGGGGTAACAGGGGGGATGGAGAAGAGGAGGTCAAACAGAGAGATTAAGATGGGCTCATGGATGGAGGGCTTCAGAGACGTGGAGGAGAAAAGGGGAGGAAATAGAGAGAAAGAGATGGCTTATTGCTTATTATCATTTTCCCCTGTGGGAGAGGAGGGATGAGAGGACTGAGCAAAGGGGAGTAAGAGGGGAGGTAAAGGTTAGGCAGAGAGAGAGGGGGAGATAAAAGAGTGAAACCGGAGGGGAGAGATTAGAGGGAGATTAATATGAAGGAGGGGGACACATGGCAGGGGAGGGATTAACGAGGTGAAGTGTTTACTATTTAACAGGCCGTGACATTTCCAGCATTTTGCAGAGATTGATTTTAATGCATATTAATGAACTTACAATTATATGCAAATAATGATGCCAGTACCAATCAGGCAGGATGAAGTGGCCAAATGTAAGGTCAAACCAAGTATTCACAGGATTTTCACACTATTATTTTACTACCTGTAGAAAATGGTGACAAAAAAGCGTCAGAAAAAAAGTATTACGGTCCTGATTTGAAGATAGCAACGACTCATGTGTCAAGTGTTTGACTGACTGCCAAGTCTGTTTCCTGGATGTGTTGTTGTGTTCGTGTGCGCGGGTGTGAGATGTTCTTACGAGATGATAAGGTTTTTTCTTCGTCTTTTAACACTTCTTTTAATCCTTTTTTTTCTCCATATCAAATCCAACTCCTCTCTTCACACACGGCAAGCTGTTTTTTCGAGGGTGAAAAGACATCAAAGTGTCGAGACTAAAAGAGGAATAAAAGGAGTATTTTAAAATCCTTTATGTGTCATTTATGAGACATCTGTCGGGCATATAATGTAAACACTAAATATGAATCTTTCTTCAAGATGATCGCAGAAACAGTTCTCTCCATCCACACTGGCTCAAATTCAGCCAGACAATGTTTAAAAAAATATCAATTTACCGTGATAGAAAAGCTGTCTTTAGCGGTTGATTGGAGGCCTAAAAGATGCAACAGAATTACTCGTCTTTCCACTTGCTGCTGCTTATCTGGGTCGCAGTGCCAGCACACAGGCGTACTTTTCCTTCATCCACATCTCCAACCTCCTGCGAGGCGTTCGGGGGCCAGATGGGATACGTCGTCCCTCCAGTGTTTCCTGAGGGCGCTTTCCATTTCTCTAACTTGGCTCCTCCACTTCCCTCACTTCCTCGCGCCAGAGTTCCTCCCAACGGGGTTTAGGAGAGAGGGAGAGAGGTGTGAGGATGGAGACAGCAATTATTCACGACGGTCAGCATCTCAACTGTGTTGAGAAAAAAGCACCTGACGACTGCTGCTCCAGTACTGATTAAAGATCAGTTGCATTTTCAGTGTTTGATGGATTATCAGCAATACAAAAAAAACAAGCACAAATAGATTGTATCTTTTAGTTACTTTTTAGATTAGTTCTATAATCTGTCTGTGAAAAACTAAAGATACAGTCACTCTTATACTTTCTAGGCTCAGGCTGATATTATAGGACAATAATAACTGTGACAGTGTGTCTGTATATTTCTCCTGAATGAGCCAACCTGCACTTTGAACAAGAAAAATATTAAAAGACGAAGAGAACAAAATGAGCTAAAGTTGCAAGACAGACTTTTATGGTTCATTCATCATTCAGATTTTACTAATCCATTTTTTTTTTTTTACATTATGAATAATGAATAACAGAGCAGTAGCTGGTGCTTTTATTCCTGTTTGCACAAGTAGTTTGTCTCATCTACACTATTTAAAACCATGCAGTGACATTGATTTCAGAGTAGAGTCTAAAAAAGGTCGTCTTCCTCTTACTGTGTCCTGTCGGCTGAACTATCGTTTGCACAAGACACAATGAAAGGTTGATGCTTTCTGGTAGAAATAACATAGAAAAAAATCCTGTGGTGCAGGATGGAGGAGGAGAGGACAGGAAGCCCAATTAGCTGAATGGAAAGCACCTTGAGTCTTTTCACTGCTCTCTTCATCCACAGGGAGGAAGTCACACTCGGAGGGCGTCCTGACCAGACACATAAACTACCTCAGCCGGCTGTGAAGGCGCAGTGGCTTTACTCCGAGAGAGAGAGAGAGTTATATATATCAGTGCGGACAAATCCATCTTCTTATACTTCCCCCCTTCATGTCTTTAATGCGCCCTGCAGGAGTTAAAGGGCCAGATGTCTCAGCTACGACCCCTCCTGTCGGTGGTGGAGCAGTACAGACTGGACCTGCAGGCCCTGGCCACCCTGCGACTGGAGCTGCTCAACCTGTCCATCATGCTGACGGCCATCCAGGAGGAGATCGGAGCGTACGACTACGAGGAGCTCCAGCAGAGGGTTTTACTGCTGGAGACGAGGCTGCACAGCTGCATGAACAAACTTGGTACGGACAATAATACGCTGAATAATACACAGAAAAAGTTTTACTCACGCTGCATTCCAATTAGATTATACACATGAAGAAGAGTTTATTCTAACGAGTTGTAGTTGGCCTGTGAATAAAGGTGCATGTGGCTTTGGAGGGGCTTTTTTGTAACTGATCAAATATCCCTGTTGATATCACCAGAGTTAGTTAACAGAAAAATTGCGTTATGAATTCTATGGACATTTACAAGGAAGGATATATTTTCTGGTACGGAAACGCATTTCTTTAACAGTACATCCTTTTTAGCACAAACCTATTTTACTAGACTTCAGTGAGTTTTGTTAAATTGAAAAGGAGATGATAAACAAGCTGGCCAGGTTACCTTGACAAGTCAACATCACTCACTCCAATCCGCAAAACATGAGCACACATTGTTACTTCACTTCCATTATCTTCACTATTTTGTTCCTGCAAATATAAAACTCACTCTTTTTCTAACATTCGTTCCAGGTTTAACGTGTTACGTCCATCCTTTGTTTTCAGGTTGTGGTCGCCTGACTGCAGTAAGTATGCCAATCACCGTGAGAGCCTCGGGGTCCCGCTTTGGCTCCTGGATGACCGACGCAATGATTCCCAGCTCTGACAGCAGGGTAAGTGTGCAGTGTGTGTGTGTGTGTGTGTGTGTGTGTGTGTGTGTGTGTGTGTGTGTGTGTGTGTGTGTGTGTGTGTGTGTGTTGCAGGTGTTGTAAATGTGTTCTTAAGGTAGTTAAGCTCTATTTTTTTCTTAATGCATTTTTTTTGCCTTTCTGTCTCCTTTCCAACACGACTCCTGTTTGCACTTTGTCTTCCACTCGCTACGAGCTTCACCCATTTCACACACACACACACACACACACACACACACACACACACACACACACACACACACACACACACACACACACACACACACACACACACATTCGGGTGCATATTAAGCCAGTTGTCAAGGCGACTGTCTCCCAGTTGCCAGGTGTGATTTATATCGCCATGGTGACCCTTGCCTGTTCCCTATTAGAGCTTCTCCCTGGTGATGGGAAGGAGCTGTACACGGCAGCAGAGGTGTTCCAGTTACTACCCTCTGTTTCCCAGTAACCAGTGTGACTGTCACAGATATGGGTCGCGGCTCTTTCCTGATCCCAGTGTCTGTTTATATATTTGTCCAAAGAATAGGAGGCTTTTTCTGTCTCCGTGTGTTAATGCCGTATACTAGACACATCCAGTAAATTGTATTTCTGTATTTGTGTTATAAGCAAGAGAGGGAAACTAAAAAGCTGTAATCTGCTGAAATCATTTTTATCATGATTTACTTCAATCTTGAAGGAACCCTGTGGAGATTTCTCATAAACAAACTTATTTTGTTTACTTTTAGTGTTTCCTACCAAATAGCAAAGTGTGTTTCCTTAAGGCCTAACTTATTTATTGATCGCATTTCCTTCCTCCATAAACAATTACAGAGATTTTTTTTTTTTATGTTTTCAAACCTGCATATTTGAAACCGTTTATGTAAAGCGATTTCGAAGATGGCGCTCTGTTCATTCTTTAACAAAGTTGTACATACAATACGAAGATATTGCATTAACAGCAATTTTTCTCTCTAAAGGAAAACAAGCACATATGTTTGCTGTGGGCGCAGGTGACTTAGGCAGCCTTTGATATTTTAGAAATGTCGTGATTATAATTCTGTGTTCAAACTATGAGCGACACCCCAACGACCACAAGTCATTTTAAATGTAAGCTGGTGACATTAAGCTACAAAGTGAGGAAAACAATTATTTGATAGGTCATTTTATCTTATTTTACAGTAAAAAAAATCAAAAAATATAAACTCTCAGTGAATTTTCAAGCTGGACAACCTGTATTTTATCAGTTGAACTAGTTACACATACAAACAAAAACACACTGCAAGTCATTCTCAAACATCCTTTGGTATCCATGACTACAGTGTCTGCACAGGGTCCCAGTTTGGCATTTATGAATTCTTCATTAGCTCATCAGTGTGTGACTTTGTGCACACATTGTACTTCACACACTTACACTCACACACACACACACACGCATGCACACACCTGTCGCTGTCTGTGAGAACAGCTGCTGAGGTGTGGATATCCCCTGATCAGTCAAGATGTCTCTGCTGGAAGTGTGAGAGGGAGAGGGAGGAGAGAGAGAGAGAGAGAGAGAGAGAGAGAATGGGGCCTGTTGGTTGAGGAGGTGTGAAGCTGGAATGGAAGACAGGAAAATGAAAGAGTGGGTGGACAGAAAGAGGAAGAAACAAAGAGAGAAAGGGGAGAAGCGGGAGAAGGTTGATCAAAAGAGCAACAGTCGGGACAGACAGAGAGGCAGGATGTGAAAGAAGCATGGAAGGTGACGACAAAGATAAAAAACAGAGAGGAAGAGAGGGAAAGACGTGTTGTTGCTGTAAATATTAAAGACAGTTTTTTTTTGTTTGCTGTAATCCTTCTTCTTCTCCATACTAACTGTAAATAGTGATCCCTTCATAGTGTAACACCCCTGTAAGAAATATGGGACAACATCTGCAGTTTACAAAAGTTCAGCTGAAGTTGTGATGAGGCTTTGTCATTCTGAATGAAACAAACCAAGCATCACAATGCCACATATAAGAATTATAAATTCTTCTTCTTATCATTTTTAGTTTAACATGTATGTTTTTTCATTTCCATTCAGTTTGCTTGACACACTTTGTCTCTGTGACCTACATGGAAGCACGATTTCCTCGTCACTAAATTACCAATCAGGATTGTACATTTGCATATGATTAGCCAACGAAGTGCAATTTTTTTGCTGTAGTAGATACACAATTTTAACAGGATTTCAAAAGCCGAACTACGGTTAAACCCAAATGCTATGCTTAGTATAAGCAATTTATATATAAGATAAGATAAAATAAGCTAAAATAATCCTTTATTAGTCCCGCAGCGGGGAAATTTACAGGATTACATCAGCATAGAGTATAGTGCAAACAAGAGACATTGTAAAAAAGTAAAAAACGCTATATATTTATAACGCAAACTAAACTCAAAGGCACGTAGTGTAATGCTTTTCTTTGTTCTGGACCAACTGAACTGAACTACAGGTGTCAAAGTGACCTGATGAAGTAAAAAACATGGCACAGGTGATGATACCAACTTGGTTTTTCCGACGAGCTGAATTTAACACTAAATATGAGCACAAAACCAGAGATGTGGATTTTGTTCTTTAACTTTTCATATGTAGTTTCACTACGAAAGGATCGCCTCACGGCATGCAAGTATTGTATTAGGACAGACGAAATCTGAAAATATCCTCTAGGCAAGTATGGGAGTAGTCCAATTGCGAAGGAGCAAAAAGAAAACGTGGCAACAATCTGTAAAAAAAAAACTAAGGTGTTAATTTCAAGAAACAGCAAAAAAAACAAAAAACTCCCTGCTCACTTTTTAGCATGCGCCGTTCGTTGTATAATCAGCGTCTGGGGCTTCTTTATTTAGAGCAAATGGTGCATTCAAATGGGAGACGATTACAGCTGCCAGGATAGAAAGGGACTCCAGATCCTTTGAAACACAGTTTTAAAGGGAATTAAAACTGAGAAAGCTTCATCAGATTAGCTGGTGAAGCAGGGAAACAATTGGTTGGAACGAGAAGTATTTAGAGGAGAGAGTGTTGGTGGTGGTGGAAAGAGAGAGGTAGAGCAATCGGTCTGATTCATTGTCATTGCAAACCTCAAGCCAAGTCTCATTTAAACACTGTTATTGAAGGCCCCTCAGACTCACTGCAATCAGTTCCCTTTGTCTGAGCGAACCCTAATTCAATGGGAATTTTAAATATTACAACTACAAAATTAACTGCAAAAAGCCACTGCGGGAGAGATTTTCTTTTCTTTGACCCCCGACAGAAAGGATCCTTTTCATCCGGTCCATCTTTTCTCCCCTCTACTTTTCTCTGTTTGCAGAGGGAATAACAAGCATCTTTTTCAACAACAATGCTCTCTCCTGCCAGCACTCTCTGCTCTTTTCTTTCATCTATTTCACCTCTCGTCCCTCTTTGGATAATTAATCCTCCATGCTGGCGATGCGCAATTTTCCTCCCATCTCGTTTCTTCCCCTCTTGGTCCTCTCTCGTTCTCTGTCTGTTTGTTCCTCCAGGGATCTCTGATGGTTATGGACGATGAAGTAGAGAACCATCTAGCAGGTTTTATTAGCTGTATTGCTAGAGATTCTTAATTAATAATTGTTAACTCTGTGTGGGTTGAAAACTGTCTCGTTTAAGAAAAATATGGACTTGATGGCTACACACATGACCTCATGCTGAAAGACCGGGCTTAAGCTGCATGGCCCAATAAAAACTTGGCGTCTTCGGCAGTTGATGATTCATGCAGAAATAAAATAAACACAAACTCTGTTTGGATGCTCATTATAGTAAAACATAACCTACTTGCATGAGCAACACATAGTTATGCTTCGATGTCCATATTTTCACTTTGACGAGAGGATGACCAATGTGTTTGATAAAAATAACACTATCTTGTGTAACAGGTTTGGCTGGGGTTGCTGGATTTCCCAAAATGCAATAAAGAGCAAGACAGAGACGCTAATATTAATCTGAAAATCTCAGATTGAGCAGCAACCAGGACCATAGACATGTAGTTAATGCAGAGCTCCATTGGTCTTAAAAGTAGTACTGCAGGTTAGGTTACTTCCGGATATGCAAATGATTAGACTCTTCTTCCTGTATTTTTGGTTTCTAAAAAACTTTTTAAAAGGCACAACCCTCTAAACTCATTAAATATCACTCATACCTTTTTAGCATGTGGAGAAATCAAAAGCCAGACAGACCAGCTGCGCCTTGTCACGGTTACTAAGCTATGATTAGACAACCGCTGTTCGGTCAGTTTAATGGTTTGCTGTCACTGATTTCATTGGCTTAAGATATGCAGTTAAAGTACCAGCCAAAAGCCAAACACCATGTCGTTATCTAATCAGGTTGCTGGGGAGCATGGTGACCATTATGTGTCTTTGTAAATTTAAAATAATTAAATGCTTGGTGGGTATTAATTTAGCCTCCTGCATACAGAGACTAGATAAAGAATTAACCGTCTCCTTCCTCCTCCATCAGGTGTGGTCGATGGACGGCTACTATAAAGGCAGGCGTGTGCTGGAGTACAGAACCATGGGGGATTTCACAAAGGGGCAGAACTTTGTGCAGCATCTGTTGCCCCATCCCTGGGCGGGAACCGGCCACGTGGTCTACAACGGGTCTCTCTACTACAACAAACACCAGAGCAACATCCTGGTAGGAGACTGGCTGGAGTGGAACCACAAGAGAAGTAACAGTTTGGTAATCAGATGACCAGAGTGAGAGTCCCTTTGTCTTGTCTTTCCAGGTTCAGTACCATTTCCGCTCCCGCAGCGTGTTGCTGCAGCGGAGCCTGAGTGGAGCCGGATACAACAACACCTTCCCCTACAGCTGGGGAGGATCCTCCGACATCGACCTCATGGCTGATGAGATGGGACTCTGGGCCGTCTACACCTCCATCCCCAACGCTGGAAACATCATGGTACAGGCTGCGTGTCTCTTGTGATAACTGAACAAAATAAAAAGCAAAAGAACATGGAGATAATATGTTCACTCTATTTGAAAAAAAGGGACATTTAGTGTTAACTGATTAAATTAATCCAAACCCACTGAAGTGTTTGTTTCAGTCTGGAGTTACTGCTGTCAGCAGCTTTGCTTTATCTAACAGAAGTCATAAACTCCCACGGTTTTTAAAAAGCCATTAAAACAGCTGAGGCAAATTGCTACATTGAATAATGTAATCTATCATAATGAACATTGTAGTATTGTAGTTTTACATAACATGATTTTATACGCCTAATTTTCTCTTTTCTTTTTAAAAGCCTGTGCTTATACCTAGGGGACAAGAAGGGGAGGGTGTGTGTGTTTGTGTTTTACCCACCTTGTGGGGACATAAGTTTGATTACACAGTCACATTGTGGGGACCTGCATTCCTTTTGGGGACAAAATGGGGAAAAAACACAATAAAGCATTACGTTTTAGGTTTTTACATTTGATTTACAGTTATGGTAAGGGTTATGATTAAGATGGTGGCGGTTATGGTTAGGGTAAGTCTACAGGAAATTAATCTAAGTCAATGTTATGTCCCCAAAAGTCATGAAAATACGACTGGTTCTGTGTGTAAGTAACTTCTGCTTAAAGTTCAACTCTCCCACTGTACAGTGATTAAAAAGAAAACACAAAGAATCAGTAGACATTTAACTTACATGTACATAATGATTTATTCATAAGGCCGTTGCATTTGTTCACATTTTTTCCACTCAGGATTTTTTTTTATTAGCTAATTCAAAATGTGCAGAAAAACAGGTGGATGGAAACCCTTTTATGGCATAGCAACTAAGCACAGCAGGTCTCTCAAGCTTTGCAAGACTGATAACATAAATGTAAATGATAATAAACATATATTTGACATTTCTGCACTGCAATTGCTTGTTTCTTACCAACTTGCATATGTGCTGATACAGATATTTCTACAGTGAGCTAATATGGGCAGATTTATTGGCCTTGTTGATGTTTAAAAAAGATTGTACATTTTTCATTCAATTCAACAAACGTGGGATTATAAAAACAGGAGATTCGAACATTGTTGTCTTACACAAAAGCAGCTCACCTCATTTTTTAAAACTATGTGAACTGTTTCATGATCTTGCGATCTCTTTGACCAGCAATCGCTCTCTGTTTTTACAGGTGAGTCGTCTGGACTCTCGCTCGCTGGAAGTCCTCCGGAGCTGGGACACGGGGTTTCCCAAGCGCAGCGCAGGGGAGGCCTTCATGATCTGCGGCACCCTCTATGTCACCAACTCCCACCTGGCCGGCGCCAAAGTACACTTCGCCTACCACACCAACTCCTCCACGTACGAGTACACCGACATCCCCTTCCACAACCAGTACTCCCACATCAGCATGATGGACTACAACCCCAGAGAGCGAGCGCTGTACACCTGGAACAACGGACACCAGGTGCTCTACAACGTCACACTGTTTCACGTCATCAGGAGTGACGGATAGATCGACACAAAACAAATGTTTAAAAATAAAAATAAAAAGAGAGGGAGGCAATGGGTCATTCCAGGATACTGCAACTTACGCACAAATGCACAGACACACACAGACACAGACACACACACACACACACACACACACACACACACACACACACACACACACACACACACACACACACACACACACACACACACACACACACAATGGCCATTCATGTCAACGGGGAAATGATTGCTGTCTGTGTTTGAATTTGAATGACCTGAAGACTGCCACAGCTCACTGAGCTAATAACTAAACACAAAACACAGTTGTGGAACACCAGCCTAAAGGCCACAGTCGAGAGTTTTCATCAGAGCGAAGAGGAAAAATTGAACTGCTTCTGCTACGGAAACGCTGATGGAAAGAATTTCAGACAGTTCGCGCTCATCCATATTCTGTTGCGTTTCATTCTACTTGTGTCTCCAGAAGTGATTTTGGAAGTTGAGGTCGTATCATCCCAAAAATAAAAAATAAAAATGCAGCTCGTGGCCTGAATTTTAAGTCGCTTCAAACCTCGAGTTCCGACGAAGGACCTGACGGAGGTATTCTGGGTTTGTGATGTGAATCGTGGACGTTTTCAGTCAGCATGGTTGTTCATTCAATAAACATTTCTGTCAAACTTTGTCTAGACTGTCTTCTCTGTTTCGGAGCAGAGAGGTGAGGTTCTTACCTTGTTTTTAATATTTAATTTGTCCTGACAGAAAACAGGTTTGATTTTATTTTACGACCTTTCAACAATGGCTCAAAGATAGACCATAAAATGTAAGACCCCACCAGTAAGTGACAAAGGTTATTGCTACATAAACAAGAATAGCTTACAGATTCAAGGAATCACACCTCAAAACAAGGAAGTAAAATGCAGAGGTCCTACCACAACAGGAATACCTCCAACCCCAAATACAGAGTAGAGTAAATAAAACATGATAAAGAGCTTTTTGCCGCGGGGTAGATGATCTCTCTCTTCTCTCTCTCCACTCTGCCATCTGTCCTCAATAAGCTCGGGTGTTCTCCTTTGACTGTCAAGGTATTGAGTGGTGAGAGAAAGATGTTTTAGAGGAGAGAAAAAAACAAAAAACAAAGGTCAAGGAAAACGCCGACAGAGGGCACATAACTCTCCCACGCTGTCCACCTCGGGGCAGGGAGATTCACTTTAAAAAGAGACACAGTTGATCATGAGCATCAAGGCTGCAGTCAGTGATGTTAAAGTCTTTTATGTTGTCTGTGAAGACTTTGGTTACCTGACTTTAAGGCAGTGCCACCTACGAGGCAACTTTAGTAACCCTTTAAAAACGCCCCAAACCTGAGGAGAAGAGTTCTCTTGTGCCTGGTTCAGACACATTTTGAAATGTTAACAGATTTAAAAATGATGGTAGGCCACAGACCTAACGACATGTTTAACTTGTATAACACTTTAATCGTTAGAATGCACCAGAGGGTTCAATCAAGATGCAGGACCACACTCTTGGCGTTGCAGAGTGGTGATTTCAGGGACTGATTTCAGAGACTGGATTCCACCTCCAGAATAATATGGAGGTGGATGGATGGATGTTTTGCACCGAAAAGAAAAACAAAAGAAAATGGATGGCTGAAAAGGCGTCTTGCACGAAATTAAACTAGCACTCAAGCTTGTCCTCGTGCAACCGTCCTACCTGGCTACGAGAAAAAAGTTCTATTCGTGCTTATTGGCACCTATTTTTCTGGCACAAACGACGACAGATATGAAGGGAAACACACCAGAGCACATTATTAAACAAGTAGAAAAAGATGTGACTGTAGAGGGAGATGATGAGACGATAAACAAATAAGCTCTTTATCGAAAAGCTGTTTCACGCGCATTTTTGACAATAATAATTCAGCACTATTTTTGGGACACTGGAATAAATAGGTATGAACAAAATCGTGTCAATTGTTCAGACTAGGTGGTCATTCTGTTGGGTTGTTTTAAAACACAAAAGCACACCAGTCTTTGTAAGTATTTCCAACATGAACCCATTATCTATCAGACATTAACATTCGACTACCAGGTTGAAAACAATGCCCAAATTAGATGATGATATAAACATGTTAGATAGCGTCATAGAATGTACCGAACACCGTGTGTTCAGTTGCTGCGTTGCTCGTCCCAAGAGCTCAAATAGAGAATAACTGTGAGTAGGCTGAGTGCCAGGCAGACACCCCGGGCAGAACTGTCTTAATCAAAAACACTGAAAAGTAGCAGCTGTGTTTCGCACGGCAAATGTCAGAACCACTCACCTCAGAAAAGCATCAATAACCTTTCAGTGGATTTAGTTCGCCGACACACACGTTGCATGAAAAGATGGCTTTTGAGTCTTTGCCTGGAGCTCTCTTTGAAGTCACAATCCAAATGATCACTGTTAATTACTGTACACGTTCTCTCTGTGTAATGATGTTTTTTAATTGAGTCTTGTAGATCCAAGTGGAGATATAGAGGATCAGAGTTCAAAGGAGAACGTCGTTTTGATTTTTAGTTCAAGCACGGATGCAAAGGTTAAAATGCTCGTTATTGTCTAAGTGGCTATTATATGCTGAAAACGGAGGGTAACGTCCCCAGAGATTAGTCGATACTGTTGTTTGAAACCAGCAACACACTCACACACACACACACACACACACACACACACACTCTATCATATACTAGCATACTAGGTCCCAGATACACACAGCACATATTGCAGATACACAAAAGACGTATAGACACAGAGAAGGAAGCGGCAGGTGTAACAGACAGTCTCTCACTGATGATGAGATGAAATCGCTGGATCGATACAAAGCGTCGCAGGATAATAAAGCAGCTCGGCTATGTGCGGCTCTAATTGTGGAAAACATCACGAATGGCCGTTCTGTTGCCATGGTGACCGTAACGATGTTGTGTCCGACAGCCTCAAGTTCTGGTCAGACATAACACATCCTCCACATTTTAATTACATTACATTACATTACATTACAGTCATTTAGCAGACGAGAATGATGACATTTTTACATTTCCCCCCAAGATTTATCAAAACACAGACACATTAATAATTCGTGCACCAAAGGGGGTAAAAAATCCAATCTCATATGTCAATAAACTGTGAAGTTCACAATGTTTTTTGCAGCTCTCCTCAGACTGCTCCATTGACTTCTTCTTCTTCTTCTTCTTCTTCTTCTTCTTCTTCTTCTTCTTCTTCTTCTTCTTCTTCTTCTTCTTCTTCTTCAGTGTGTGACTTCCTGAACAGCCCTGAGAGAGAACAGGTGTGAACCTGCTGCACCTGTTCATTTCCTCTCCAACAACAATCATTAGTCCATTATAACCAGAACAAGGCAACGCTCATATAATTACAGCACTTACATAAACGCCGTAACAAGGTTTTCTTTTTTGCATTAAGGTCGCACTGTAAGGCTTGAGCTTGAACTGCTGCATCAATTCACACCTCACTCAGCCCTGAAAAAAAGATGTTGATGTTGCTTTAATAATAGCAATGCAGAAGGTTGTAGTCTGGTTTACTTTGTATAGTTGTGTTTGGTTATATTGTGCAAGAACAGATTATGATGCACACTTCGAATATTGATTTTGCAGTTTCTATTCACAGGTCAAAGTGGAAAAAATGCTGAGCGCGCGACCTGCAGACACCTCCGACACACAGAAACAGGAAATGCATGCTTGATCTGGTCTTTAGTTCGGACTCCAGTTGATGTGAATGGGAGACGGAGCGAATTCTCAAAGGACGTAAGTGTAATGCCACTGTACCTTAAACCTTAAAGAAGAACCTTAAAGAAAATATTGACTATCAAGAGTCGAGGCTGCAAACAGACGTTTAGAGTCTCTTCTCTCTCTACCTGATTGATGTGAGTCCAATAGTTACTCTCCTTTTTGCTCCATCTTTGGTCTCCAGCATATTTCTCTTTAGCTACCAAATGCTCCGCTATGTTCACCAGCTTATTAATAACTTTGTCTGTCTGCTGTTTGGTGCAAAAACTGGAGAATACAGTTGTTGTTTTTTTTAAATAGCTGCCTGTTGTTGTCTAGAAACAACGTTGATGAGAGCGATGAGATTAAACAAAAATAGGAAGGTTTTTCGACCATAAAGCCAAAACAACGGGCTGAAGGAATTCTTTGTGCTTTTGAGCGTTCAACGCTACAAACCTCTCATCTAGTCATTTGATTCATAGTTAAAATTTAAATATTGATTATATATTCCCACCTCATCATGTCTTCTAGTCATCCTTTTAACATGTTTAACATTTTAACTTGTTCATCAAACTAACACCTTAATTGAAGTATTACTTTTAATATCTTGGTTTTGGTGATAGAAAGTTTCCCGGATACTATTTAGTTTTTATACATTTTTTATTTGTTTAGGTAATGATTTATAGAGGAATTTACTTTGAAAAAAAACTTCCATTTAAATCCAAGTAAAAATTATCATTATTTTTCATTCGGGTACTTTATTTTTCATATATACTGAATTGTATGTACGCCTTGCAGTGAAACTTTATTGGAAGTGAAACTTTGCTTTGCACCGACTAAAATACTCTCTAGATTAGCTGCTAAGTGCACTAATTGAACTCTGTTCATTTCCATATAATTATCACCAAATCACATTGCTCTTTCAAGGAAACCTCTCAGGAAAGTATTAGAAATATACCAACCCCTAATTTTCATGTTACCTTAAAATCCAACAACAACCAAATTGGCCTCAAATTGCAGCAGAGTATTAAAGTACATTTAAGGACTCGTTGCAGCCTTTTGCACACCAGTAAACACGTCTACGTCTAATGATGCAGTGTGATGTTATCGTCCCAGACACGTTACATAACAGGTTTGTCTGCTTTCTGACACAAGTGAGCATATTGTTGGATTGACTTTGCACTGGCAGACTGTATGCTCTCCCTGAGACTACAGCTTGTTTTCCTTCCATCCCTTTGTGCTTCTCTACGTTTATTTCTCCCTCCCTAATCTTCCCCCCCTTCTTCCCCGTTCGTTCCTCCTCCCTGCTGTCTTTGGCGAGGCCCCCAGTCGCCTTGGCACTGCTCCTGCTGCAAGGTTCCCTTTCTCTCCATCTATCACCATCATTGGCTCCGATTTTCTGCATCGTGGAAGAGCTTCTCTCCGGAAGACCCGCCGGAATTCCACACAGAGATACGCAGCCACGCACGCACACACACACACACACACACACACACACACACACACACACACACACACACACACACACACACACACACACACACACACACACACACACACACACACACACACACATACAGGCGGTTTTACGTGCAAAACACTAACATCCTCAGACAAAACGATGCCCGATATATCATTTTTTCCCCTCTTTATTTATTCATCTCTATCTGTCCATCTATCCATTGGCTTCTGTCTCCTGGGCCGGATATCAGCCTGATGAATTATTCACTGCTGTTAAAAGAGACCACCTGAGGGGTGGGGGGGGGGGGCACAGAGGAGGGAGAGAAGGAAACAGAATGAGGACAGGTAAAAGGGAGGAGGAAGGAGAGATGAGAGACCCCTTTTTAGTTGAGAAATGAAATCCTGATATGGAAGAGAGGGAACATAGGAGGAGAGGGATGCACAGCGGAGCGCAGTGAGAGACACATGGGCCCATGATCATGTTTAATTAATGACAGAGGGATCGGACTATTAAACAAGGACGCAGGCTGAAAGAGTAGCCTCCAGAAGGGAGACACCAACGGGTGGGAGGAGGAGGAGGAGGAGGAGGATGGAGGAGGAGGAGGAGGAGGAGGAGGTCAGAGAGGTGGAGGATCATTTGCTCTCCTCCGTTGAACGCAGGAGAAAAATTGTAGGGTGTAAACGAGCGACAAAGAGGATGAGGGGGTCTGAGGGAGAAAAGAGAGGCATCAGGTTCCACCCGAGCTGCTGTTCTATTAATAGAAGTCGGAGCACATCGGGGAGGGGGAAACCAGCCAATTAGAATCAAGCTGCACTACCGATGGTAAACCCTCAGACACATGCACTCGCAAAAACCTGTCACACTTGCTGGTGTTGTCACCTGGATCATGTCTTCAGAGACCTTGCGTTGGAAGCCGCGGGGGTCGTTATCCAAAACCCAGACGCTCGCCGACTTTTGGTTGGTTGGTCGGCCGCGTTGTGTGCAGGAAACGCTGCTGCACAAGTTGAAATTCTCTCGTCTGGGCCTGAGGGGCCCTTGATGGACTTGGGGATTTTGTGATGTAAATCAGCATTGCTGCAGCAGTGAAATAACAAATTGGTACACACGGTTTACATCTGCTTTAGATGTTTTCCTGTGTAAAGCGCGGTTGCAGTGCAGAGACAATCTGCTTTTATCCGGCAGCCGGCATAAAGAGGTTACACTTTTATTCTCCCCCATGAGTCCAGGCCCACTTCATACATCATATATACAATCCAATAAAGAGAGACTAAGTGAAAGAAAAGCTTTAAGAGTAATTTAATCGTTTAAAAGAGGCTTTCAATCTCTGGGTAGGTGGTTCGATCCCCAGCTCCTTGTGCCCCTGTGCAAGAATTAAATTACTCCTGATGGTATCAGTGTAGACGGGACAATATTTAGGTAATATGAAGGTAAAAGCTGCCTGGGTTGCATTAAATATGACAAAAAACACTATATACTTGATTTTTGTTGTGGTTTTCTAATGTTTTGATTTAGTTTTGCTGTTCTGTTACAATGAAGCCAAACTAGTCAATCAAAATAAAAAACAGAGACATCTTGAATATATATATTCGAAGCCACATTACAGTTTACTGCAGTATCAGCAAACTTTGAGTTTAAAAAGCAGTAAAAACCTAAATGTCCACATAAACGATTGCTTACATAAAACAAACTACACACAGACTGCACTGCCGGGGGAGCATAAACTTAATGTAGACAGCATTATAGTCAGCTCAGATGACTGATGATGATGACGATGAAGGTTTTGTCATTGTGTCACCCATACAAATATGTTCAGCCTGCAGCTACCGAAAATATATATAAAGCAGCTCGTCAATGCAGTGCGTACATTTTCTTGTGACGCCATTAAAACATTTTTGGGCTTTTAGTAAAATATATCTATATTTATTTTTTTCATGATATATTGACGCTTAGAAGACATTTCTAGATGTCCCAAATCACAAAGCTCACACAACCTATTTTTATGGTGAATATCTTTATTTTTGAAACTACAGATGTTTGACTCAATGTTGTTTTTGTTAAAGGTGCTAAATTTGATATTCAGAGCATTAATATAGCAGGAAACAGCCATAGTCTGTGTAAAGATGTAGTGGAGTAATGTCTACCTGAGCAGTCAGTCTGTGTATGTTGTAAACCAAGCTTCTCTGTGCTTCGTGCTAGTAGCCGGCCCAGCAGCGTGGCATGTCGGAGCATGTGTGTGTGCCTCACCGACGAATCAACACTCTGCATGGAGCTCAAACAGCGACTACAGCCGATAACGCCGACCATGTCGACGAGGAAGCATATCGCCCAGCCTCCAGTTCACCTTCAGGTAAACACTACTGGCTCTGTCGTCGCTGTTGACGTTGTTTGCGCTGTTTGTGCCGTTGAGCACTGTTCGCTGCTGGCTGCAGGCTCAGCTGTCGCCATGTTGAGAGCCTTGTGGAATCAATCTCTGAATCATAAACTTCACCACTGATGGTGCACATGGTTAATGTAGTCCACGGCGAAATAAATTCCCCAGTGCGTGTTATATTGACTGAGAAATCTGATCTCTTCTGCTGCCTACATGTACCAGGATGCATTGCGCGCAAATCTTTCGAACGTTTGATAAATAAACTAAATAAACTTGCTTATTCTTACACCTAAACCGAAAATTCAACCGTACACCTTCTGATTAAAGATTGTCTTTAACACTTAAAAGTATACTAAGTACGAAACTGTCACGTCTCCAGTATACGGAAGAACAGCAGATTTAGCAACATTTGTAGTGTCCATGTAATCTATTTTCCCACAAACAGCCAATGGACCGACGGTACAGACGTTAGCTGTAAGCTAACTAGTAACAGACATATTGAAAGTGTGCCTGTTTGAATGTTCAGCTCAGCCTCAGTCTGAAATTCACCAAAGAACTCCAGTCCTTTCTTTTATTTAGCAGCTCCATTTCCTCCAGTCAATCTCCCTTTTTCCTCTCTTCTCTGCATGTTTATGAAGCAGATTCATTAAGCCCTCAAGTTCACTCAAGTTGACATGTTTTCAACACGGGCTGAAGCGTTAACTCCCTCTGCCCGGAGCTCTGATCAGACATTTCCATTGAATTTGACCTCAAAAAGTTGCTTCACATTTAGTCTGAACACAGGGTAAAAACGACAGTTTCGTGGTTTAACAGGCTAAGCTAACTGCTGCTAGCTGTAAAATAAGAGAAATAAGAGAGAGCAAATAAGCGTATTACTCAAACGTTATTCCTTACAGAGTCCATGATGACAGAAAATTTGAAAAGCCGATTTCAGAAGCTCATCAGGGGGGGGGAAACATTCACACCCGATTAAATAGTCTCCACAAAAATCACCAAACCCTTAACGCGTTCATTCAGAAACAAACTAACTGTTACTGTGAGTATTTTTACCTTTTTATTATTTGGAGGTTTTAATGCTGTTTTTCAGATCCCACATAATGTCACTCTGCTCCCTCTGTATTGACTCCTTTTATGTTTCCTGTACATTCATTTTACGATTATTGATCTGCTAGAGTGAACCCAAACTGCACTTTATGGTTCTCAGTGTTAACTCCTCGGGAAGGACATGAAAATGAATAATTGATTGGGATCAGGCACACAACGTAGTTTAAGTGAGCAGGAACAAATCTGATGCATATTAGAGATGATCTACTTTGTTTAGCCCTGGACGCCGAGGTTCCCTTTCAACCCACATTATTGATTCTCGGCGTTACTCCGCCGTTCGCTACCTTCCCTCTTGTTCCCTTCTCATCCTCTTAATTTGATCTCTCTGCCTCCCTCGGAGTTTCTCTTCATTGAGATGCCGTCCCCTTCCCCACGTCCATCAGAGCATCGCCTCCCTCCCTCTCCCACTCCTCTTATCTCATTACTCTCTCTAATTAGCCCCAAACGAGCCCGCAGGAACCAATAACACGCCTTTGCTCATGCATATCAATGAGATTCGCACACACACACACACACACACACACACACACACACACACACACACACACACACACACACACACACACACACACACACACACACATCTGTAAAGTCATGTTTTATTGGTGTGTGTGTCACTGCATGCGTCCGCGTTATTCACATCAGTTTTTTTGATATTTGCATTTCTTGATTCGGCCATGAGTTTTCGCCTTGGCTTTGGTCGATTATACAAGAGTTGGTGTGTGTGTGTGTGTGTGTGTGTGTGTGTGTGTGTGTGTGTGTGTGTGTGTGTGTGTGTGTGTGTGCGTGTGTGTGCATGCGCTTGTGGCCAGCTTGGATCTCAGTTGGATACAGGAAATGCATGTTCAGTCGGGAACAGATGATTGTGAGGCACACTGTCTCAGGCAGAACTCTGTACCAGGAGGTGGCCAGCAAACCCCCCCCCCCCCCCCCCACACACACACACACACACACACACACACACACACACACACACACACACACACACACACACACACACACACATTCTGTTATCTTGCAAAAAAAGAAACAAATGTGCACAAGCAGAGAAACGAGTCCATTAATGTGAATAAATCATCGCCGAACCAAACCTAAGAGAATATTTGTTTATTTCACACTGGTAGCTGTAGATGCTTTTTTTAAGCTTCTGAATGCATTGTTTTGACACAATATTCTGTAAATATAGTGACATTCAGACGGTTTTAACTGGAGTTGGAGTCAAGTGGTGGGTTTAAACGTGGTGAGAGGGTTTATTAGTCAGCAGTCAGCTGTGTGTGACTGAGATGGGAAGTAACCCAGGCACAGCTGCAAGTGCAGCTAAACAAACACTCATACATAAAAGATGAGTTCCTCTCCCCCCCCCCGACCCCGACACACACACAGACACACACACACACACACACACACACACACACACACACACACACACACACACACACACACACACACACACACACACACACACACACACACACACACACACACACACACACACACACACACACACACACTATATCTATAAGTGTTTACCTGGCTTTATTGACTAATCTTCTTTTTGTCTGATTTAATTTACCACCTCTCTGTGTACTCAGGAAGTGGACAAACAGGGTTCCTGGGTTCCACTTATTTTAAACCTGTATGGATCTGTGCACCTGTGTTTATTTCTGTCTTTTCCACCTCTCCTCTCCTCTCTCCTCCCTCCTCCCTCCTCCCCTCCCTTTTCCTTCCCCTCCTCAGGCCTCAGGCTGTCTGAGAGGACGGAGAAATACCTCTAGGTGTTTTTTTTGTAATCATCATCACCATCAGCTACGAATTTGTGTCCGTGTATGAAAAGGTCTGTGCCATCGCTCCTCGTGCTTCAGCTAAGCTTAGTTTAGTTTGCCGTCGTGTGATGAATTAATAGCTTTGCATATTATGACTCTGTGTGGAAGCAGGTCACGGTGAATCGATAGTATCTGTGGAGGGAAAGGAAACATAATCTCTCATCTTCATCTCCGTCTCACAGCTGTATCTGTCTTCTTCTTTCGATTGTTTCTGCATGTTTTTCTGCTTATCTGTCCTCTACCCTCAATCCCTCTTCTCTCTCTCTCTCTGTTTTTTCCTCATGTACCCAAAAGCAACACGAGTGACTTGAAGGGCAGAGGGTGAAAACACAAATTAACCACAGGGAGCGAGTGAGTGACAGAGGCAGAGAGCAGAGCAGAAAATGGAGGGGATAGACCATGTAAAAGAGATGGGAGAAAGAGATGGGAGAAAGAGATGGGAGAAAGAGAGATATCGATCTGGTAATCCTCGTCGTGCGCTCTGGCGATTTTAATCTTCCTCCTACACAAGATGAGGAGACGCAGGGAAAGGGCGAGAGAGAAGAGGGGTGCATGGAGGGAGGGAGGGAGTGGTGGAGCGAGAGAGGAGAGAGGAGGAGCAGTGCCATCCGGTGGTGCAGAGGAAAGCTGCAGCACTGAGGTTTCCTCTTGTTTCATTGATAAACATCTGGTAACGCTTGTTCATCTGTGTTTGTATGTGCGTGATAACAGAGAGAGATGCTCATTCATAAAAAATACACAATGCCAAATGCAAAACAGCGTCGGCTCCTTTCAGCCCTCTTTTTTGGCACAGATGCTTAAAAACAGTGAACATATGGTCCCTGACACACGCTCTGACCTTGAAAACACATTTAGACACAAACAAAGTCCTTTAATAAATAACTTGCACATATGATTAGTCTTTATTTTCATAGGAAAAATATAAAATCATAAAAGTGATAAATTATTATCTTCAATACACGCTGTTTTCTTTTTCATTTTAGCCTCAGCCTGAGCAACTTAAAGCTGTTTTTATCATTCTTTTTTTGTTGACAATGGATCACATGACATTTTAGTGTCTTTTAGCTCATTCCTTTGTTTTATTGCTTGCATTTTAACTGTTTTGGTTCAGTCCCACGGATCTGGTTGTTCCTGTTTTCAGCCATAAAACTCTGATACATCCGCTTATCACAACTTGGTCATCACTTAACGTCAGACGGACACAGTTAGGGACGAGTTGGTGAACAAAGCGGAGCATTTAGCAGCTAAATATAATAATGATCAGATCAAAAAATATATTGATCAGTTCTGCTCTTTTTTAACTGTTTCTGAGCCGGCTTTGAGAATAAGTTCCTGGAACTATTGATTGCGTTGATTGTGATAGGCCTTTTTCAAAAAAACTTAATAAAAATAACACAGGCACAATCCCCCTGGAGTGCAGACACTGGTGGTGGTGATGGTGATGTTGTGAGTTGCTGCATCCGATGATGAATGAGGAGCATGACTGTGATGCCGACTGGAGGTGATTGGAGGTGGAGGAGGGTCGCGTCTGATCGTGCTGAAATGACAAATGACAGCAGCAGAGAGGTTGACAGCAACGACGTGATTGGCTTAAAGAAACCGTGGCAGAATCTGGTTGGTTAACTTTAAACAGGCCCTATTATGCTATTTTCCGGGTGCATATTTTTATATCTCAAGTTGTTTTATGTTTACATGCGTCAATGCTCATAATCCGCCTCACCCTCTCCGTTGTAGCGCTGGCTCCTCCCTCCAGAAAGCGAAGTCTGCTCTGATTGGTCAGCTAGCCCGCTCTGTTGTGATTGGTCAACGTTTGACATTTCAAAAAATTCTTCCTCCGTAGTTTCAGCTCCGTCTCTCTCTTTTGTTGTTTGAGGGCCAAACTATCCGGAAGGAGTTTTACGTCACTTCTGTAACATTGTGACCTCATAAAGTTACGGAAGTGAAGGAGAGAATTCAATGGAGCCATTTCAGGAGCTCAGGAGCTTCTGAGGGGGAGGGTAACTCCTTTTAGGCATGGACTTCATGTTTTACACTCTACGGACCTTTTACATGTACAAAAATATATATAACACACTAAAGAAGAGGGAAAAGTGGAAACGTGTAATAGGGCCAATGAAACCAACAATCAGCTGATAGAGAAGTCACGGGGAGAGAGTGACTGGGATTATTAATGAAAAGGAGTGTAATGATAGTCTTCATCACTGAACTCCCACTGAGTTTAATTAATTACGGCTGAATTCTGTTTAGCTGCTGGTATCGTGCACGCTGGCTCGCTGTCACTCTCAGAGCCATCACTAATGTTATTGCCTTTCCTAATATAGCTGTGTTTCCATTTGATTGCCGAGTGAATTCAAAGTGAGGTTTTGAAATGTTGCAAAGGAAAAAAATTATAGGTGTGTTTCCATCAACTTGATTGGATTGAATAAACAAAGTCTTGTCAGAATTTGGTTTGGTAGGCTGTGAGGCCAAAGAGCAGAAGAGAAAGGAAAGGATGTGAAACGGAAACAAGTTGAATCAAGAGAGAAATGAAGAGAGGACTTCAGTAATTTGTTTTAATTTGGCAAGTTGTAATTGATCTTTTAGGTCATCTTTTATTGACTATGTTTCATGTTTTTCCGAAGATGAAGACAAGCATTCGCTGACAATTTCAATAAGGGGGACATGTCTCACTTTTGAAATCTGACATTTGTCCCCTAGCTTTGTAATTGCTGTATGCAACCTGAAAGGAATAACTCCTCAGCATGTTTTTTAGATAAAGAAACAACAAAATCTTTCTTTTTATTACTTTATTTACAGTTAGTATTCTCCTTAAAAAAAAAACACTCTTGAATTAAACAATCAGAAATAAGGCAGGTAAAGTGCCTTGTTGGTAAAATGCAATGTAACATTATCTATTTTTTTTTCTTTATCCAGCAAACTAAAGGTAATAAAAAGTGAAATAATAAAGATAACACAATTTGACCATCATTGCTTCTTAAGCGCTGTATTGATTTATCTGCAAATTAAATAAATATATGTTAAATAATATATTAATTTGTTCCAGATGTGGTAGAAATGTTCATGTGTCCACATACTTTTGTCCACATAGTTTATCAGCATATCCACCCTGTTCAAAGCTCTCTCTCTCACACAATGACGCCTTTTTTCTGCCTGCCGCTCTATCTCTTCTATTCTCCCCTCCGGCTACATCGCGATGACCTCAAAAGCCATTTATTAACATGGATTATATGTCGACAGGAACAAAACCTGGCAGATCATCAGCAGCTACAACACTCTCTCTCTGTCTCTCTCTCTCTCTTTTTTTCCCTGTGAACCACCTGACACACAGAGACTAAGATAAAAAAAGATGCAAAGATGGAGCGAGAGAAGAAGGAGAGATATATGAGAACAGAAGAAAGATTGACCGTCGTTGGCCTCCTCTTGGTTCATCATTCAGCAAAGGCCCTGGGTTTGATTTTTCTCTCTGTGCGTTAGAGAAGAGTCATCAATAACTGTGCTGTTAAAGCCTAACAGCTCCTCTGGTAGGGAGATCAGAGGAGAGGAAAAAAGGAGAGGACATGTGAGTGTGTTCCTGTCTTGTTACACAGCTTCTCTTCTGTTGTTGTTTTCAAGACAGGACATCAAAGTAAATTAAAAACCCTTTCAGAAAACACTGATACAGTTTACATTTAAAGATAATGGTGGTTTATTGGGGTTGTTGGTCTGTTGGTCCACTAGTTCTGATGCAGAATGATATATCAACTATCGGATGGCACATTTTGTACAAACACTCTATAGCGCCACCACAAGGGTGACATTTGAGGGAGTTTTTAGTGAAATGTTTCAAAAACGATTGGATGTATTTACATGAATTTGGTTCAGACATCCATCTTTCCCACAGGATTAATTGTAATGTGAAGACTATACTTAGGTTAACGACCAAATACCTGCAAAACGAATGTGTCAAACACAAACTAGCAGTCCTCCTGCTGATGTTGAGGCTTGGTGACCTGTGCAGTGCTCAACATCCTGCAGAGTCATAAATACATTTACAGTTCCTGTCACCTTTGGGTTAGTTAGATAATTAAGAATTTAAATTGCCACTGAAATTATAATGTACTGTCATCAATCAATCACGAAATGTAACAAGCAATGACTTTATATGCATCATGTTATATTTGAAGCAGTTATTACATGATAAGTTTTATTATATTTTAACATTTAACATTGTTTACAATTATACATTTTTACATTATCTTTTTATTATAGTTGTTTGTTACATTATGTGCAGTTTTATCTTTCATTATTTGCAATTGATGTATTCATCATATTCTTTAATAATGAGCAGTTAATTGTTTAGCATTTTTTTGTTTAGCAAGTTTTTATTAAAATCCTTCTTACATTATTCACAATTATGTGATTAGTTTATAATGCTACCTCACCTTTTTTTATATATGTATGTGGAATAATTCAATTGCATTCATTATATAATGACCAGTTATGTTATATATTATATAATTTCTTATTATTATTTGCAATTAAATAAATATTCCGTTATATTCACATTATTGACTTTTAAAATGTAATGAACAGCTATTATCTTTTTCCAAACTGCCTGAACTGGGTCCTGAACTTCTTGCAGAGGATGAAGTAGATGAGCGGGTCCAGGCAGACATTGAGAACGGACATCACGATGGTGACCTCCATCACGTAGTGGAGGAACCTCCCCCACGAACACCTCCACAGGAACGCTTTGGGAAGCAGAACCAGGTGGTAGGGGACAAAGCAAAAGCAGAAGACACTGAGCAGCACCAACATGTTCCTGCGTGACTTTGCGAGCGTCTTGGAGCCGGAGGACGCCGGCTGCCTCTGCCGCACCAGCGACACCCGCCGGAAGATGCTGTAGTAGAAGAAGACGAGGGAGACGAGGACGGACAGGAACGTCACGGTGGAGCAGGTGTGTGTGATCTTGTACAGCCAGGTGAACCGGCCGTTGTAATAGCCCTCACACCTCATCAGGATGGAGCTGAAAGGTTTCTGGGTGCGGAACGACAGGATGGCGAAGGCGCTCGACCAGGCCAGGAGGAAAACCCAGGTTGCCGTGGAGATGATGTGAGCGGCCCTCACCGACTGTAGGATGTGAGTTCCTAAAGGTCGAACGACCTTCAGATACCTGCAGAGCAGAGGGAGGCGTCATTGGATAAATAAGATAAATAAAAGTTTTTAAGTTCAGCATTCACCTTCTGCTGCCCTCAGGTGGAAACTGGGAATTTGTGTGTTTGACGTGGGAATTTGATTTCACTCTTCTTCTGTTCTTAAAAAGAAACTGTACTTTCAGTCCAGTAGTTAAGTGTGTTGACAGAAAATACATGAAATTGGTTTGTTCCTGTTTGTACTGGTAAAGTTTTAATTGTTCTCTCATGTCAGCTCGTATTGGTTATGTTTCATGTTTTCACGAAGAAGAAGACAAGCATTTGCTAACAATTTGATTAGGGGGACATAACTCCTCTGCATGTTTTTTGGATAAAGAAATAACTAAATCTTATTTTTATTTTATTTTATTTACCGTTAGTATTCTCTTAAAAAACAACAACGCTTGACTGACAATTAGAAAATGCAATGTAACATTGAGCAAACTAAAGGTGATAATAAGTCTATTTATATACATAACACAATTTGACCATCATCGCTTTTTAAGTGCTGGAATGATTTACCTGCAACTGAAATTAACATATGTTAAATAATATATTTATTTGAAATTGTTGTTTTTGCTGTTTGTATTAATAAAATTGTGTCTGTTTTTTGCAGCATGAGATTCCGACTTCAAACCGGCCTACCTGTTAGCGGCGATGTAGCCCATGAACATGATGCTGGCGTACATGTTGAAGAAGAGGCTGGCGGTGCCAAAGTTGCAGTTGACCGAGTGGATGGTGGCGGAGCTGCTGGCGTAGTTGGCGATGCGGATCGGGAGACAGAGGCAGAGCAGGAAGTCGGCGGCCGCCAAGTTCTTCAGGTAGACCCTGATGCTGCTGGACGCCTGCTTCTGCTGAGCTCGGCAGAAGTAAAACTTCACGATGAAGCCGTTGAGGAGGAGACCCACCTGGAGAGAAAAAACACGGTGAGGATGGAGAGATTTACAGTTTGCAACATTTACAGACAGTCAAAATGTTTTTGGATTTGACCTGATGGACATTATTCATTTTCTAGCCAATGAGAGAATCAAATTCCCCAAAATAATTGTTATCTAATAGCATACATCTTTTACAAAAGTCAGTAAGAATAAGGCTTTTATGTGCACAACCAAAACACAACCTGATATCAGTTGGTGAAAAGATTTCGGTGAAGAAATGAAATCATGACGAGTGTCATATCCTCAGGAAATCTTTGACAAACCCCCTGAAAATGTTTCCTCTCACGAAAAAAAGGCATCGTTGTGTGAAAATGTATCTGAATTGTTGAAACTCACCAAGAACACGAGACTGTGGACCATCATGAAGAAGAGGTAGGCTGGGCTGTCCACCTGATCACAGGTGGCCGAACCGTCGTCGTCCCTCTGGTTTGTGACTGATGACTGATTGACTTCCTCTCGTGCTCGGTCACTCATTTTTATTAATTTTTAAATTAATCCTATATAAATCCTACTTAATGATCAGCTGATTGTGTGATTATTAATATTAATACTTGTAGTTTATCAGCGTCAGTTGCTCATTTTCTGCCCATAGATGTATAAAAAAATCCAGCATCGAAACAGTAAAAGTGCAACGAGACTTACCTGTCTCTGCCTGTCAGTAACGACGTCCAAGAAGAAATAGTTTTCACCGAACTGCTTCCGTCTTTCACAGCAGAGGAAGAGCTGCAGATCAGCGACGTGGCTCTGATGGCTTCCTAGTAAGATAGCATCTCTACTGAACACATAACCACACACAGTCTCGCTCACACACAACTGTTGAGGTGACGTTTTACCTTTCTGTTTAGTTGCAATGACCACAATTACCACTGAAGACTCTTTTTGGTGTCAAAGTGTCAGGTGGATGCGATGCCACTCTGTCGGCTGCTAGAAAGACATTTCTAGCAGCCGACAGAGTGTGTTTTGGGTCTTCATCAGTGGGATTCCCTCCAGTTTGTCTAACCTGTGATGTCCAGGAGGCGTCCTTTATCAGATGCCTGAACCACATCAGTCATTCCAAACTGTTCTAAAGGAGCAGCGGATCTCCTCCAAGCTTTTCCACATATCTGCTGCAATTCGGGTAAAGAAAGTCAATTCAGCCACTTAATCCGTGTTTTAATTCTCTCACTACCCAAAGCTCATGAGCATCGACGAGTGATGGAAAGAACACTGCACCACTAGCAGTTTGAGACGTATAACTGCTGACGTGGCATCAATTTTGTCGATATGACGCTCCATTTCACCTTCATCCATGAAGAAGATTCAAACACATCATCCAAGAAAAGATTAAATCCTGAGGTCAGCAAACCGAACACTCCTTTATCTTGAATCTGCCTTCAGATGTTGTCCAAGTGCTTGGCTTCTCGGTAAAAAACACCTCCCGCTGTGCAAAGATACAAATTACATTACATTACATTACAGTCATTTAGCAGACTAACTTACAATCAGTAGTATATTACATATCATTCACCCATTCACACACTGATGACAGGCTACCATGCAAGGTGCCACCATCAGACTCTAACTAACATTCATGCAACATCCAGTCCACACCGATGGCAAATACCACATGCATTGAAGAAAAGGTCCAGATTTAAACCCTAAGGAATTCATTGTGGAAGTACAGTATCTCATTCAGAATATTGCAGTTGCTCAGCATGCAAATAAAAATCCCAATGAGAAAGTCAATTAGGATCCTTTTTTTGTGAGGGACACAAATTAAAAGCATCCACTTGAGCAAGTAATCAATTGCAAGAATTCTCACTTATGATTTGTGAGGAAGGAGGATGGTTTCAACAAAGACATGATTTTGAACCAAGAGACCGGTGTTTGATACCATGAGTTGTATCAGTGTTGTTGTGAAGTTTAAAATTCCTGACAGTTTTTCCTGAACCTAACAAAGAAGTTTTGTTGCCCATACTTGTGTTGTGGCCTAATGTCGCTCAGCACCAAACCAATAGATGGTATTTTTTGGTATTTCACAACTGCCCCTGAGACTATATTGGAGTATCAAATAGAGAACCTTTGACCATTCAAGCTCAATAAGGGGCTTTCCAGACATGACAGGGTTTGCTACATTCAGCTTTAAACTAAACTTGGAATTTCACAAATTTGCACACTGAAAACTAACCTGTTCCTTCTGTTTGTAGTTTTATTATGTAAAGACTTTTGTCTTGGGCAGATTAATGTAACATTGTTATACTTGTTTTGCTTTTAAATTACGCTGTAAAATTAGTCATTATTATATACATATATTATGAGCGTAACTAGAAAAGGAAAATTCTCTCTGGACTTCAAATATTGAGGTCATGAGTGCAAATTCCCCAAAATATTTTAAAAGTTTTTAGGATGATCAGATTTTATTACTTTTATGACTTTTTCCTGAACCTAACAAAGAAGTTTTGTTGCCCATACTTGTGTTGTGGCCTAATGTCGCTCAGCACCAAACCAATAGATGGTATTTTTTGGTATTTCACAACTGCCCCTGAGACTATATTGGAGTATCAAATAGAGAACCTTTGACCATTCAAGCTCAATAAGGGGCTTTCCAGACATGACAGGGTTTGCTACATTGAGCTTTAAAATAAACTTGGAATTTCACAAATTTGCACACTGAAAACTAACCTGTTCCTTCTGTTTGTAGTTTTATTATGTAAAGACTTTTGTCTTGGGCAGATTAATGTAACATTTTTTTGCTTTTAAATGACGCTGTAAAATTAGTCATTATTATATACATATATTATGAGTGTAACTAGAAAAGGAAAATTCTCTCTGGACTTCAAATATTGAGGTCATGAGTGCAAATTCCCCAAAATATTTTAACAGTTTTAAGGATGATCAGATTTTATTACTTTTATGACTTTTTTCACATATCATTAAAATCTGTATTCAAGTTTTCTGAGTAAAAATAGATATTTTATTTCCCTTTTGTTTTTTGTGCCTAAAAATTGTTCAATTTAAAGACATCAAAGATATCAGAATCTGCATTAATAATACGCATTGCTCTCTAGATTTGTGTGTAACTGTAGAATAATTCAAGTCTGTAAAACAACCACATTCCCAGAAACAATGACTCAACAATATGACCTCACCTTATGTAGATGTTTGAGTAATAAGGATACACCTTTGGTCTGTGTAAACAAGTTTATCGGTGTCACATGATTCCACAGACTCGACATGAACAGACTTTAAAAGTGACTTGTTTCCCACAAAGATTTACTTCAACTAACGGAGTCCAACTTTCTTCTCCATGATGATGATGATGATGATGATGATGCAGGTGAGAGCTGCAGGTTCTCTTAACATATAAACCAAATTATTATTACAAGATTTCGAAAACCAGAACTACAGTGCTGATTTTTTGTTAAAATCTACGAATGTTATTCAGTGAAGAATAAATCTATGTGTTTCATAGTTTTCTAAAAATAAACAATCAAAAGTTTGTTATTAGTAGGTTTAAGTGTAAAGGCAGAATGTTATAGTTATTTCTAATAGATTACCTAAAACATTTAATAATTTAATTTTGCTATTGTTAAATTAATCAGCAAAATAAATATTCTAGTTATTTCTCACTGTTATTATGATGCATAGTTGTTGGTGTCGTTGATTAATGTTATTGAGGATTTTATTGTTGGCTTTGTAGTGTTGTAGGTTATTGGCAGTTGCACATTAACAGGCACTCTGAGCCACAATATTATCTGTTTGCAGACGTCAGATCTGTGAACTCGCTGAAACAAACAGCTTTAAACAAAATACTAGACTATATAACAAAACAGCACAGGAAATAGATGTAAATCGATTGCAATGTTTTGTGACTTTTTTTAAATTAATTTAATTAAATCAAAACTGATTCAACAGAGAGGCTTGGACTAATAATAAACAGAGCACGGCTGCAGTGCAAACATCCAGTGGGACGAGTTCAAATTTACTCACGAGAAAACCCAAATGTTGTAACTGTTGTTTGCTTCCAGTGATGTAACTTGGTAGTTTTTTCTGAACTCCTGTTCTTTTGAGAACGTAGTACAGGAGAGGAGGAGGATGTGTTTACATCTTAAGTAACGATGAATCTTGTTCTTTGATACTACAACAATAGGATCAATACCAAAACTCTTCTTCTCTGCTGCTGTTGTGTGCATGCCTCGCAGCTCAGATAATCCGTACAGTAAACACACTTAATTTCACCATTAAATACTGTCCTCTGTGTTCACATGCATGTGATGGAGTTTTTGAATACAAAAGTAAAAATAAAACGCTAACGTTAGGACGATCACTCAGATAAAACGTAAATGAATGGTTGTGCTGCCAACACAAAAAAAATAAAATGACAAAAATTAAACATCTGACAGCGAGTTCAGCATATTTTCCAGAGAAATCGAGACACTGAGACATTGACGTTGACATTTTTATATATCAAATTATGCATCAATATTTAAATGCCATTAACCTGTTTAGTATTGAGGTGGAGAGGCAGAAATCTCAGTGGCAGATATTCCAAAATCAAAAACACATAACTATCTGGGTGATAAATATCACAAGAGGTAAGTGAGAAAATATGAAATACTAACGAAAAAAACACAAAGAAGAAAATAGTTATTTACTTGACACACATTATTTAAAGACTTTGAATTGTTTTTGCAGAGAAGGATATTGTGAAAACAGATGAAAACCAGTAAAGATACGTGAATGAGCCACAACTAATAAATTAATTATTGCCATTTTTCTTTTACTACAAATAACCTTAATTTGTTACATAACACCATTTTTCTTTCCACCTAAATTTTGCTTTTTCATTTTTGTTGTTGTTGTGATATGTGTCTATGAGTGCAGGAACTCACTGTAAAGGTGCTGTAGATATCATTCATCCCTTTTTCTTTCACATCCAGGTGACGTTATTCGTAGCCGTGCTGGTTCTTGCGGCTTCAGTTCACTCCGACTCCCAGTTTTATCTGCCCATCGACTGTGATGACATCTATCGCCATGACAACACCAGCTCCAGTGGGGTGTTCACCATCTACCCAGGAGGTCCCACCACGCCGCTGCACGTCCACTGTGACATGGACACTGACGGGGGCAGATGGACCGTCAGTACGCCTCAGATTTGATCAGATTATATCAGACTTTGTGCCTCATTTGGACCTTTTAAACCTGCGTGTAGAAACACATGACAACATATGTTAGGTTCGTTTGGTCTTTTACCACTGAGGATTCCATATAGTTTGACCTTAGAGTAAAAAAAAAACCTAAAACAAATAAACCACGTTGAAAGAAGAGAATCTTAAGACTTGGGTTCTGGTTACATTTGAGTTATATGAATAAGGACTTGAGACCTGACTTGGACTTTCCCAAAGCTCCTAAACAGCTACTTCTCCACCACAGAACTAGAGGGAGAACGGCGGATCTACTTGTAGTCTTGTGGAATATTTTTCTCTCATCAGGTGGCAACAAACAAGACTCAATGCAGCTTGAAATCTATATATTTCAATGTTTGTTGGGCTAAACAAAGCTCCTGCCATCAATACTTACATCTACTGCAGATGTAATCAGGAAGCAGACAATCATCACAGTCAAACCTGGAGGCCTCTAAAATCAATTCTGAAAAGTTGTCAAGATTTATAAAGGTCTTGCAAACAGAATGGATTGTAACATATGTTATTAAACCTTTAAATTCTCTCTTTTCCACACATCCTCCCTCTCAGGTATTTCAGAGGAGGATCGATGGGACTGAAAACTTCTTCAGGCCCTGGAAGCACTACAAGACTGGATTTGGGAATGTGGCAGGAGAATATTGGCTTGGTGAGTTCTTGAGGGAAAACTACATTAAACACATGGGGGCCTGTTTCCATCTTAATTTACTGTGTGAGATGTTTGATTTTGAACTAGATAAATGGTTGAGAGATAGTCTGAGGTTAAACAGGCCCTATTATGCTCTTCCACTTTTCCCCTCTTCTTTAGTGTGTTATATATATTTTTGTACATGTAAAAGGTCCGTAGAGTGTAAAACCTGAAGTCCATGCCTAAAAGGAGTTACCCTCCCCCTCAGAAGCTCCTGAGCTCCTGAAACGGCTCCATTGAATTCTCTCCTTCACTTACGTAACTTTATGAGGTCACAATGTTACGGAAGTGACGTAAAACTCCTTCCGGCTAGTTTGGCCCTCAAACAACAAAAGAGAGAGACGGAGCTGAAGCTCCAGAGGAAGTGTTTTTTGAAATGTGAAATGTTGACCAATCAGACAGACTTTGCTTTCTGGAGGGAGGAGCAAGCGCTACAACAGAGCATTTCAGAGAGAGGGTGAGAAGAGGTGCTGCAAGACAGCCAGGATGAGAAAAACAAGGAGGATTAAGAGCATTGATGCATGTCAACATAAAACAACTGGAGAGATAAAAATATGCATCCGGAAAATAGCATAATAGGGCCTGTTTAAAGTTAAATGCAGAGTGATGATATAGGGCCTTGGTGCAGGAGGTGAAATGACACAGGTCTTTGTGTGCCTTCACAGGCCTGGAGAACATCTTCCTGCTGACTACGAGGAAGAACAACATGCTGCGGGTCGACATGGAGGACTGGGATGGAGGGAAGGTGTCCGCCGAGTACGCCTCCTTCTCAATCGATTCTGAGAACGCTGGTTATCGACTTTACCTGGGCGACTTCACCGGCGGAGCGGCAGGTGAGGATTACTGTGTTAAGTCCAGCTTTAAATGTCAGGGTGTAGGGATGAATGAACTGTCATTAATAACAGAATCTTTTTAAGTTTCAGTATAAATGTGTTTTACTCAAGATCTGTACTTAAGTAGCCTGCAAATGTGAAATACTTGAAACTTTTGACTACTTTGACAGCTTTAGTTACCTAGTTACCTTACAGCCTCTTGGATCAGCTAAAAATTGCATCGTCACAAATCTGAAAACAGGGCTGTTTTTTCTTAGCTCATGAAAAGTTGACTTTGTAAAGATACGTTGTTCTCACAGGACAGCCACGCTACAAACAAATGATGATCATAGAATAAGATGCATTGCTGTAGATTTAAATAAAACGTTTTATTAAGTACAATTTTAAACATGTAAAATGCAACAAATGCATTAATGCTTCAGTAATATGAATCCAACAACATTATGTATAATAGTAAAACACTGACAAGGAACATTTTACTGCATAATTAATAGTTTTAGTTTTCATACATTAAGTTAATTTTGTTGATAATACTCACATACTTTACTTGAGTAGTGTTTTGAATGCAGAACATTAACTTGCAATGTATTTAAACAGCTTGGTATTAATACTTTTACTTAAGTAAAGCATCTGAATACTTCCCTCCACCACTGGTTTTAAATTTCCTTTCTCTTTTTTTGTTAGAATCCAGACTCGTACAAAGATGGATCCTTAAATCATTTAGAAAAGCAGCTAATGGCATTTCACATTGATTTTTGTGATGTCAAAATGTGGCTCTCTAGAGACAAATTAATCTGCTGTCAGATTCTTAGAAAATGAAACTTTAAAGCCCTTCTTCTAAGGAAAGACATGCTCTCCAAAGTAATAGGTACATTTTTTAAACGGTTTGCCAGTTTTTTTGAGACATCTTGTTCATCTGTATCTTTAAAGTAGAGGATCCAGTTTGTGAAGGTAACAGAGAGCTGTGCAGAAATCCTGAATTCTGATTCTTATATATTTAATTTAGTCAAATAGAAAGAAAGACACTGACCCAACAACCAGAGTCATCTGTTGATTATTTACCTTGGTGGGGCTACAGACTTCCGCTTCCACACTAATGATGTTGTTGTCGAGCTCGGCGCACTCAGCTTTGTGAAAGTGAAAGAACGAACTGCTTTAATTACTCGTAACAGAATGGATCCTCTATTTAAGTCGAGGTATGAGAGAAGCATGAAGTTAATGTACTATTACAACAATCTAAAAGTACTGCATTTAAAATATTACTTAAGTAAAAGTACAGAAGGATTATTCACTAAATGTATTCCCTCTGTGACTGATATATATTTTATTTTTAGGTTGTTGATACTAAGGCATCGTTGTTAGGCAGCATTTAGCTGTTCCAAGTCGAGCTATGTATATTTAGTTAGGTAGTTTAGTCCAGTGGTTCCAAACCTAGGGGTTGTGACCCCTCCTGAGGGGTACTTGAGATGGTTTACAAATTCTTCTTTTGGACTTTTCTCAAATATGATCTTTTTTGTGAAATATTGGATATTTTTACCTCTTACCTGGTTTCATTTAAATAACTGCATGAGGCTCAAACTGTTATTTAAATGAAACCATGTGAGAAGTTAGAGGGCAAGTGTCACTTTCACAGAACTGCTAACAACTCAAGCAAACAAACCAAAACGATTGGAAACCACTGGTTTAATCTTTAACAGTTTACTGTATTTGTACGCTAATCACATGTGTTTTTATGTAAGATATGAATCTTAAAAATGAACTAAAGCTGTTAAAGTATCCCTCTCCCTCTGTGTGTTGTCGTCATCTGATCTTCTCTCTGCTTTGTTTAGCCTGTACTGTACGTAAGTGGTTTCTTTATGTACGTAGCAAAAAAATAAAGTCACTTAAATTATTCATTGGCAAAATAATAACGCAGCAGGCACTAGTACAAGTGTTTCTGACTTTCAAACATCAACCTAAATTCACTTAACTTTATTTATAGGGGACAGTTTGGCGGAACACAACAACATGAAGTTCACCACGTTTGACAAAGATCTGGACGAGTGGGATAAAAACTGTGCTCAACATTTCCTCGGAGGATTCTGGTACGGAAAGTGCCACTCGGCTAACCCGACCGGCATGTACGCACCTCATGGTGCCATCGCATACGGCAGTGTCACCAACATCTGGCAAACGTGGAAAGGCACGAACTACTCCCTCAAGACTATTGCCATGAAGATCAGATCAATTGATACGTGTACATGCACACGTTAACCCTTATTATATGTGGATTCACTGGATTATGTTCATACTTCATCCTACAGGTGAGGAGAGTTTTTACCAGAGGATTTTTTGTATTTTCATTTTGTGTTGATTTTGGCGGTCCCTGTGGACAAAAGTGGAAGTGTTTCCAAGAACCAGAGTCCCTTTAGAAGACCTCTCATCAGGGTCAGCCCCTCTCAGTTCTGGTTCTGGTTCTCCCGTGCCTCCTTTCCCTAAACGTGCCTACATGTTGCCCTCTCTCACTATCACCGCATGCTTCAGAAATCATCAAAGCAGGATCAACAAATGTTAAATGCACTTTAAACATTCAAGACCGTCTGAGCCAAAGCATTCCTCAGGTGTTCAGGTTAATAACAGAGAGGACGCATTTTAACTAAACACACGGTGTCGCTCTTGGGTTGCACGACCTAATTTGGCTGTAAGGGAGGGAAAGGTGTGGTTCTCAACAGGTCGGCTGATTTAATCTGACACCAGCAAAAAGAGTCAAAACATAGAAAGATCATCCACTTGTGCTGGATGAAGAAGAGGACAGAAATAGATCAAGATTTTGTTATAGTAATTTAAATATTTGTGTTTTTATTAAGGTTTTAGTATTTTCAATTATTAACACATGACAGCAGCAAAAAACAACAACAACATAACACAGAATAAAAAAGTTGTCATGTCAAAAATGTATATGCATTATCATGTACAATCATTCCACGTTTAAACAATTTTTGTGTTTGGTTCGGCTCCTTGATTAATGTAAGGCTTTGCCCTTGTTTGAATTAAACAACATTAAACAAAATGAAACATTTTATCATCAGTTTTATATTTTAGGGATTTTTCTTTTCAATAATTTATATAAATATCAATAAACATAATAAGAAAAGAATGGGTTTCATATGTGTTTAAACATTATTAGATATTGACAATGTGTGAATGTTATATATAATATAAATATATATATTATATATATATATTACATATATGAGGTGCTTTTATTTGAGATATGGTGTGTTAATATTTCTTATTTTGTCATTGTTACAATGGCCCCCACCAAGGGGGTAATTAAAACACTCATTAAATGCAATATTAAAGTCTTGTCCTTATTAATGAAAATATGTAAATTGTATTATTAATTAGCGCACATATATGTTTCCTATATCCAAAGATGACAAGGTTGTTTCAAGTAGCCTGTGAGTTATGGAGGACAATGTTTCGTTTGCCTCTGGTCTCCTGTACTTAAGTTACTTTACTTATCTGTAAAAATGAAAAATACCAATTTATATATGTAGATGTAGAGACATGCCACTGGATGACAGACACATTTGACCTGCTGGTGGCGCTAAAACTAGGATTCATCCATAAATGTCAAAAAGTCACAATTCATGTGGATCCATCCGACAGTTCAAGGAAGTCAGGACATTTCAGCTCCTTTTAAAAACCAGCACAGAGCGCACAAAATATAGTCCCTGTAATTTATACAACAAGGCCGATGCATTCATTTATTTCAGCTGGTTTAATGAGGTGCATTATGGGATGTGCTGAAGTGTGTGTGTGTTTTCTTTCCTTGCAGACACTATACATTCCGGATATCAGACGCTACAATGTAAAAATAAACCTGCTGCTTCTTTAAGATACAACAAACAGGGGCGCCGCCGGTAGGTTTCCCTGCTCCTCCCTCCCTCCTCCCTCCTCCTCCCTCCTCCCTCCCTCCCTCTCTCTCTCTGGGAACCCAAACTTGTTTCAGGAAGAAAAAAAGAAAAAGAAAAACCCCCTGAACATATTTTCTCCTCTCGCTTGGAAGCAACAGGACGGCCGCGTCCGTGCCAAGGAGAAGGCGTAGACTTCCTCCAAACATTTCCTCCGCCATCTCCGCTTTCGAGACTCTCTAAAGTTTTTGTGGAAATCTTTGTAACGAGAGGACTTCTTTTTTTTTTTTTTTTTTATCTGATTCGTTTTATTTCCCCCCACCAACAACACCTGGTTGAGTCTTTTCTCTGAGAAGGATTCCTGCGTGTTTCCTCAAAGCTTTTTTTTTTTTTTTGTTTCTTTTTTTTTTTTTTTTTGCAGACATGGACTGGGGAACGGATCTTTGGGTAAGTTGACAGCTGACACAAGAAGAGTCCTCTGGGATAAGTGATATATAATTAAAAAAAATTTTTAAAAACCCACATCAACATCCTTTAATAGTAGTCCTGCTGTTGTTTTCGTCGACTCTGCATGTACACGGTGGGCCTGGGTTAAGTAATCTGGAGGCAGCAGCAGCAGCAGGAGGAGGATTTCGCAACTCCTGCTCCCTGCATACCTCATCCTAAACAGAGGGGAGAGGAGATGTTTATTACTCCTTCTGCCCACCTTATCTACACACTGTAGGCTAAAGGTGTACTCCACCACCACCTCCTCCATGCATGCAATAACTTGATCTTTGCTTAGTGACAGCACCTCCATAGGAAGTGTTGCATCTGGTCAGTGTCTCTGTCAGCTGTGATCACAGTGACAGTCATCAGGTCAGACGACCTCCTCATCTCTGGCCACCACCAGAGACCTCTGTGGAGTTAAGAGGGACTGGTGTGGCCACATGGTCTAGGGATGCAAACTAACAATTATTTGCATTTTGATTTGTTTGCTGGTTAGTCAAGTCATTCGTTTGGTCTCTAAAAAATAAATAAAAAAAAGTGTCAGGAATGAGTATAAAACTACAAATTTATGTTTTCAAATTCCTTGTTTTTGTCCAAGCAGCTGTCCAGAACCCCAAGACATCCTGTTTACGGCCCCATAGGACACAGAAAGGCAGGAAATCCTGAAACTAGAGAATGTTTGGCATTTTTTTGCTTCGTAAAAAGGTGAACAGTTGAAAAAAAGAATAGTTCCTGATTCTTTTTTTTGGAGGAGATTGATTTCCCTGATCACAGACAGACAGACAGACAGATGTGGACGATGACCTCAAGGAAATTGCATGTTCTGTACAAACTGTGTCTTGGCTGAAACAAAACACCCAGACTGTTTTATTATAGCCGGTTTAATAGCTGGCAGTTGAAAGCAAACGCGTCTGATTTGCCCTAATCCTGCAGTGATTGAGCTCAGTCTGAGTACATGCCTGTGAGATTATTCAACAGTTAAACACAGACTGGGTGAGGCAGTTTGTTAATAAAGAGTTGAAGTTAAACAGCATTCAACTGCTGCTGTTGCTTGAGTTGTGTTCAGACATAAAGGAGACTTTATTAGGGGAAAACCGAAACACATCAGAGCTGAGACGACCAGTCAATTAAGCGATTAGTCAGTTGTCTGAAAATAAACTATTGTTTTCAATATCTCTTTATTCTATTTCTTCATGAATTGACTCATCATTTGGTCTATAAAATATGAGAAAGCAGAGAAAAAAATGCCAATGGCACTCTCCCAAAGCCCAAAGTGATGTCTTAATATCACTGGTTCTGTCTGACCAACACCCCAAAACCTGAAGATCTTCATCTACCATCACATTGGATGAAGAAAAGCAGCAAATACTCACATTTGTTAGGGTGGAACAGGTGACTTTTTGGTCATTTTTGCTTGAAACATGACTTGTTTCAGCTATGTGAGCAGCTGTTTTGTTATTTTTCAAGCATAAATGTCAAACTAAGTTCCAGCTCAAAGGTGCTGCTTTTCTTTACTGATAATAAACTGAATCTCTTTGGGTTGAGGACCTCTGGTCAGACAAAACAAACCATATGAAGACGTCACCCTGGGCTTTAGGAAATTGTGATTCACATGGTTAACAATTTAATGACCTTTATAGACTGAACCACGTTTGATTTATGGATGAATTATAGGCACAATAATCCGTCGTGAGAATTATTGTTGGTTGCAGCCCTAAACTGACCTTTTCCTCTTTGGACGTTCCTCAAAAAAATAAATACTTTACGTTTTTATTCTTATCAGTTTTCACCTGATTGATCAGATTGCAGCTAATCACACACAGATGATTTGATATCCTGAAAATGATACATATCCTCATTTAACCCCAGTGAAATATCTGACAGTTTTGTAGCTTTAAGGTTTGAAAAATCCCCTCATGACACACTGGTTTCTCAGTAAGGCTCTGTCATATTTATACTGAGTGGAAAATGTTTCCAACAAATTCTGGCTGACATATTTGGCATCTTTGGACACTTTGGGACGTCCAGTTTGTTGGGTCTGAATGTTCACAGCTTCACTGATCGACTCTCCTGATGGTCAATGAGACCAAACAATCCGGACACACCCAGCACATCGACTTTAAAAACATGCCTTTGTTTATTGGCATGAAAAGTTTCAAGAACAATGATGCCAAAAAATCAAAATACAAAAGTACACAATAACAGTTAAATGTGAACAATGCTCTTAATACTTGATACTCCTATCTGTATCATAATACTGTAAAATCTGTATATCCCTGGAGTCAGTTGCATCAGTTACTTGTAAGTTTAAACTTAAGTTGCTTAAGTTACTAAGTTGAGGTATACGCATCACTGAGTTAAAATGAGATTTGTAACAACTAATATATTTATATAATAAATTATTTACAGCCTCTAGCTGTCGGCCGTTAGCTGGCTAATATATGACCAGTCCAAAGTAAAATGAATAATATGGCATAAGGTGGACACATCTTATGTGACTCTCGATCAAAATGTTATTTTAACAATTCATATAAATGTAATCTTTGACAATTTTAAATTACATTTCTGACAAAGACTGGTGGAAGATAAATGTACTTAGATATTTTACTTCAGTAAAGTCTGACAGCAGGAAGTGAAGTGAAATACCTGCATTCAAAATGTTATTTAAAGGAACAGTTTGAAGCATTTAGAGGGATCTATTGGCAGAAAATGAATATAATATTATTAAGTATGTTTTATTTGGTGTAAAATCACCAGAAAATAAGATTGCTGTGTTTCCCTTATCTTGGAATGATCTGTTAATATCTACCGACAAATCCTACACACTGCACCTTTAAGTAAAACTACAAAAGTATGAGCAGTATTAGCAAAAATAAACTTGAATCAAAGTACCCATTATTAGAATAATGTTTTGCATCATGTCATTGGATTATAAATGCATTCATTTAAAGGAAAGGCTCATTTTAATTACTTAATAAACTGCCGGGTAGCTCATAACTTTCAAAAGTTTTATTAAATCCTTTATAAATAAATCGCAGTTTGTTTGTGGTTATTTATTATATTATTAATCTGAATCTTGAACCTAACTAGTAACTTAAGTCATCTAATATATATATATATATATATATATATATATATATATATATATATATATATATATATATATATATATAAAAGGGAGTAAAAGGTACAACATGTCTCTCTGAAATGCAGTGGAGTAGCAGAAAATGGAAAGTAAAAGTACTTGAAAATTGAATTTACAATATTGAATAAATCTAGAAATGTAAATGTATGTAAATACACCTCACTGCTCAAAAATAACAATATATCTCAAATTACAAAAAATTGCTAAATTTGCTAAACGTTATAGTTTTAGTTATTCTTTTTGGCGAAGACATTTCTTAAGTGTCATAGTTTACTGGTTTAGTAAATCAGTTGGAAACTAGCCGGAAGTCACCGAGAACTTAGAAAGAACTTTACACACAAGTGTCTATATATTTTTGAATAGCTGGTAAATTCAAATTTAGCCTTATGACGTTGGTAATGAATAGTTTTTTTGTTTATCCATTTATTTGATTGGTTGCTCTGTTTACACATGACTAAATTCTTTACTAGCTATGACGCTTAAGTCCTGATGGTGCCAACTGATTTACTAAATCACTTTATACAAACTTAATAATTGATAGCCAGTGCAACCAGTTTCCTAGCTGTCGTTACCATTGAGGTTAGCTAGAATATGACCTCACTGCAGAGGAAGCATATGCTGCCGTCAGTCGTCACGGTGATGGGCGGGACTAGTCGGACTGGTTCCAGGGTTTGTAGGGGCCCCGGGGACCGTCAGTCATAGGGCGGAGGTTCGCTCTGAGCTAATGATTATCTCATTCCTGTCTCACTATCAGCATTTCCTCCTCTCGCACAAACACGCAGATGTGTTGCAGCAGAGTGATGTGGCGCAGCAACACAACTGGCGACTGCATGCAGGAGTCTTCATATTCTTCATTATTATCTCTCTTCATCGCAGTTTTTGTTACTCGTCCATCTGATTTCCTCCATCTCTCTTTCTCTACTTCCTGGTACAAAATGTCTATTTCACACCATCGTCCTCTTATGTTTTCTAATCCTGTTCCTCTCGTATCCAGGACACTGCTAACTGTGTTACTATGCTCTCCATTTAGCTTCCCCCTCCTCTGAGGACTCAATATCTATGTCTCTGGCTCCAAAAGACCCTGCAGCCTCACACACACACACACACACACACACACACACACACACACACACACACACACACACACACACACACACACACACACACACACACACACACACACACACACACACACACACGAACAATGAAGAGGTGGATTCTTTCTTTGTGCTCTTTGTCACATTCTCCTTCAGTGAGTCCTTTACTGTATGCCAGGACTCTATGTGGTTTTAAGCCAGTGTGGACAGAGAAGACAAATGTTACCTGTCCGACAGGTTTGTGTGTTTGTGATGTGTGTGTGTGTGTGTGTGTGTGTGTGTGTCTCTCTGATGTGTTTTGAAGGCATGGATGTATGTAAAGAGAGACAGGAATGCTTAAAAGGAGTGCTTTTATGCTCTAAAGCATAAAAAAAGTGTGTGTGTGTGTGTGTGTGTGTGTGTGTGTGTGTGTGTGCAGTTATGTCAAATCCACAGCCTAATGAAATGTGGTTTGAGCTGAGACGCTTAGTTGATTGACTATTTAAAATGATTCAGCATCTATTTTAAGTGTTTATTAATTGTTTACAAATGTAGTCGATTAATCAATAAGTCAGCAACTACTTTAAACTTACTCTGAGAAAGTGTTGAGACTGACCTTATAACCAGGACTTTCATCTAAAGAACATAAAACAAAAACCATAAATGAAAAGCATAAAACGCCATAAACATAAACATTTTGAACGATGGGCAAGAACCAGTTGCACTCGTTACATAAAATAAACTTAAATAAGTCTCCATGTTTAATATTTGCCGCTAAAGATGATTGATTGATTGATGAGTGAGTCATCTGCAGATTACTGTCTTGATAAATCGTTTGGTCTATAAAATATCAGGAAAAAAATGAAGAATGTCCATCACAATGTCCTGCAAAACCAAGGTGATGTCTTCCGACATTCTGAAATCCAACATATTCAGCTTAGTTGCACATAAGACGAAGAAAAGCAACAAAAAAAATGCAATTTCAGAGGTTATAGATCAAAACAATGTTTGGGAATCAAAACATTTGCAGACACATTTTCTGTCGAGCAGCTAAACAATTAATCAACGAAGCCTTTCAGCTGTAGTGTGCAGTCCATGACCTGCTGACATTTACAGACATGTCATATGTTCCCTTTGTTGCTCTCACTCTTTCACTGCAGCCGGCTTCACTTCTTGTTTCGAGCACTCTTTAGTTTCATTCTGGTCCTCATGATAACTTAAACTTTCGTCTGACATTTCAGAACGTTTCACTGAAAGAAAGAAAAAAAAAAAAAAAAAAAAACAGAAGCTCCTTGGTCTCGTTGTATGTTTTTTGGGTCAATGTCTTAAATTTGAACTGTGCACTAAAGTGTCCTACTTTTCCAATCCAAAGTACTGGAACAAAACAATGAAAAATGTGTTGCCATCCAGAAGGCTTTAGACTGCACGGTGTCAGCAGCGTTTGTGTCTGTATGCATGTTTTAAAACATGTGTTGCTCTGTGCCGTTTCTTTTTTTTTTAGGACCAGTATGATCACATCGACAAGCACACGCAGTGCGGCCTCGACCTGGTGGATCGCTACATAAAGTTTGTGAAGGAACGGACGGAAATAGAGCAGAGCTACGCCAAACAACTCAGGTGTGCCTTTTTGGGGTTTTCTTGAGCTTGTTTCTGTATGTTTATTTATATTAACATAAATTGGGATCTTAAATGTATTTGTGTATTTGTGCATTTATGTATGTGCGAGTCACACTGCCTCTTTTACACTTTCTAACAGGAGTCTATCAAAGAAATATGCCAAACGAGGGAGCAAAGAAGAGCAAGACTGCAAGTGAGAGAATAATCAAATGTCCATTTTCTTTTCCCTTGTTTTGTGTATATATACAAAATAACATTGTATTGTTCACTAAACCGCCTTACTGTTGCTGTTAACCTGTCAAGCTTTCCATTCCTGCACCACACATATGCAATAGGAATGATAACAGTGGAAGATTTACTACAACAAATTTGCAGTACGAAGTGAACAAAAGCAGGCTTCTCATTTCTAGCTGACTACTGTGGATTTTGTCAGCCTGAAATGACAGTTGTAGCTAGCTTGCATTAAGTAATATTGAAGAGAATTGAGACTCTTCTAAAAGCATCTTAACGTTACATTTGCACATGATGGCTAACATTACATGATATAATTGCTAAAACACTAGCTTCAGTAAGTAAAAATGTAATTTATTCATTCCGACAGTTGGGGTGCTTGCTGTGGAAAAACAATATTGGATAACAAGAAACAGTGGTTCTATTTGTGCTTTCACTTTCTTCTTTCAAAGACTATGCTTTACTTATAAATGAGAAAAATAATTTGAAGCCGAGGATTAAGCAATGCTGATCATTTTGGATGATGGTTCTGGGTTTTAACTTCCCCAAACCAAAAAAAGAGCAGGACAGCCTACTATGTCAGAGTTAAAGGTGCTAATTTTGATATTCAGAACATTAATAAAGCAGCAAACAAATTGCTGTTACAGTCAAACCTATTTTCCAGTTGACACATCTTTTTTATTTTTTTATTTAAAAACAATAAATAAAAGATAATGAAACTAGATTAATCTGTTTTTAAAGTATGGATTAATACAAATATACTGTTTTTTGAAAATAGTTGATGGTCAGTGAGACAAAAAAATATTGTAATCAAGTTGTGATGCATCGATAATCGTTTTAAGATAAGATAAAAGAAGATAATCCTTTATTAGTCCCCCAGCGGGGAAATTTACAAAATTATAATTATAATCTCATCAAAGTCGTTGCTCGTATCTACTCTCCAGTTTCTTCAAACATTGTTAGCTCTGTCATCACTGTTGCATTAGTTTGCACTGTTAGCATTTTTAGCAACATTAGCTGTGAGCGGCCGGCTCATGCGTCGCCATGTTGAGAGCCGTTAAGAGGCAATCAAAATGCATTTAGCAGCTTTAGTCTAAACTGATATGTTAGCATCGTGTTATCCACAGGGGTCGATGTTCTGAAAAGATATAATTTTCTAAAGAAACCTTTAACCTCACAAAATAATGTAGTTATCTTACAAATAATGCTGTGTTTCTCCTGTTGTTAGTGAGCTAGTTAGCAGGACATGCCACCAACGCTGATGAACACATATTTGAATCCATTCCTTTCACTTTTGCTCATATGTTTTATACATACTATAGTATCACACACTTATTAGAGCACCATGCACATCACGTTGGCATGTAGACAAATCCAAAGCTTGGCAGGCCTGTAGTCCTTAGTTACGGTTGCTAAGCTATGATTGAGTTTGGTTTTATCAGTCGGTTAAATGTTGGCCTCTCCAGCTGTGATGATTTTCCAAATTGTCATTCCCTCCCGCTGCAGATTCAGCAATCACGCATCTCTCCAGGAGATCCTGAACGAGCTGAACGATTACGCCGGCCAACGGGAGCTCATCGCTGAAAACATGATGACCGGCATCTGTGTGGAACTCACCAAATACCTTCAGGAGCTCAAACAGGAACGCAAAACGGTGAGAGAGGGAGGACAATCACACGAGGGAGGGAGGGAGAGAGGGAGAGAGGGAGGGAACAGGGAAGGTTTGGCAGATTGCATATCAACGAGGTACGCCGTGACGTCATCATAAACTGCAGAACATTAACTGAAACCTCTTTGTTCCTCAGCACCTGTCTGATGCCAAGAAGGCCCAGCAGATGTTAGAGAGCAGCTTCAAACAACTCGAAAGTGTGAGTCACGTGTTTTTGTTGCTTTGATTGTCATTTTAAGGATTTGTTTGCCCGAATTAGGAAAAGAAAATCTCACTTTCCTCTTGTGAAATCCTCACGTGGATGATTTAAACGGCTTTATTTTACAGGTCCGTCATGGAAAGAACTGTTCAATAAAGTATCTTACTAATAAGATAAGATAAGATAATCCTTTATTAGTCTCACAGCGGGGAAATTTGCAGGATTACCGCAGCAGAGTGGATAGAGCAAAGGAACAAACAAGTGACATGAGTAGAAAAACGTAGATGAAAACAAGTATAATAAATAAGTAATCACACATTAAAGGTATAATAGGTAAAAAAAACTTTAAAATTAAAATAATAATCATTCTTATAGGGAAAACTACACCAAAGTTCTTCGTTTTGTTGAGTTCAAAATCAGTTAATATTTATTAATCAAGTTAATATTTAATATTTAATCATTAATCATTTATTGTTGGAATCTTCAATCTTCATATATGATGAGTTGTATGTTTGCTTGCAAGAAATTGCATATTTCAGCAGAGCTGCTGTGCACAGACTAAAATAAGCTGGTTTAATAAATATTTGGAATTAATTCATTGGAGTGTGAGAGTTAAAGTGTGTCCTTATTTAACTTGAGTTACTACCAATTAACAAAAGTTAATTATTTTCAAGAATCCTTTAGGAAATTGTTGGAAATGTGCAGTTCCGTAAAATAGTGTTACCATTTTATTGTTTTTGTTTTGTCAGGTTTTGGAATAAATGTCACCTCACTCCAAGGAGATGAATAGTTTAAAAGATATTGAACAGCAACATCTTCTATTTCCTTCTTATGTAGAAAAAGTTCTAGTTAAAACAGGTCACAACGAGGTCTGTTTCCGCTGAATATTTTAAATGCAATTTCGGTTCCACTTTCTAACAAGGCACCATTTTTTAAAGGTTTACAAGAAAGTTTTAACTAATTACCTTTTTTGGCCATCTGTGTGTGTGTCTGTGTGTGTGTGTGTGTGTGTGTGTGTGTGTGTTTACTGTACATGCCTGCAGACAAAGAAGCGCTATTCCAAGGAATGGGCGGAGGCTGAAAAAGCCTCACAACAGGTAGAGAAAATAGAGAGTGACCTCAATGCCACCAGGCTGGATGTCGAGAAGGTAAACACAACACACACACACACACACACACACACACACACACACACACACACACACACACACACACACACACACACACACACACACACAACTGACCACTGATATATATTTTTTTCTTGTTTGGTTTTCATATTATTTTCAGTAAAAATAGAACAATAATAATAATCCTTGAGCTTTTCTTGTCTTCCTCCCTCCTTGGCCTCTATACCTCCTTGTCTCCCTCTCTGCCTCCTCCCTCTGCATCTCTCCCACATTTCTCCCGCTTTGCATTTTTGTTTTGCATAATTTCTCCCTCTTCCTGCACCCTTTCATGTTCCCCTCCCTTTTCTCCTCTACGCGGTTCCACCTATCTTTCTTTCGCTCTGAAGGCCAAGCAACATGCCCACTCCCGCACACACACAGCGGAGGAGTGCAGGAACGACTATGCCGCACAGCTCCAGAGATACAACAAGGATCAGAACCTCTACTACTACTCAGAGATACCGCTGATCTTCAACGTGAGACAAAGACACACGTAAACACACACAAACTGGGCAGAGCTCACACACCTGCTTAAATTATGTAAAAACCAAACACACCCTTTCAAAATGTAATCATCCTCTCCAGTGTCTTTGTATGAACGTGAATGTGACATTTATAAACACAGGCAGCGTGAATATTATATAATATTTCATCGCGGTGTTGTGTGTTTGTGTGTCGAACAGAAAATGCAGGACATGGATGAGCGGAGGATTCGGCGGCTGGCGGAGGGATACTGCCAGTTTTCAGATATCGAGAAGAAGGTGCTGCCCATCATCACCAAGTGTTTAGAAGGGATTTCTTCAGCAGGGTTGAAAATTAATGAGAAACAGGTAAATGTTAGATGTCTATAAATGTGTTTGTGATTTTGTTTTTTCTCCGTTTCGCTCACATGATTTAAAATAAGGGGACTGTAAATTGTCTGTGTCCGTCTGTCCAGTGTCACATCTGAGAAACCTCTGATCTCATTGTTGTGAAACTCTCAGAGGTGATGCTTCGTGTTTTGATGTCTAAAGGAAAAATGTGCCATTTCGGATAATTCATTTATTTGCTTTTTTACTGAGAGTTGAATAAGAGGATTGATATCGCTGTCATATGTGCAGGTTAAATATGAGGCTAGCTTAGCTTAGCACAGTGACTGGAAGCAGGGGGAAACAGCTAGCCTGGCCCTGTTCAAAGGTAATAACCACCTCTCTAAAGCTCCATAATTAACACATGGTGATTTCCTAAAGTGTTGTCTTCACTGTGAGTTAACAAGGCTGGCAACCAGCAGAGACTCCAGGAAGTCAGTATGAAACATTCCTGCACATAACCCCCGATGTTGTACCTTGAACAGAGCAAGGCTAGCAGTTTCCCCCTGCTTCTATTCTTCATGCTAAGCTAAGCTAATCATCTGTTGGTTGTAGCTTCATCTCACTTGCCATCACCAGCAAAAGCCAATAAGTGAATTTCTTGTTAACAAACAAAAGTTATGTTTACACTGATTTTCATAAACCAAGATGTATTGTGTTTATCCAAACAAATGTGCATTTCGTTCCTCATAAAACATTTGCAATGCAGTTTTAAAAAGTATAAATATGTATATTTAAAATCTGCATTGTTTACATCCATGTTTATTAGCATGCAGTGTTCTTCTTCCCTGTCTTTTCTGGCATGTTGCTGCATTTCTTGGCGTGTTAAAACTCCACAGGGCGACTTTAAGGTCAAATTTTCTGAATTTGAAGCCATACTGCAACACCGGTTCAGATTAATATGCATAGTACTTGCAGCAATTCTGCTTTGTGTTCTAGTTCTGCAAACATCGCATCTTTTTTTGTTGTTGCATGTATTATTAAGCGTTTTCCATGTTGTATAGAGTATGTTGTCTCAGTAACTGTCTTAATGGAGAAAATAAAATCTAAAGACATTTTTATTTTTTATTTTATAAAAACCCTACAGTGCTCTTGGTGATAACAGATTGCTGTACATTGTCCTAAAGCCCATTAATTATAAAAATAATAGAAAGCCTTGTAATGACTTTACTTTTTACTAGGTTAACTCAAACAATTCAGTGCAACAGTCTTGTAATACAAAAAATACCTTTTAAAAAAGACTTGTTGATACTGTGTCTGAGAGGTGTTGATTTATTCCTACGGTAATATTTAAGACGGGTTGTTGTAGTCAGAAGGTTTAAGTGATTATGTGTTAAATCAAAAATGTTTGTCTGTTTGTCTCCCTGCAGGACTCCATACTGTTCATAGAGCAGCACAAATCTGGTTTTGAGCGACCTGCAGACTTAGAGTTTGAAGACTACACCCAAGGAATCAAACCAGCAACCTCTGACTCCAGCCTCAACCCTCCTAAAGTGCGCGCCAAGCTCTGGCCTTTCAGCAAGAAGAATAAGGTGAATTTGCAGTCTGTTCACATTTGGTTTGCTTCGCATTGAGTTTGCATGCACAAGAGTGCATCGTCTCAAGGACAAGAAGTTTACTGCCTCTCCCCTCTCCGCATTGGTGCTTCTGAGTCTGACAACCTGAAAATCCTCCCTGTGCTGTTCTTCAAAAAGTAATCCGGACAAACAAGTTGTTATTGGGCTAAAAATAATCATGTCATGTCTAGTCTGTGTAACTTAACTTAACTTAACTAAACTTAACTTAACTTAACTTAAACACAGTAACAGGGTTGGTTTATTGGTCTTTGATTGGTGCACGTGCTCTTTTTTTCTGAAAAACTGTAATGAGCACTCATATAATTGAGTGCTGATTAAAGGGAGCTTCACAGTTTTTATTTAAAGCCTTAAATATATTCTTATTATGAATAAAAAATATAATCCTGAAAGAATCTCTCTTAAAGCAAATTAAATTCACTCCTCAACCAGATATAAAAAGACATGATGTTGATTTTATGGTCTTCAGTAATCAATTTAATTTAAATCATTTACACATAATTTTGGAACCCATACTAATAAAAAAAATAGTTAATTGATTTGCATGATGCAGATGCATTTAATACATTTTAGTTTTTAAATCACCACACTCCATAGATGCTCCCAAAAACGAGTTATTTTGGACAGAAGTGCAGCGTTTCAACATAACATCCTCATTGGTTGTTATGTGATTGCATCCCATTAGCTTTTTGATATAGTTGTATTCTGCTTTGGAGCTTTGAATGACAAGTTTATATCATAACATAAGTGTCAGAAATGTGTCAAAGTTGGTTTTTGTTGGTTTTTTTGTCCATCTCTCAATACTTTCAGACATTTAAACTTTAGAGTTAATTTAATCTTAAAAAATGGCTCAGAAAGTTTAAAAAAAAGACAAAATAATTTCCTTCTTCAGTCTTCAGCAAACGTTACTCAAACAGGAGTAAATGGTGCATCTGTTTTTAGCTGTGGCTGAATACACATTTAGCATGCAAGTGATTTTTTTTTTTTATGGCCGTTCAGGACAGTTTATGAGTACTGATTAAAAATAATTTACAGATACCTATTTCCATTGTAAGTAAGAATGATGTCACCCAGACCAAACAGTGTGGCTCACTGATTTTTATTAGTTTTCTAGCAACAATGGAGCTCTACGGCACAGAGCAAGAGGCTTATGATGCTTTGTTAGTAGGGATCAATTCATAGTTGGTTTTGGTCCTTTTAATGGGATTTATTGACACTATAAAAATAAATACCACCAGCCTCATCTTTTAATAACCAACATGTTTTCATTTAAAACAACGAATGCATGAACATTTCTCAATACACATCGAAGAAAAGGTGTAATGTTCCAGCCGGCTGTGGATAAACCGGTTCCTTTACAGGTTTGACATCTTGTTACCGATACATAGAAGACAGTTTTTAAGGAACTCAAAAAAAATCAACCGTTAAAGATTGGGAACCCAGCTCTCTTCTTATCCTCCTTCTGTTGATTATTGTAAAAGTGCAAAAGGACTCACACGGCCTCATAACAATGCACTCAAACACACACACACACACACACACACACACACACACACACACTCATGAAACTCCACACACATTCCACTCATGTCTTACCCCCCCACCCTGTTGCCCTCAGGGGCCAATTCTAATTCCAGTCTGCTGCACAGACTTGCCCCAAAAAACATCCTTCGTTCTCTCTTTAACTCTTTCACTCTTTAACTCATTTTATTACAAAAAAATCTCTGCATCTGTTTGACTCCCCCTTTTTCTTCTTCTCGTCTTTTCCTCTCTTCGCCAGTGTCATTTCCCCCTCCTTTTCTCCTCTTCCTCTGCTCCCTTTTGTCTTTTTCTCCCCCTTCCTCAGTTTGCCCCTCCATCTTTCTCTCCCCCGTCCCCTTTCCCACCGGGCACCCACCCCCTCCCCCTCCCCCTCTCCAAGCTGCAGCACTCCCCCTCTCTCTCTGCCTTAGAGAGTTTAATCGCTCTGTCAAACCCAGGATTTCCACCTTAAAGATATTTCACAAACGGGCCTCGGTGAGTGACGACATCTGCTCACGTCCTCCCTCCCCGCTGTCCGTAAACATCCCCCCCCCCCACATGTATTTGTCTCATTGATGCTGTTCATCTGAATAAGCTGTTAAACCCTTGAAATCCGTACAGATACCATGCCTGTTACTGTAAAAGTGTGTTTCCCAGTTATTTACACACGTGTCTCATTCTGAATGTCCGTTTCCCTCTGTCTAGATGTCGCATGCTGACAAGCACATGGTAACATTCATTAACGTTATATAGAGGGTAGACTGAAAAGGTGATAAAAATCAAAGTGTGCTGGTGCTGGATTCTTCTCGATGGGAAATGCTATTTAACACCTAACTCCACTCTGGATCATGCTGCACTGACATCTGCAGGTAAAAATGTGTCAAGGCCCGGTCACACCAGAAAATGACGCACTGAAATTCCTCCACGCTATGAGCTTCTCACATTGCAGGACTAGTTTTTCTAGAAAATAATTAACAGGGGATTTTGAAAAAATACCGGATCATTTAATATAACTTCCAGAATCCGCCAAAACTCTTTAAAACAATATTTTTTTTTATTTATATGTCCCAATATCACAAATCACCAACTTGCCTCAAGGGGCTTTACAATATGTACAGCACATAACGGCCTCTGTCCTTAGACCCTGGATTCAGATTGAAAGAAAACTTTCCCAAAAAATCACTTTAATGGGTAAAAGTTGTGACTTAAATTCCTAAACCAGGTAACAACTAATGACATATGTCCTGGCTGTCATTGTAAAAAACCTAACAAAATTTTAAAACGTCGTTGTGTCTGAAAGTCTAAAATATTTGCTAGAAACATCAATATATGCAAACAAATTTTCCATTAGATTGTTAAAAATCTTTAAGGATTCTGGGAATACTGTCAGAGCAGAAGTTGCCTTTTTTTAACAAGCTTCTAGTTTTTTTTAACAAGATTAGTGGGATAATCATTAATAATTCTAATAATCATTTTTCAAGAAATTGAATCATCAGCGCTAAAATATGAGAGACACAAATATGGTTTTAGCTTTTCCTTCACTAAAAAGACTATAAGGTCACAGAGTTTATTCTAAAGACATATTTCTACCAGCGACCTCTGTCTCATGACTGCAAAACATTTCGTCTATTTTGGAGCAGTTTATATTCTGATAGAGGAAGTTAAATAAAAGCAGATGGAGCAAGACCACTAACAAGCTAAAAAAAGCTTCCTCTGCTTTGGACTCTCTGTTTTCTCCGTTCCCTTTAAAGTCGGCTCTGCCAAGGCAGATGGCTGTAGGTCAACGGTGCAAAATCCACAAAAATCTGATAATTGCTCTGCGACATTTTTGCTGTTTCTAAAGCAGGTGTGACCGGGTTTCACGTGACCTCGCCTGTAATCACAGCTGGGTGTGTGTCAGGTTTGGTCTACTGTACTCGTGAGCCGAACCAGCTGTGATGCTGCACAGCTTGTTGAAAGTGCATCTATTCACCTAGGTGTCAGTGCAAGCAGATTTATTTTCCTGGGATGCAGTTACTCTTTCATTTACAAAAGGAAATCTGTTTCTCTCATGACACAGGGCACTACGTTTCTATTCAGGTAACATCATTAGCATTCTCTCTAAACTAGAGAAACAAGTCTTTCTTCTGTGATGACAAACTGATTTATAACTTTCAATTCTTTCTGTTGAGCAAAAAGGCAAGAATCTAATTTTATAAAAGGAACATATATTTTATTCAAGCTCCATCAGAGCCATGACCATTCAAACTAGAAATGCCTCCCTGTTATTATCGTTGTATGATTGACCTAAAGGGTCAGTTTTCTCAGATTACAAAATATATGTAAGTGAAAAATTGCATTGAAATCGCAACAGTTCTTCTCAGAGATGGTGAAACAAACATGTTGTGAACAGTTTTTCAGTCTTTCTCAATCACAATATGTTGCCAATTTGTTATTTTGGCGATTATAGTCTTAAATCCGTATCTTTTTATCGTTGTTAAACTTTGTCACTTTGAAGACAAAAAAACCCCCTCGACTTTAGACTCAAGATTTTGAGAAATTCATCATCATTGTACACTTAACACCTTGTTTACCAGCCTCAGTCAGTCTGCATTAGCTCAGCTCAGAGTGGTCCACAAGTCTGCAGCGAGGCTTTTAACCAAACCGAGAAATTTAAACAGTTCAAAGGTCACGGATAGAAAAATAAGTGCTGATTATTTATTTTTATTAATAATAATCTCATTTACACTCAATATATTTTTCCCTTTTATCTTTTCTTTTATAAATTAAACAGAATTCTTGCTCTTCCCTAAATGTACATTGGTATGGCATCACAGGAGAAAGACTCTTACTTCTTGTTCATTCAGTGTGCATCAGTCAAAAGCCCTGCACAGCTGAAATTCCATGGTATTCTCAGTTGATGAGATTTGGCTCCGAGCAGTCTTTCTCCTCTCTCTCTCTCTCTCTCTCTCTCTCTCTCTCTCTCTCTCTGTATGTTACTATGTGTGTTTTCTCTGTATTCCAATCATTACTTTCATACCTTGAACAGTCTTTGTTTCCTTGGCATAGACAGATTAAGTGTCACTCTCCTGTTTCTTTCTGTGTTGGAAAGAGAGATAGAAACAGGGAGGAGTGACATCTGGTGGTGATCATTGAAAAGTTTGTCGTATACATGATGCTTACGATAATAACTGTGAGTGTGTGTGTGTGTTTGTTGTGTGTGTGTGTGTGTGTGTGTGTCTGTAGCCGCTTCCTGCAGAAGATTTCTCTCACCTTCCTCCGGAGCAGAGGAAGAAGAAGCTTCAGGCTAAGATTGACGACATCACCAAAGAGCTGCAGAAGACGCAGGACCAAAGGTGACAACTTCACCATGAAACAACAAAAATCAGTCGTACCACATGCTCCCTCAGCCAGTCTTCTAGCTTCTCTCCATCCTTCCTGTCCATATCCCTCTCCCGACGGGAAAACTTCCTTAATTAGTGCTCACATTTCAAAACAATAACAGTTCTCTTCCTCTGTCTGACCTCAGTGATGCACTGGAGAAGATGAAGGGTGTGTACGAGCAGAATCCTCAGATGGGAGACCCTTCCAGTCTGGAGCCTCAGATCTCAGAAACTGCCCAGAACAGTGGCCGCCTGAGGGGGGAGCTCGTCAAATATGAGGTTATAACACAAACATACACATAAACATGGCAGTAATGTGTGCATGTTAAATCCGAGTGTTTGGGAATTTGTGCAGGTCTTAACATTTATTGCTGGTTCATTACAGACGTGGCTTTCAGAAGCAGTGGGAGGAGAGGAATCTTCCAACGCCATCAACAATAATAGTCAACATGGGTAAGACCTTTATTTAAAAGAGTAGTGTATGTCATTAAAAAAGTGATTGTATAGTAAGAATAATGAAAAATTCATAGTTTAGTATGTCACAAAAGATCTTAAGTATAGTATGTCACAAAAGTCCGACTATAATACTTGATAACAAGTTATAGTATTGTATGTAGATAAAAAGAAAAAAGAATCATATTAAAGTATTTCATGTTCCATTGTATATTATGTCGAAATAAGTCATAAAAAAGTCATAGTATAGCATGTCGAAAAAAATCATAAAAAGTCATAGGATAGCATGTCGAAAGAAATCATAAAAAAATTCATACTACAGTATGTCGAAAAAATCATTAAAAAAAGTCATAATATAGTATGTCGTGAAAAAATCATTAAAAAGTCATAGTATATCGAAATATGTAATAAAAAAGTAATTGTATAGTTTGTCGAAATATGTAAGAAAAAAAGTAATAGTCTAGTATGTCGTGAAAAAATCATAAAAAAGTCATAGTATAGTATGTCGTGAAAAAATCATAAAAAAGTCATAATATGTTATGTCGTGAAAAAATCATAAAAAAGTCATAGTATAGCATGTCGAAAAAAATCTTAAAAAAGTCATAGTATATCGAAATATGTAATAAAAAAGTAATTGTATAGTTTGTCGAAATATGTAATAAAAAAGTCATAGTATAGCATGTCGAAAAAAATCATAAAAAGGTCATCAGTATAGTATGTTGTGAAAAAATCATAAATAATTCATAGTCTAGCATGTCGTGAAAAAATCCTAAAAAAGTCATAGTATATCGAAATATGTAATAAAAAAATTCATAATATAGTATGTCGAAAAAAATCCTAAAAAAGTCATAGTATATCGAAATATGTAATAAAAAAAGTAATAGTCTAGTATGTCGAAAATAATCATAAAAAGGTCATAGTATAGTATGTCGAAAAAAATCATAAAAAGTCATAGTATGGTATGTCGTGAAAAAATCATACATCAAATATGTAATAAAAAAAGTAATTGTATAGTTTGTCGAAATATGTAAGAAAAAAGTAATTTTCATAGTATAGTACGTCGAAAAAGTTAAAAAAAGTAATTGTATGGTATGTAGAAAAAAGTCATAATATGTCATAGTATATCATAAAAAGTAAAGAAATTAATCATATCTTCATCATCATATTACTGTAGACAGAAGTTATGATATATATATTTTATTTTTTTGAAGGGAGACTGGCTGCTACAAGTCAATCATTTTCAAATCATTTGAAACACAATAACTGAAAACTAGAGGTCAAAGAAAAACACTGAGCCTCACCTTGCAGGACCTTGTTTTCGATAGAGGGGTTTGTCATCACTGCAAGGTTGCCAGATGTCAAATTATTTCTTGAAATCTGGACATGTTTAGCAGAATACACTGAAGAAATGAAATGTCTTGATTTCATTTCTCTGATATTTCCAGCGTCGGAGCAGCTGACCAGTCTCAGAGCATCTACACGGAGTTCGATGACGAGTTTGACGACGTTGAATCTCCTGTTGGCCAGTGCACGGCTCTGTACACCTTTGAAGGTACGTTGTCATAATTCGCACTCAGCTTGTTCGTAAATGGATTTCATTCTGTCCTGTTTGTACGTATCCTTATTTTGTGTGTTTATGTGTGCAGGCAACAGCGAGGGCACCATTTCCATTACGGAGGGAGAGCTGTTGAGTATAATGGAGGACGATAAAGGAGACGGATGGATGAGAGTCCTTAGAGCCAGTGGAGAAGAGGGCTATATTCCTTCATCCTATGTCAAACTTGCCCCATAACACACACACACACACACACACACACACACACACACACACACACACACACACACACACACACACACATACACATACACGCACACACACTAAGCTTTTGATGGAAAGGTAAGTTAAGAGCCTAAGGTGAATACAAAGTCACCCACGATAATTGGAGCTGTCCTCCTCCTCTTTTCTCTCAGCCAGTGATGTGTGTGGCGAGATGAAAGAGAGTGATTAGAAAGCTTGTTATCCTACACTCCCTCTCTCTGCTCTCCAAACGCAGACTGTATGATCTTTATGGATTCCAGCTCTTTTAAATCCAAACTTGTGAATGTATACCTGAACTTTTTTTTTTTGTTGTTGTTGTTGTTGTTGCAGCGTTAAGTGATGACTAGCGTGACATATTCAGCACCATAGTAGCCTTTAGCGCTACATATTTTTATGTTGATATATCCTTTCACTTGACTTTTCCCCCCCACATTCCCCCTCTCTAATAACCTGCTGATCCTTTTCCTTTTTGTAACACCGTCCTTCCTCTGCAAAAACCTCTCTCCTGACAGGATAATGTGAGTTTTTTTTTTCTTTTTATCATAGTGATGTTTTATGACTTATAACTGGATGAAAACCACTACTCTTAGCAACATCTCACCATGGAGTGTCACTGTAAAGGATAGATTTTAAATGTGGTTTTTTTATGTTGTCTTTAAACAATAGTCACGTGTCCGTATGAACATTTGAAATAGGTTTTGTTTGATGCAATCATTCGTCTTGTTCATACCGGCTCCGATTAGTTCCATTCCTATTGTGCTTCTGGGGGACAAAATCTCATTCTGGGTCAAGTTTTTCAGAAAATAAGAGGATTAAGCAGTCTGGGTTAGACTAATCAAGTGGGTATTTCTCCAAAGTTTCATTTTTTTTAACACAAAATTACCTGTGTGTTGCTATCCCTCCAGCTCAGCAGGAAAACACCAGGAGGAATTACAAACTAAAAAGAATGTCAGTTTTGGTATACAACCTCTTTTACATAACTACTTCAAGTTTGCTGGTGCCTCATATGAGTTTTAAATTAACTTTGGAATATATATTTGGGGAGGACTGTTTAAACCACCAATCAGTATGAACAGGAAGAATAATAACAGCATAATTAAACTGCTCCAATGTACATATACGCATGTGAGTATTGTTTCAGGAAGACTTAGAAATGGAAACTTGCCTTGCATTTTTTACCATGTTATAATTCTTGCCACAAACACTTGTTAAACTGCCTGCGTTTGAGGTCGCTGCTTCAGAGATCATCACAGCACTGACGTCATAAAACCAGAAAAACGTGCAACTCAAAAGTGGATAACAGACCATTATTAAGTCCTCGTCTTCACTTTTAAATTCATACTACGCATTGAAATGGCAGAGTGATCTCTGGTCCTTAACTGGTTCTTTCCCTGATTATCATACTTCATACTCTGCTTTCATATTTTGAGCCTCCAGCTTTTCACTGTTAGTGACCTTCTCCAAGTCTCTGAAACAATGATCATGGTTGAAAACCTTTTTGAATTAATGACACCAGGGTGGATTTCAAAAGGAAGGAAATGGGAGGTTTTATGATTCAGCTCCTTGCTGGATCACTGCCAAGAGAACAGTATACACCAGTAAAAAAGTAATAGCACTTTTAAAATCTGATAGGAGTGTTTATAGACTCACATCAAACTAATTGGACATTCCTTAATACACGTCTGAGCGCAGAGAAACTTTCCTCTTTCAGCAGATGAATCCGTCTTCTCGTGTCAAACTCTGCACTGTGAAGCTCAGACTCTACAAATCTTACATTGAGCCATATACTGTTTACCCATCTCTGTCTCTACCACTCTGTCCTGCACTAGATGTTTTCTTAGCATTTTAAAGGGGTATTATTGTATGATCCATTTTTAAACAGAAAATGTACGTATTTACATGTATTGTTTTGAGTCATAAAGTGAAAAAGAAAAAAACCCCATTTCTTGTCTTTGTTTATTTACAGTATCATTTGTAAGAAATATTACAAATGCATACATTTAACATCCATTTATTGCATTAAAAACACTGAAATAGAAAAACACAATTCCCAGTGTGGTCCTTTACAGCAGCAGGTCATGTACAAAGGGAACTATCTGTTTGAGTCATGTTGATCCTTTTGAATCTCAAGTATCAGAGTGGTGTCCATAAAACGGTGTCTGAGTATCAGAAATGCACATTTTAAGAAGTTAAGAGATGCTAGTTTTTTGGGTAAACCGTTCCAGATTTTCTGAATCCAACGCAGCTCTTTTCACAGTGATAGACTGCCCAGGATCCACAAGTTCAAGATACAACTCATTCCATTATAAGTTAAAAGTTGACAAGCTTGAAAGTCTCTCACATCTCAAAAATACCATTTCATTTATGTCCGTGTGACCTCAGGGGCGAGATGCGCAAAGGCTCAACTAAATACATTTGACTTTCGTATTTCTCTCCTCTTGTGAAAGTGCTGACTTTCACGTTTCACTGGGTGAAACGGACCCTGAGGCTCAGGTTAGAGGGTCAGGTGTCTGTGGGGTGATCTCCAGGGGTTCCAGTTTATCAGAGAGTACACAAAGAATCTTGTCAAACTTCTCGTAGCGCTCCTCTCTGTCGGCCACTGCCCCCGACTGACCCCAGAACAGCCGCAGGGCGAACTCCGTCCGGAAAGCCTCCAGCAGCTCAGGGACCGGCTCCCAGCTTCCTGTTGAAGAAATGTGACGGACATCAGATCAGATACAAAGAATTATGTAATTTCACATCAACGTCATCTTTTACATACTATGTAATGTAGAGTAAACACACTTGCTCTGGCTGGAAGTACAAACAGGCCTCAAGTAAGAACCACTCAAACAGACGAGTTCTTCAAGCTCACAAGTGGTCCAGACCTGTTCTCACAAGTCATGAACAGAGTAACAGTGTACTGTACTAGTTTATTTTTGTTGTACTATAATATGAATGTTTTTAACATACTATACTAAGACTTTTTTGACATACGATAATGTGAAATTTATATAACTTCTTTTTAATATACTATGACTTTTTTTGACAGATTTTTGTTCTAACTTCTTTATTTAATTATTAGTTTGATGCCTTAATCTGAATGAATTTGTTACAGATATCAACTGAAATAAAATAACTATTAATACTAGAAAAGAAACTAAAATAAAAATCATGCAAGATAAATAATCTGTTCACAAAATCATCGTCTTTGGGTTGCCAATTTGAGGTTTGATAAAGACAAAACGAATCTTTCCTAGATTGTTGAATTTAATTGTCATATTTTGGTTTGGTCATTTATATTAAATCGTTAGGAATTGTTAGGAAATTCATTATAAGGCAAACAGAGCAGAACAGTTCGCCTTATACAGCAATTTAGAGTTGTGATTAATGCTAATTATCATATCTCACTACTGGAACTCACATCTCTTTTTATTAATCAGGTTAAAACCAGATATGTATGGCAAATTGGACAATTAAGAGAGAATTGGTAAAGCTGTCATTTGTACAAAGCACCCTCATGGAAAAAATAAAGACTTGGGATAAGAATAGAGTAATGTTCTGAGGCCCATTTGTCTGTTACTGTCTAATGAGAGAGAAGACATTACTGCACATGCATGCGTGTACCTGTGAGCAGAGACTGTGCGTGCTGCTGATAATCTTGTGCGTGCAGCGCGGCACTGCGAGCCGACTGGAGGACGTCGTAGAGCAGCTGACAGCCTCGCTCACTGTTCTCCACTGGGTCGTCACCCTCCATCGCCATCAGCAGAGGAACCAGGTGTGGCACGGCGATGGGACCTTGGACTACCGAGCCTACAGAAAAATATAAAAGCATATAAGACCCCATGCAATACTTTTGATACTTAAAAAATGGGTAACAGTGCTATGTATACAGCACTTTTCTAGGTATTGTGGAGTAACAATGTACAAAGCATTTGAATGGCTCCAGAGGGAGAAGCATGAAGTCTGATGATTTGTATAAAGCATATTCGATGAAGCTCCTATTAATTGTTTTGTAATGTGTCTTAGTGTCAAACACCACCACTCACTGTCTCCATCGTTCAGCAGGTTCATGAAAGGTTTGAGTTTCTTCTCAAATAAAACAGCCGTCTCTGTGTGGTTCCTTCTCAGCGCTCGCCATGTCATCTCCAGTCGCATTATCTGCATGAACAAATATACATATTATTTTTTTTAAACATTTCTTATGAAATGCTATGAGCTTTTAATGATCTTTTTGTGAATACTAAACTATGACTTTGTATGACGTTTTTTATGGCATACTATACTATGACTTTTAATTTGATATGTTGTGTTTTTTTTCACTTTTTCGACATACTATGTCTTTTTTACTATGATTTTTTGCATACTATACTATGACTTTTTTTCTACATCTGTCATACTATACTATGACTTTTTTTGACATACTGTACCATTACTTTTTTTTCACTTTTTCCGACATGCTATACTATTACTTTTTTTTCGACATACTATACTGTCTTTTTTTTCACTTATTTCAACATTTTTATACTATGACTTTTTTTTCACTTTTTTCGACATACTATACTGTTGAGGTAAAGATTCATTTCAGTTCATATCAGCTCACATGACTTTGCCTTAAAAACTACAAGTCCCACAATGCACCACCGGCAGGCCAGTGCAGGCTGCTCATTACCCTTTTAAGTTGGAACACCTGTGAATGGAAGGTCTCTCAGCAAGCATATCAGCAGAGAGAGCAACAAACAAAGGATTCAACTCGTGGTACAAGGAGCCACTGGTACGGTAACAAGACTTTTTATTGTGATGATTATTTAGTAATCATTTATACAGACAGCATGCATATCAGTTTGCTGCATGCATATGAGTTTGGCTTTTTGGTTGAGTGTATTTTGTTGATTGTTCAACTTAGGTTAATGTTTGATGAGCTTTCCTTAAAAACACCAATGCTGCATACTGTTTGCATTTCAACAGTCTCTTAGTCATTAGTTGGGATTGTTTCAGAAAGTCCACCTGTTGTAAGCCTTAGTACTTGGTACTGAGAATTGTTTAAAATTTATTTGCATGTTTGGATAACTTATGCTTTTTGTGTTTTGAAGGTTTTCAACCTGATAGACCAACCACTCATCAACAAGAAACAAATAAGGAAAAAAAAAATTGAGCTGTGTTGGAAAGAGTTGTCCCGTGCCTCCTTTGAGGCTCATGTACCAGGCCATTTCAAGTTGGGCAAGAGTTGAAAAACACCTAGGAACTTGTCATATACTATGACTTTTTTTCCACTTTTTTCGACATACTATACTATGACTTTTTTTTCCACTTTTTTCGACATACTATACTATGACTTTTTTTTCACTTTTTTCGACATACCATACTATGACTTTTTGACATGCTGTACTATGACTTTTTATTACTGTTTTTTATCAGACTAAAACATGACTTTTTTTATACTATGACTTTTTTGCCCTTTTTTTTTTCGACATGCTATACTATTACTTTTTTGACATACTCTAAAATGACTTTCTGACATAATTCTTTAATTCAATTTTTTATGACATATTTTACTATGACGCCTGTGACGGAATATTATAATGACATTTTACGACATCAAATATTATTATTACATTTCATGTTAGTTTTTCATGGCATACTATAATATGACTTTTTAAATTACATTTTTTTTTTTACATACTCTAAGACATTTTTTGAAATACTTTACAATTACTTTTTATGACATTATTCATTGCATACTATACAATGACTTTTTATGATATAGTATACTTTAACTTTTATTAGCATAAAGCATATTATTGTTTGACTATTTTGTGTCATATGGCATAATATAGAATAGACGCACCATACAATTACTTTTTTATGACATACTTAACCATTTAAGTGATTTTTCTTTTACATTTGTTATGGAATACTATGAGTTTTTAAATATTTTTTATGACGTACTATAGAATGACTTTATGACTGTTCTCATGGCATACTTTATTATGATGTTTTTATGAATACCTGTCACTTGTTTATCTAACAGGATTAAAATCGCGTTACTACAGTGAATAACCAAGCATACGTTTGTGTTTATTACATTACCTGAGGCATCTCCAGAGCCTTCATCACAGCTGAGAAGGAGTAGAGGTTGTGGGCATGTTCTTTCAGGGCTTGAGCCAATAATATTAGTTTATGTAAGACAGTTGACCTTTGGCTCACAGTTCCAGTGCAGCCAAGGATGTCCACTGCGACTCCTAGTGCTATTAGATGATGCCTAAAAAATGAATAGATTAGAGGTGTGAGAGGGTTGCAGATTGAATAATGCAGTAGGTGGGGGACAGTTTTCTCACTTCAGTCGCTATCGAGACTCAACCCCAGAGCAATAGAAGTAAAAGGAATGTTGTGGTGGCCACCCCAAATAATTAAAAAAATGACATTTAAAAAAATATAAAGCACCAACATAAATGTCCCAGTTTCTCTAGATAATCCACAAAACTACTGTTTACCGGGGAAAAAAAAACATTAAGCCTAACCCTAAAATCTGTCGCTGTGAAATTTATCTTCTTATGCTTGGCGCCCCAAACAAAAGTCCTTTCACGGGCATTGTTTGTCATAAAGTGAGAGATCAGATATACCTTACAGCCTGGACAAATTACAACAAAGATATCTGCATGGCTATATACCACTTTGTGAGGAAATGTGCTGTTCTTGTTGTATGGGTAAATCAACTCTTTCATTGCATGCCAGTCTCATGTACCTTTCTAACAAATCCTGTCGTAACTGGCGTCCGTGTGGCAAAGTGACAAGCTCCAGCCCTGATCCAACTCCCATAATCATCTTCTGCTCATCAGTCACCCCAACAATGCGTGCGACCTGCAGCACATTGGTCATTATGAATAATACTGAAGCAGTGTGAATCATTCAGAATAGTGAAGTTTTAGTCCACTATTTGCATTTGATAGGAAGTTACCTTTGTTTTGAATTTGTCTGGAGTGCAAACATAAACAATGAAACGTATATTGATTCTGACGGGAGCTACCTGGCAGTCGACACTGAGCATGTGTAGAGCAGTACTGTCGGCCTTTGAGCGGTTGAAGATCTCTTTGAGTGTCAGCAGGACGATGGGCTCCAGAGGGCGGTTGTTCTCCGGCAAGAGCAGCGACTCAAACTGATCCAACTGGAAACACGAGACCGACTCCACCTGTGATGGAGTAAGATGGATATTACAACGAAAATCTATTCGCTGACTCTTGAACTTGCTAAACTTGCTTGTGTTGTGTTATCAATTAGAATGTCTAAAATCTAGTCTGAATTTATCTGTCAGTGCTACATTAAAGTTGCATGGAAATACTGCTGCAACTTCAGATTATTTAAACTTTCAACTGAAATTACAATTATTTTCTTGCAATTATTTTGATAATAATCTATAAAATCAAAAAAAATTCAAGAAAATGTCCATCACAATCTCTTAGAAGCAAACATGCTATCTTAAAAAAGCGGCTTTTGTCAGACCAACAAACCAAAACATAAAGGAATTCAAATAATCAAACAATCTGTACACATGCGACATCCTCTGTCCCGAGGGTCCCGGGACAGAGGATGTCGCATGTGTACAGATTGTAAAGCCCTCTGAGGCAAATTTGTAATTTGTGATTCTGGGCTATACAAAATAAACTGAATTGAATATACTATCACAGAAGACAAAGAACACCAGTAAACATTCACATTTGAGGAATGGGAACCACAGAATTTTAGGATTTTTAGAAAGTGACCTTTGCTGAATATATTTTTGCAGACTGACTAATCAACTAATTATCTCACCACAATAATAAACAACTTTGACAAAAATGAATGCAGAGTTGACAGCTCTTTCATTGATTATATAAAACAATTATTTCGATTATCAGAAAGGTTAAACTGTACAGCATGCCAAAAAAACCCCACTGAAATGCAGAAACATCTAGTGTTTACATGGTTGTGATTAAGAAGCTAATACTTGCAAAACACTGCCTTAATCCTTTAAAACATATCACCTTCATATCTACTTAGAACAGAAAGCTATTATATAAACTATAAACCGTATTTAATTTATACAAACTTGTGGCTTTTCAAAGTGCCAGTCTTCCACTTCCTCTGCCTTTTTCTTCTGCGGCAGCACCGGCAGCTGTGATGATTCTTCGCTCTGCTGTGCCTCCAGGAAGCCAAAGGAAGTCTCTGTGAGGCGGGCGCGGCTCTGCCACTTCTCCTCTGCACGCAGTCGGTCCACATGACCTTTCTGCCGGTCTTGTGGCACCTGGACACAACAGCAAGAGGACATAAACTCTCCATGGAGGATTTACAGACTGTAAAAGACAAATTACCCTGAATAGAAAGAGAGATCACACATAAAAACATGACAAGCTGAGCTGTGATTTGTGATGACTTCTTTACCTGGATGACCAGCTCATCGTAGAGAGAGGAGGGGTTAATGTCCCGGTCAGTGGGCGGAGGACGGACGCTATTGGCAAACACTACAGAGATCCTGAGAGGTTTAGGAGGAGCTCTGGGGTGCAGCTGTCCATCTGATCCTCGCAAAGTTACACCACCACCTACAGGGACGGAGGAGGGAGTTATGCGTCTGTGTCTTTGGCAGTCTCCATATTCAGAGGAGGCACAGCTATGGTGCTTAAACTTTTAAGCTGCTGACTTATTCACACATACAAGTTGAGCTCCAGAAAGGCTCAAGGGATTTTTTTTGCCCTGAAATGTAACTAGCCCCTTCTGTACCAAGCATCAAGGCCATAACCAAGATCTTAGAAATACTGAGATTGTAAGCAAAAGTCATAAAATACATCCACCCCTTTAAAAAAAGGAAGTCTATAATTTTTTGCTTAATTATAAGCATTTCATATAATTAGCTGCTCAATTATATTTTATGTAAATGGTATGCTTCTTTCAAGGAAATTACTCTGAAAATTGTCTCTTTTTTACCCTTTAATTAGTACCAAACCCTTAGTATTAAGTGTATTATTTCCCAAGCTCTAAATTCTCTTAAAAAATACCTCTCCATACAAGAGTTGGGTCAAAAAATGATATCGACTGTGGAATGAAAACTTCCTTCAGGCTGCCAAAACCCACAAATTGTCTGTATTATGGCAGAGCCAGACAGACATTTGTGATGTGCAATAACTATCTGCTACTTGCTTTTCTTTCATCTGACCATAAATGAAAGTATGTATGCCTGTCACCTGGATAGGAGGGGCGTGTGTGTCGTGGTCGTGGGCTCAGCAGGGGTTCGCTGCCGGTGCGAAACACTGGGGAGATGGGGGCGGGGCCAGTGTCCTTCGACTGAGTGTTCTGTGGAACGCCTGGATGAGGAAGAGTGACAGAGGGAAGTGGAAAGATAAACAAGACGGTGTCGCAGAGAACTGTTTCTTCTCTGTGCTCTGATGATGGTTTTGCGTCATGCTTTTACACCTCCTCAAATCAATTCTGGAAAAACAATACAGGTCAACCATGCAGGACAGGAAGCTGACCACACATGCCCACTGGGTGCTTTTCGGGTTGCGCAACAGCTCAATCGTGACTCTGTCGCAGTTCAAATGTCCACAAATGTATTTTCGAGGCCTGCAGCAGCAACATATTCACAGTTTTTTCCCTGGTATGTTTGTGTTTTACAAGCAGATTGAAAATAATTTAGCAGTCTGTTTATAATCAATGTAGCAACAGATCCTTTGTGCCTGTGCCTAACTTGTTTTAACTGCTATACACAGAATGTTCTCTTATCTTCATCTGCATATTAGCGGTTGGAAAACTAGTACATATTGACAAAGAAATAAAGCAAATATTTCATTTATGTATAAATAATAGCATCTTTATACATTTAAAAGTGAATTTCATGCTTCGGAGATACAAGCTGCTCCGACAAAAATAGACCTGGTGCATAAAATATCTATGTTTGGAAAGAAGAGCTCCTCATGAGTCAGTGTGCATGACAGCACAGTGGCTGGAATGAAAAGATGACTGTCTCCTGCGGCTGCACGGAGCTGCATCCAGTGGCCATTAGGGGTTAGCGGTGACAGACACATGAATGTATAACGTACCAGTTCGTAGGTTGCTGTCAGACTGTGCAGACTGAAGTGAAGGTCTACGTCCAACGTTCTCCAAGTTCGCAGGCTGACTTCCACTCCTGCCACGCATAAAATAAAGTTCTTTAACATGTAGTTTGTTTCAGCACTCTACATGTGTATGTGGACTGGACTACATTTCGACAGACTTCCTCCCACCTTAGCAGCGGATTGATGAGCTGCAGTGTGTCGTTATGTGCAGAACTGAGGCTGCGCCTTTTGTCGGCTTGACTGTGTTTCTCTTGCCCCGCACCACCACCACCACCACTATTGCTACTACTGCTGCTGCTGCTGCCTGTGGGCTCTCCATGTCGCTCGATGATGACACGCAGAGGAAGGGTCCGTGTGATTGGGTGAAAGATCACAGCGCCAGAGGCCTGGGAGATGGGCCGACGGTCGCCCACATAGAACCGGATCAGAGCAGGAACATTGTCAAAGCGATCCTCCTCAAACTGGAACAGCTCCCGAGTGTAGCCCTGTCACACAGACGGAGGCACACACATAATGTACCAAGCAGAGCCTTTACAGGAATAGTCCCAAAAAGAAATCCATCTTTTCAGTACCAGATTCTCACCACCCAGAGGCTAGACAGGTGAATATTGTAGCTTAGCGGAGGTCAGCTCACACTCAGTTAACATAGTGACCCTGAGTCGCAGATTTAATTTTAAAAAGCATCAAAAAGTCCATAAAAATGTCTCAAATCCCTCTTACAGCATAAGCCACTTCTCCACTATTGATCTGCATGCTCAGTATGCTCCAAACACTCATCACTTAGTCAATTATTGGCAAAATATTTCTGCACGACTTTCAGAAATATGAGGGGGCAATAGTGCAACATAAAATATACAGTTTAAAGTATATATGCAGTGTGTATTTTGAGACTGGGAGATTGAAACATCATGAACATACAAATCAACGGTTGAGAAGTAGATTATACTCCAGGTGTGATTTGAGAAGATACGATGGACGTTTTGATATGTTTATTGCTATGTTTATATGTTATTTAATTTGAGAACAGATATGTTTATATGTTATTTAATTTGAGTCCTTTATTGTAAACACTAAGAATCAAAGCTGACTGCAGCCGCCAAGCTACAAACTTTTCAGAGCAACGTAGAGGAGGTGGATGTTTGATAAACAAATGATTGTTTTTAGGTTTTGATGATTTGCACAAAAACATTAAATTTATATTTATAATTTTTTTTTTTTTTTAAGATTCTTTTAACAATCAATTATTCTAACCCATAAAAAATGAATTAAACAGTGACATAAAATGCAGAAAAATCCTCACATTGAAGAAGATCAGACCAGTTAAAAGTTGGCATTGTAGCTACATAAATTATTTTAACAACTAATCCATTATCCCCCATTTGCAGTACATGTAGAAGCATAACATTGACATACCTTTTTTGGACGAAGGATCACTCGTATAATCTTAAAGTGCATGGGCCCATCCTTCCAAAAGCAGCTCAGAACGTAGTCTCCGGGGCAAGAGCTTGAGTCACGGACCAGGAAGTCTCCGTCCCTCTCAAACAAAGACTCTGCAGCCTGGAGACAAGTCAGCAGGTTAAGTTAATCCACATCTTCTTGAAGGTAGGATTTATTGCAGGACGGTGGGATTAAACTGCATTAGTTTCAGCTTTGTGTACCTAATAAATAAACTGGCAACTGTGTATGAAACTTTAGCCGCCAGCCATCCAGCTTAGTTTAGCAGAAATACTGGATTGGGTTGCATTTTTCTCTGTCTAAAGATAAATCATCCTTTATAGATGTAAGACTGGTATTTATCTCCTTATCTAAGATTTTTCCCAATAACAATCTATTCCTTTAATTTGTTTTTTATAATTTTGCTATTTAAGTGCATATACAGCGAGAACAGTGTGGTCCATTGAGCACCTCTCTGCTCAGCGGTCCGTGGTACCATGCGTGGCTCGTCGGGTCATCAGTGCTGAGCTTCAGCTCCTCCTCCAGCTCCTTCTTAAATGAGTCCATGTCTCTTCGACCTCCAAACACCTGCGAGGCACGCAGCAGAGACCATAGTTACGCATATTTACTCACATTTTGTATGTGTGTATGGTATGAAGGGAAAATATGTAGGAAAAAAAAAAAAAAAAGAGGCAGCTATAGAGGGAGAAGCCATATGATTAACCTCTTACCTTCAGCTGGCTGAGGTATGCGCTGACACTCCTCCTCTTGCTGGAAAACAAGAGAGAAGAGATGATTTGGAGCTATGAAACTCAACAATAGGGAGTCACAGATATGGTGCATTGTTCTTGTTTTAAACATGAATAGTACAAGGATGGAAGGCCAATGCCAAGGTCTGGATCTGTCATTAACACCACAGAATAACTAGGGGACCTTTTGATAGCGTGCCTCTTTTTCCTTCTTCCTTCCTCCCTAAGCTTCCACTTTCCTGTGTCTGTAAATACAAGCTCAGAGAACTCACAGCATGGCAGCTCAACAAGAAAACCTCAGCCATCACATGAGCCATTAGCCATTCTAGAAAATCTACATCTATGTCTGCCTCTCGCATGGTTTAACAATGTGGAACAAATCGTGTGTTCAGGGATCGCTGGAGGGATATGCACAAAAAGTGGTGTGACACTTACTTGTTTGACCCTGAATACGACAAATAACTATACAACATCCACTGAAGCACAACACACACACACTTTGATACTTTTAATTGTACTAATTTGCCAATTTTCTTAGGTACAATAGCAAAATCTACTTTGGTCAAATATAACAGTCAGACAATAAATCCTACATTCATGCGGGCTATGATATGTAGCTTTGCTTAAAACAGTTTTAGAATGGATTTGATTCAACTTCATGGTTATTTTGGAGGCCTTGTAGCATGTGATGCTGTTAAAAGAAACCCCTTAAACTCCTTCTCTTCCTTTACAAATCCAGCCACAATCAGGCCGCTTGTTATCAAATAGACAGAGTCAAACCAAGATTTTAGAAATACAGAGGCACCAAAACAAAAGTCTAAATAAGTTCAATTTGCATTTTTTTTTACATTTAATTTATTGAATTTAATGGTGAATTATATTTGCAGCAAGACCTAGAGCGGTACTGCAAACATTATCTGGATATCAATGGCCTATAAACATTGTGTTTAAGTTTATAGGCTTAAGACTTATCCCATTTCCAAACATAAATCTAATTGCTGTTTCAAAGCCCTCTCAATGCTGCCAGAGATACTTTTGTAGTGGAGAAACACTGACTCTTTTATCCCTTTAAGTCTAAAAATACAGGAATGACTCTACATGCCCACCCCATGTATGTTTTTAACTGTAGAATGTTAAGTCCCCCAAGGTTGTTAAAACCACCAAACTCAGAAAAAAACATCACCACAGTGTCCTCATTAGTACTGTAGCTGTGGTTGTGCTTAAACCCAAGGCTGTGGCTTCATAATGCCTCGTTTTGTCCGACTAACATGCCCAAATATAGAGATATAAAGACAAAAACCCCCCAGCAAATTCTGAAAAGAAAACTGAGGTTATCAAATGAATTAAGTGTAGATTAAGATAAAATAATCCTTTATTAGTCCCGCAGCGGGGAAATTTGCAATTGACTAAGCGATTGATTAGCTCTACTCTACACTTCTTTTCTGCGCTTTTATTGTGTCGAGTATAGATTTGAATGCACTAAACCGTCACGTACAGTGTCAGAGTATCAGAGAAAACACTCTGTAAATAAAATGTATGATTATAATTAAATGTGCTGCAAGATTCTGAGAGTTGTGATCACTTGATATAAATGGGGTGGCCTAAAAACAAATTAAACTCTAGAATCCTTAATACAATAAACGTTGAAACAGAACCTCTTTTTAAAACATATATAACATTTATTAAAAAGGTCTGTTGTGTCGTAAAAATAAATAGTTTAGCTGATAAAATGACAGCGTGTTCACAATCAAATAAGCAACAACACTGCCAGGCCGGACGCGCAACATAAGAACAGTCATTCAGATAAATCACAGCTGTAAGATGTCTTGTGAAGAAACAGCCTGCAACATCCTGTTTGAGGGGCGTTGGTCCAGGCAGCAAAACAGAAAACACCTGAGCAATGTGCTGCAGAGACACACAACCTGACAACCTGACACCACATTTAACTTTGTTTAAACACAATTTTATTAAGCTTCAGCAGAATTATGTTGTGTTATTCTTGTGTATGATCTGATACTTTAAACCTTAAAAGGCCCACTTTAATCTAATGACTACATTCAATTGGTCTCCTTTCTTCTTCTTCTTCTGTGTCAAGATTGTGCAACAGGTAGATGACGTTACTGCTCCAGGTAAGTAGAGTAGCAGTCAACATGACGACTTTATTCTCTATCAAAGACTTTAAAAAAATTGAGAGAAAAGTGAGATTTTAACATCTTTATGTGTCAAAAACGAGGAATAAATGTCCATAAAGTCATCAACTGCCCACTAAAAGTCAAACCAACGTTTAAAAAAAAACAAAAAACGTCACTAACGTCTAAAGTCTCGCGTTAACAACCGTTAAGACAAAACTCAACCGTCGTTCAAACCGCTGCTGAGCGTCAACGGTCAACGGCCAACGGTCCTACCTGTCGGGTCTCTTCACAGCGATTTGGTGGTGAAGTGACGCCGCCAAACAACAGCTGCGGCGAGGCAACGTCCAAGTCGTCTCCCCCGTCGGTCCCTCCCAACTCTCCCCCCTCTCTCTCCTCCTCCTCTCTCCTCCCCCGCGCTGTTTCAGACGAGTTCCCACAAGTTCTCCCTCTCTCTCCCTCTCCACCCTCCTCCCTCGCCCCAAGGCCCCGGTGCTGAAACACCGCTATCTGCCCGGCATTCCTCGGATACCGACACAAGCCGAGTTAACACATCACCTGGCCGCAAGTCAGCGTTACATGGTGGGTAACTGAACACAACATAACCCCCCCCACATATAGTACTGATTTAAGATAGCAAAAGACTAACGTTTTATTTACATTATTGCTCTAATATACATAAGTTTATGTTCATTTCTTTTAACGTTTTATTTACATTATTGCTCTAATATACATAAGTTTATGTTCATTTTTTTTAACGTTTTCTCATGTGGCCGCTCGTTTGGAAGGCTGCTGTGATTCTGGTGCCGCGCATTGATATCAATCTGTAGTGCGGTTAGGTGTGTTTATCCGTTGGTTTCGAACGCTCCTCAGCCAATCAGAGCCTGACCTGAGGCCCGGGACTCTCTACTTCACCTGGCACTATATGTTCGGTTTAACAACCTTTTAGGGTTCAGAGCTTTATGTCTGGTGAGCAGAGATGTGCCTGAACTTGACAGCCAGCCTCCATTTAATAATTAATAATAATAATAATAATAATAATTTTGTTGTATAGTATGTGTATTTATTGTCTGTGTAGTTGAGCTGCTGCAACACTTGAATTTCCCCCATGGGGATCAATAAAGGAATATAATAATAATATAATTAATCCTTTATCCCTGTGCAATATATTACACATTACATATTACACATTACACTGTGCAATAATAGTTAAAATAGTTTTTTTTCTGTCTGTAAATACAATATTTCAGTTATTGTTGTTTTTCTACTGTTTTTTGTTTCTATTGCTTATTTATAATGCTTGTTTTTTTTATCTTGTCTTCTTCTACTATGTCTCTTGTGTGCACTTTACTCTATGCTGCTGTAAGCCTGCAAATTTCCCCGCTGCGGGACTAATAAAGGATTATCTTATCTTATCTTATCTTATCTTTATTAGGTCCCACAATGGGGAAATTAGAATTATCTGCATTTAACCCATCCCTGAGGAGCAGTGGGCTGCTAAGAAGCGCCCGGGGGGGAACTTATTTATTCACTTAAAGTACTTGTCAGTTGTACAACTCAATTATGTATGAAAGGAAACAACTTTTTTAAAACTAAATTAAAGGGCTGGTTCACAAAAATTACAAAAAAACATACAGTATTGTTTCACTTACCGCTCATATGAACTAACCATAAAGATGATTGGGATGTTATGTGCAGTGGAAAAGCACAGGTCTGGGGGCCTAACCAGAGGCTATGTATGAACATTTCTTGGTGGAGGTTCAAATGGTTCAATCTAAAGTAGGGAAGTCCTGATCATGTTTTCTGCTCTTGATCACAATCTGAGCACTTCAATATTTTTTTTTCAACATAATACAGTTGCACAGTACAAGCTCCGGAAAAATGATAAATATGTTTGGCAGCTGAGATGCTGAACTTGTTTTCACATGTTTTATTAAATGCTTGACAATATAGAACCTTATATAATCTCCTATATGCACATTTCAACCTACAGATGAGCATAAGTTCTGCTCATTAATTGATTGTCAGAACAATTATTGGCAAATGTCATTTCGAGCAGAAATGCAAATATTACCTTGTCTCAAGCGGCTAAAGTCTGAGGATTTGTGGTCTTTGTTTGTTTGTTTGTTTGTTTGTTTGTTTGTTTTGTCACAGTAAATTAATACCTAAAGGTTTTTCTTTTTTGGTCAGACAAATGAAACTGGAACACTGTTTCTGGTAGTTGTTGTAAATGTTCAGAGCATTCAGGACCACAAACTGAATTCCAATCACTCCCTTATTATTGTGGTGGCATCAGAAATTAATTTGGATACCTCCAAACTAGAGCGCATGAAACAAAAACTATCTGCAGGGTTAAATAACACCAGGGAAAGAGTGAAAATAAACATGTCTCTCTGTTATTTAGGTGAACTGGCCCTTTAATGCTGAAATAGGGCCTGCAATACACCTTCTTTTTAAAGGCGACTTCAAGATTAACTACGTTCAAACAAACACACACAGTGGCCTTTGTCACTCAGTCCTTGATCGCTCACTGCGGAGGAAGTGTGACCAAAATATCAAAGTCCCAAGGTGTGTTGTTTACTGTGTTAGTCATCAAAAAGCAGCTGTTCTCCTGGTCGATAAAAGTAAGCAACGTTAAATACATAATGTTATTTTATATCCTTAAAGGCATTTCATTAATACTGTCTAGTGAGTACACATTCACCTTACAAACTCTGACATTTTATGAGGCACTAGTTGATTATTAGCCAAATGTGAACCTGGAGAAAGTGGGTCACACACACACACACACACACACACACACACACACACACACACACACACACACACACACACACCACCCATTGTGGGTCATCTTACCTGCGTTTGCTGTCCTGACAGCGCTCCGCCTCGCTGATAGCGTTGTCCTCGTTCAGGGGGCGGAGCTGGGAGCAGGAGGCGAGAGGCGGTGTTTTTTATCAGCGCGCTGGAGGCGGGGCAGCACACTCTGACGAAACAAGTCCTTCTTAGGCTTCACCTGCAGGAAAAATTGTGGTTGAGACCCAAACAGTGTGCGTGTGATGCGGCTAACGATTGCATTGTCTTATTTTATTTATTTTGAGTGCCGGAGGTGTTACAGTTGACGTCGACTGTTTTGTGATGCTATAGCGCCAAACTTAATGGTCTCACCAGATCCATAGACGACCCCAGGGAGTACTTTCGGCTCACCCTGCGCTCCACTTGCACACCTGAGAGGACAAAAGGACATTTTAAAAGAATACTTTGACATTTTGGAATATATGCATGTTTGCTGTCCTGCAGAGTTTAAGAAGAGGGAATCCATACCATTCTTATGTCCGTCCGTTAGATATGAAGCTGAAACAAAAGAGATGTAACATGTTAATTGGTGAACCTTTAGAGGTTCTGGTAGTTTTTGTCACCTTTAGCTAGATATTTCCACCTGTTTCTAGTCACAAAGCTAATAAGCATACTTCCCAAAAACTATTCCTTTAATTGGATATGAAATACGCCTTTATACAACGTTGTTTCATTTATGAAATTGTCATTCATGCCTTACTCTCTAGATTTTCACATTGAACTTCTTCAACTTCTCTACATTACAATGGGAAGGAACAAGCCAGTAAACAACTAAAATACATATCAGTATAACTGACTTAATAAAAAGGCGTGTACAAAGTGTCAGCGCTAAGCATGAATGATTTCAACAACTACTGCTCTTTCATACTTTTCCTTTTTCAATATGGCTGGTTATCAAACTTTAAAACTTTTTAAGTAACGGACCTAAATGTGTCGGTAACACAGAGTATCTGACTGTGTTGAAGCTTAAAGCTGGTATTGAATGTCTGGTCTTTATTAACTTGTTTACTTCTTAGTTGTATTTTAATGAAAAATTGCTAATCTTAGACAATTTAATTGACAGTGAATAATAAACAATAAATTAAAATCTTTGAGATTAGCACTTCAAGCACAACTGTTGTATTGAAGCCTGCGTTGCATTAGCATTTAGCATCTAGAAATAAAATAATCTTTACATGAGCTTCTCTCCGAGTCTGCATTATAGCACAGGGATGCTTTGAGCTAAATGCTAATGTCAGTATGCTAGCATGCCAACGATGACAGTGTTATCAATGTTAATTTAAGTTCAATGTGTACTGTGTTCACCATCTTAGTTTGCTAAGTAGCACTAAACAAAGAGGACAGCTTAGAATGATAGGAATCACAATGTGTTGCTTGTTTTGCAGGTCTTTAGTCCTAAACAAAAGACTTGGACACTGTCAAACTTTGACCTGCAGGAAATGTCAGGGGACCATCCAAAATATGAATGCATTCTGTGTCACAACTTTGTAGGGCAAAAATGCAATACAATGTAATATGTTTCCACTTGATAATCAATCTTTTTTTTTAAAGACTATTTGAATATAGTATTATTGGCCAGTTAGTGTCACCAGAGTTTGGCTCCAGACTCTGCTGGTGTCTTGACAGTTGATTGAGGATGGTCTCTCTGTGAGTTGCATCCTCGATCCCCGAATCCTTCAGCTCTCCGTCCGTTACACCCAGCAAACCCTGGAAACAAAAATACAAGCAGAGAGTGAGAAAGCAATAAAAGAGAAATTGCACAGAAAAAAAAAGAGAGAAGAGATATCAAAAGCGCATACAGATGCATTTCAGATCTTTCACTTACCTCCAGACCATAATATTCTCTCTCCAGTGTCTTGGTGTACTGGGGCAGGCCGATCTGTTTCAGCCACCAGGCAATGGAGCGATTATTCATGTCTGAACACTAAAAGCAAGGGAAGACTGTGGTTACATACCAGAACACATGCACACACACACATGCTTGTACATGTTTTTTTTTCCTGCAGAGGTTTCTGAGTAAAGTACTAATAAAAGAGTGCAGTGACATCAGCTTACTGTAAGAAACCAGCCAACCAGACGAATAAGCAGAGAGCACTAGTGTTGTTTGCCTTGCAGCAGCTACAGTATGTAACACCTACCTGTTTGCAGGGTTCTACCGAGGCCCACTGGGATATCACTCCTCTCTTTCTCCTTGTTATATTTCTATCTCATAATGGCCCTTTCTCGCCCTACATTCCCCTCGGTTTTCCTTCCTCCTTTGCAGCTGCTCTCATCCAAGTTGCAACTGTCTCTCACTTTGTCATTGTGGTAATGGTGGAAGCCCGCTCCCCCTCAAACCTGCAGGGTCTCTCGAAAGGCCAATCAGGTTGTGCGGTGGGCACACAGAGCCCCACAGACAACAGCAAATCACAGTGCATGAATTAGCATTAGCTCTCAGAGGGAGGAGAGAGCAGGTTGAGGCTTGTCACAAGAGAGAGAGAGACAGAGTTCAGAAAAACAAGAGTCGGGGAGATGAAAATGTGAGACTGTCGGGGCGACATGTCAAGTCAAAGTTCGGCATGCATGCTCTGCGGTTTGCCTGGCAACATGTCTGTCCAGGCAGTATGTTAGGAGATACAGTATCTGCAGGGGAGAAAAAGGAGATGTGAACAAGGCTGACACCTAGTGTTGAAGTAAAAAGTGACACAGACCTTTTTTCTCTCAGGGTGATTTAAAGAGGAACTCCACCAACCTACACTTTATGAGTATTACCACTCAGACTAAGTTAAGTTGTTTTGTATAGTCTGTGACTGATGTTAAACAGGAAGCATTGGATTTGAAAGACGCAGCTGTTTATGTGACAGTGAGTGTAACAAAAGATGTGCATTATGGGTAATGTAGGATCAAGCATTTTTGGAGCTTGATGCATTCTTTGGATTAAAAGTTAGGATATCTCAGCCTCTACTGCTTCCATTTTGACTAGTTTTTGTTAATCTATCTCTCACAGGTCTCCAAACTTTCCAGATGTAGATTACTAAATCACTGGAGGGCCCCTTTAACCCTTAGAGACCCACATGGGATTTTTTTTAAAAGGGGAACGGGGATCTTTAGGGGGAGATAGCAGGTCTGTCAACTGAAAGCTGGGAACCTGAAGATTGATTTGACTTTCAGCACAGCAGAGTTTGACAAGTTGTTCCTGTCACAAATCAGGAATAAAATGTATTAATCAATTAAAATAAATTGTGAAAGTGTAAAAGGGCTTTATGAGTGCATTATCTACACATCGAACTTCAAACACAACTCTGCTACCTGCCACCTGCAAAAGTTCTCTGATGACTCTGCAGTCGTCGGCCTCATCTCCGCCGGTGATGAGAGGGAATACAGAGAACTGAACCAGGACTTTATAGGATGGTGCCAGCGGAACCGCCTCCAGATCAACTCTGGTAAAACCAAAGAGCTGGTGGTGGACTTCCGCCGGGGTAAACACTGTCCTCCGGAACCAGTGAACATCCAGGGACAGGACATTGAGATTGTGAAATCTTATAAGTACCTGGGTGTTCACTTGAACAATAAACTGGACTGGACTAATCACACAAATGCACTTTATAAAAAGGGTCAGAGCAGACTGTATCTGCTGAGGAGACTGAGGTCCTTTGGAGTGCAGGGAGCACTCCTGAAGACCTTCTTTGACTCTGTGGTGGCATCAGCCATTTTTTATGCAGTGGTCTGTTCAAGCAGCAGCATCTCGACAGCCGACAGGAAGAGACTAAATAAACTTGTCAGGAAGGCCAGCAGTGTGCTGGGGTGTCCACTGGATACGGTGGAAGTAGTGGGAGACAGGAGGATGATGGCCAAGCTATCATCCCTGATGGACAACACCTCCCACCCCATGCAGGACACCCTGGCAGCTCTGTGCAGCTCCTTCAGCCACCGGCTGCTTCACCCCCGGTGTGTGAAGGAGAGGTACCGCAGGTCCTTCCTTCCTGCTGCTGTCAGGTTGCACAACCAGCTCTGCTCCCAGTAGGCCACATGACACTAAAAACCTGTGCAATACAATAGTTATAATAGTTTCTGTCTATATAGATACTATTTCAGTTACTGTGGATTCTTTACTGTTTTTTACTGTTTTTTTATTGCTCATTTGCTTATTTATAATACTTATTTTTGATCTTTTTTTTTTACTATGTCTCTTGTTTGCACTATCTTCTATGCTGCTGTAATCCTGTACATTTCCCCGCTGCGGGACTAATAAACGATTATCTTATCTTATCTTATTAATATATGACGGCCATACCCATGTTCAGTTATGTCTCATAAGTTTTTGCAGTAAAGTTTGGTTAATACCATTTGCTCCACAGATTTGGTGCTAAATTTAACCATTTCTTTTACCACTTGTGAATTGATTAAAATTATCAAGAATCCCTCCAGAATATCAAATTAAGACACCGTGAGCTTGAGGAACACCATATAAAAATTCATTGTAAGATTTAGCATCTAACACATTTAAACATTTAGACGTTTAAATATTTCTCTCACCCCAACTTTATGGACGTGCCAAACTAAATGACTTGAGTAGCCCCCTAAGAAATCAGCCTTAAACTGCAAACCTGGTTTCAAACTTTCACACCAGCAAGCGTCTTTCCTGTCAAAGTGTTTTTTTGGTTATTATGAAGCTCCAGAAGCTGAACTGTAACTGGAAAGGTGATGGTTAAAGCAAGACACAATTTCCCCCTTATATGTTATATTTGTATTACTCCTTAATCTCACGTCAATATGATGTGTTTTGGGAGGATGCAGGGAAATCAAAAAGTTTCTTTAATTTTAGTTATCCAGCAATATATGCATTTTCTTCTCTACCCCTCAGTCATGCCCGTAAAAGCTACCCTTCCCTCTTGATCACATCTCTTATACAGAGTTTGAAATGTTATGCTTCAGTGGAGGGATATCAGCACACCCTTTCCTATGTCATATTTGACTGCAGAAAAGACTGCAATCTAAAAATAGAAATTGTGTACTCCATCAATATCTTATGCCTCTAAAATTCAACATCTATTTCCAGGAGGAATATCTATACAATGTGTGAGTTTGGTTGAATAATTTATGTTCTGGACATTTAAAGGTAAAACTGCTAAATCGGCCATACAGATGGGTGAATTTGATACTTACAATTTCAAGAGTAAAAATACTCATAATGCAAAAATAATGTCCCCCGTCAAAGATTTTATGTTCCAGCTGTTAATCAAGTAGGGAAATGTAATTATTTAGCATACTATTGTGAATGTAATCCTTCAACATTGAAAATTATGTATGATGAAAAATTACAATATTTCACTAAATTGTAGTGTAGTAGACATACAAAGTAACATATAATGGAAATACTCAAAGAAGGTACAAATACCTCAAAATTGCAAGAGCAAATGTTCTTAATTGTATTTTACAACTGCTGTGTCCCTGTGTTGTACATCAGAACTTGCTGATAGCACTAGTTTACACTTTTGTTGATCCAGTGACACTAAATAAGGGATTCATAGAGTTTTTGTTTGAGATGTTACATGAGAAGGAGTTTTTATTGTTGAGATTCTCAGCTGTGAATTCAATAAAACAATATTGTTATAATATATAGGATTTAACTTTTGTAGTTTAAGATAGTTTAAGACTCTTAAAATACTGTAACAAATACATTTTTTAGTTATTGTGCGATTTACAAAACATTTTAGAGACTTAAAAATTGATCTTTGTAAAGAAACTCTTTACATTGTGGATATGACCGCCACCAATTTAGATAACAAATTGCATTTGCATCAAATGCGGTAACTTTACCACATTAGAGGTTTGTTAAGGGGGTTGTTTAAATAACATGGTTGCCCTTGCAACACATATATCTTTTGATAAACTCTCGTTCTATACTGCACAGCAGCAGCAGCAGCAGCAGCAGCTTTGTGTGTGTGCATGTGTGTGTGACTGTGAGGGTGCGTAAGAGGAAAAAGGAAGTTGCGGGATGAAGTTAAAAGTCTTCGACACAGTGCAGCTCTGCAGAACACCCACCACGGAAGAGAGGCAGAACGAGAGCGCCGAAGTCTGATAATGAGATAATGAGAGGAGGAGAACGTCGTGAGAGAAGACTGAGAACAGCCAGGAGAAACTGAAGGTGAGAGCTGAATGTAGTAGTGATCCCACACTGATCTGCAGTTAGAAAAGTATTAAGTTATCTAGTGGAGTAGTTTGTTTTTTTGTTATTCTACTGGGTTTCAAGAGGGCTGCTTCAATATTTCACTGAAAGGACGGAGTGAGAGCGACTGCTTTGGTTTCCGACTAAATACATCATCAATAATTTACATATCCAGATTCCAGTTAACTTTGGATAATGGGAGAAGTTAAACTGTCACAAAGTGAGATTTAGAGCTGATTTATTTGTGTTATGGAGGGGCAAAGGTTATCAAACTTCAAGAGGATTTTGTATCTGTGAATTCAGACAGTGAAAACATTCAGTGTGAGAATACATGTTTTTGTTTCTGTCTTCTTGTGAGCTAACTCCTCTCTGATTGTCATGAGAGCGTTAACTTGATCTGACTGACTACTGGATGTTGCACAGAGTGATAGTGGTCACTGGTTACTGAAAATATATATCTGTTGTGCCAACCGGTTAATCTATCCATCAGAAAGCAAAGATGGAGTTGTGGCGGCAGTGTGCGGTGTGGTTGATTGACTGTCGAGTTCTTCCTGAGAACCACCGGGTCACATGGGAGAGCGCCCAGGTAAATCATCTGTGTCACGTACAGTACACACACCTGCACGTCAACACTCATCCCTGTCTCGGTTCGGTTCCTCAGTCTGATTTTACGTGTGCGTGTGCGTTTGCCAGGTGTGTGACCTGGCTCAGGCGCTGAGAGATGGCGTGCTGCTCTGCCAGTTGCTCAACAACATGCTGCCTCAGGCCGTCAACCTGAGAGAGATCAACTTGCGACCACAGATGTCTCAGGTAACACCCACAGTCACACAAACACACACAAACCTTTTCCTGATCTATTTCCATAGGCCATTTCCATAGCGACCAGGAGGCAGGACTGACGCTCCAAGGGGTCCGATAGGGAAATACCGTAATCTATATCTTTAACAATCAGGGGATTGTAGAGGTGTAGAGATTGAGAAGGGGATGATGATGAAGAACTGAAAAAGAGAAACAACGAGATGGCTTGCTGAGAGGCCTAAATCTATATTATTTAACTTTAAAAGTTTTATTTTATATATTTTTTAAAGAATGAAAAAAAAGCTTGTCAGTATACTTTAAATTGGTTTTGAATAGAGGGGGATAAAAGCTTGCCTGACTGATTTGAAGTCAAACAAAATCTGCCCACCAGCACCTCCAAAGCTCACTAATTACCACATTATAAAGAATATTTTAAATGCTGTTATATCTTTACAATTTCCTGCAACTTTCTGTAGCCTGACAACTGCTCTCAGCCAGGAAACAACCCGACATTTCACCCACTGTGAAAAGGCTAATTGTCATATTTTTTTGCATTTTGGTGTTTTATTTGTATAGATCAAACAAACAAGATATATGTTGAGTGATCTGTGAAGAACCACCCAAGCTGTTTCCCCCTGTTTACCGTCGTAATGCTAAGCTAAGCTCATCTTATTGAATAGAACAGACAAACAAGATGTAATGAGTTGAGCTTTGAAGGTGGTTGGTAGGCGGATTCTGTCACCTTTGAGCAGAACCAAGCTAGCTGGCTAAGCTAACCAGCTACAGGCTTGAGAGTGGCATCGATCTTTTCATTTTATGAAACTTTTCTAGTAAAACACCAGGGTTTACCGGTATCTGGATCCACACTTAAAACTTGGATCATGGACTGCCTTTCATGAAAAACATCACGCTAACTAATAAACAAGCACTCAAGCTCAGAGGAGAGAATTCAAAGTCATGCTGTGAGACAAAGTCGTGTGAAAGATTGGCCTAAATGTGCCGAGGGAAGTCCTCTTGATCATGAATGATAGGACTCGCCGTGATGTCCTAAAAGTGTGTGTGTGTGTGTGTGTGTGTGTGTGTGTGTGTGTGTGTGTGTGTGTGTGTGTGTGTGTGTGTGTCCATGGGTTACAGTGCTTTGACACGTGTATGTGAAACTCTGGGATGTCCTATAAGGTCAAGAGTGGTTAAGAAACATCCGATGATTAACAGAAGACGGGAGTCCACTCTGACGTGTACCCACACACACACACACACACACACACACACACACACACACACACACCTGATGCTGTTACACAAGCAGAGGATCTTCCCATTGCTCTTGCAACGCTACGCTGTGCTGCAGGGAATGTGCTTCGATGTGTGCAGCAGTATCAGTTAGAACTCAACGTTTCCCCTTTTCTCAAATTAGAGTTCCGCATTTCCCACTGCTGAACAGACAGAGACGCAGAAGTGAGCAAGAGAGAGAGAGAGAGAAAGAGAGAGAGAGAGAGAGAGAGCAGCTGCTTCAGGAAGTTATGTAAAACAACATATGTGTGACATGGTGGTCAGACATATACTGTGCACTGCACTCTCTGTGGTTTCTTTTGTAGGTATATTTTGTTGTAAAATAAAAAAGCCCTTCATTCTGCTTCTCTTAGTATGAGACATTCCCCCGAGTTAGTTCATTGCTCTTCGCCTTCCTGTGGTCCGTGTGGCTCAGCAGCACTTATGAGCACTTTGTGCAACTATTTATTTAGAATCTATGTCACTTAATGTGAGAAAAACTGCTCATTAGAAAGACAGCAATACTTTGAGCTTGCAATGTTCAACAATATCTATCAGGTCTGGTTGTTTTACTGGATGTGCTGTATTTATTCCTGCTTCACGTTCATCTTCTGTTTGTTTGTAACAACACATTATTTGTCTTTTTAAATGTTTAGTCTAGTTTGTAGTTATCAAGGAATTGTGGGTATGTTTACGCTGAATATTGCCAGTTTTTGACTGGATACCTGCAATATTACTGACATTTTCAGGCTAATCAGCGATGTAATAACGCTCCCATGCTGCACTATAAGGGTGAACATGGTAAACATTATCCCTGCTAAACATATTTGACTTTGCCATTGTGTTCATGTTAGCATACTCATGTTAGCATTCAGCTTAAGTAACAAGCACAACCTTGACAGATGCTCTAGCGTGGCTGTAATCACGTTCATGACATGAACTCTTAGATAGATAAATGGATTGTGGATCAACTAACCGTTTTAATAAAAAATAAAGTAACATTTGTGTTTGTTTTTAGTTCCTGTGCCTGAAGAACATCCGGACGTTTCTGGGAGTTTGTCAGGAGAAGTTTCACCTGAAAAAGAGTGAACTGTTTGAAGCCTTTGACCTGTTTGATGTTCGAGACTTTGCAAAGGTATAACACCACTTCATCTTTCCCTATCCATCCATCCATTTCAGTGCAGTACAGTAATGTATAAGGGCAACACATTGTCCCATCATACTACAGTCATTACGGTAGAAGTCAGAAGGGTGAACAGAGTCCTAACTCCTCACTGCAGCTTGCAGACACCCACAAAGCCTTAACAGGAAGAACTTTGGTGATTCTCTAATTGAAGCGGCTGAGTGAACGTATGAATTCAGTATTTCACAGTTCTCTTTCACTTTCGGTGCAGTGCAGTCACAGCAGTTTAATGTGAACAAAAGGAGATTGGAAATGTGCACTTGAATGTACAAAAAAGAGGAAGCAAATTCTTTAAGAACAAAATGCGTCAGGAGGTGGAACTCCACTTGTGGAGTCTTAGAGACTTAGTGTGGACTATTTTTACAGTTCACGTTCTTTTTGTTTAGTTTACGGGCAGTTACTGTCACCGAGCTTCTCGTTTTACAGAACTGCTTCCAGTCAGTCAACCAGTACAAGAAAAAACTGAAAACACACTAGCATGGTGTACTCTGAAGTGTCTGAAGTGTTCAGAGCCGTATGAGTGCAAAGCGGCTGCGGTGAGCTAACCTGTGAGGCTCACTCGGATGCACTAACATGCACTAAATAGCACAAGTGCAGGGAGAGTGACTTAATTCTCTAATCAGGTAGACTTCACTCCACTATATCTTAGTTGTTGAATACAATTATTCTTTGCTGCTATATTAATGCTCTGAATATCAAATAAAGAATCTTTAAAGTCTTGCATTTAAAAATATAGTTGCGTATAAACGACAACTCAGCATTTAAAGGTGGTTGTGTGTCCATAATTAGTCCGGTACATTTTCCTCCAAAACAACTTTTGCGTTTCTGCAATTCCATTTTGTGCAGATTTAACAAACAAAATATAAGTTTCCTTTTAATGAGATTTAAAGATAGGTTGGTGGATTTTGTTTGAGTTCTTTATTGCCATGTGCACAACAATTACAGTGTTTCCAGAGTGCTAAGCTAAGCCAATCAGCTGCTTCAAGTAGCTTCTGAAACTTTTCTCTCCCCACATTTTTAGGATATTCATTTCCAACTCTTCATATTTAACGGGCAAACATGAGGGTGATGCCAAACTTCTTATGTTATTGTCCACCCGAAAGCTTTAGAAAGTCCAACATTTCTAACTTTCAAATTCTGCTAATCAGATGGCAGTATGACTGTAAACCAGTCTATTCAAATGTTTTTTTCCCCTAAACTTCTCCTTCACACTCTCACTTCTTGTTAATTCTTTCCTCTTATTATTGTCTTGAATGAAATTAGAAACATCAGACTAACAGATCAGCAGTACTGACTGAGAAATATGTTCTTTCTTTGGACAGCCTGTTTATTTCTTATATCTAAAAGTGTCATGACAGGCCCACCTTCTTTTAATTTTTCTGTCTGAAAAAGGACTTGTTTTGTGTATTTCACTGCAACTCTGGAGAAAGTTCTAACTGTAACAAAAGTCAAAGGTGATTTTGTAAAGGGAGACATTATAAAACATTCAAAAACATAACACCAAGTCCAGAGAGAGATATTAGAGTTCACAGATGCACGGTGTTGCTTAATCAACCCCCCCAAAAAGTCAGTTTCATTCGGATGGCAGTGTAACATCTTTGAGCTAGTTTTTGATCACATCTCTCATGAAATTGTTTATCTGAGATCACTCATCGTGATACTGCAGTTCTCACTTAAACAGTCAAATAGTGCTAGAATAAGTGTGAAACCAGGTCAGAGGAGAATTATTCAGCGTCAATGTATAAGGTGTGAAACAACTCTCTGACAGTGTCTCTGATAGGCTGTGTGTCTGTGTAATCTATAAACGTGTGTGTGTCTCTCTGTGTGTGTGGCAGGTTATAGACACTCTGTCCATCCTCTCTCATTCGTTCATTGCTACACAAAAAGGATTCCAGTAAGTAACTTCCTTCCTCTGTTTTGTAATCGAAGTGTTAATGCTGTTTTTTTTGGGGTTTTTTTATATAACACCTTACTTCATGACCATCTGTTTAGCATGTATAAGCAGTACTAAGAAATGTGGTGACAATGTGCCTTTCTGACCAGCCACTCAAAGCGCCGTACACCACATGCCAACATTCACACACACATTCATATACAAGGTGCCACCTGCTCATCAGGATCTAATCTAATACTTTATAGATGCGTTATAACACGGATTGATGTAGTTGTACACAGATATAAGGACACTTTTAAGTGTTTAAGAAATATGCTATATTATTCAAATTTTATTTCACGATATTGAAATGGTGGAAGAAGTACAAAAGTATTTGCATCAAACTTAAAGTCCAGAAAGTACTTATTATGCAGAATGGCTCATTTCATATTGCTATATATTATATTGTTGCATGATGATTATTGCTGCATTATTGTGTAATCATACCTAAACCTGGAGCCAAACTTAACTACTTTATTTACTTATTTGGTGTTAAAAATCTGAATATGTAAAGTAGCTAATAAGAAAAGGTGTCAAAATGTAGTGGAGTGAAAACTACGAAGGAACGTTAATACCTCAAAAGAGTACAATACTTGACGAAATGTACTTAGTTACATGCCACCAGTGCTAAATTGTCATTCATTATCTTTTTACACACCACCCTCCTCTTATGGGTTCCTATAAGAGGAGTTATAGATGATGACAAATACATTAATAAGCAATTACAACCACAAGTGTGTGTGAAATAAACTATTCATTAAATGTTTAAGTACTGCTAATAAATGCTAAGTCCTTTGTTGGCATGCCACTCTGAATGTGATCGAAACATGAGGAATCAATAGAGATTTATAAATGTAATTGACTTCATGGAGCAGAGGCTGTGTTTTTTTTGCTCCAAAGTAGAAGTAACTGATAACAACAGAAAAACAACTTCCCTCTGTCTGTTCAAGCTGGACTATATTTAGTTGGAAAGTTTTGCAGATTTAACCTCAATTTTAATGGATATATTTTAAACATATTGTCACACTGTTCTTACTTTACCACCATTGCATACAAACACATACTTTCCCCACCTCCAGGCCTTTCCCTCTGGAAGGATGCACTCCTGATGATGAGATCTACAGCGGCCTGTCCGACCAGATAGAGTAAGTCTTTTTCTCAATAATGTTAAAATAATCATCTTGAGGATGAAGATTATTGTCAATTTAAAATACGTACAGCAGAGTCCCCCTCTGTGTTTGCTAATAACTTGAGAAGCTCTCTTTGGATTGAGAATGTGATGTTTTCAGTTTGGGATTTTAATGAAGAATAACACTATGATGATATGTATCTTGTGTATCAGTGACACGGTGGACGAGGATGATGACTTGTACGACTTCGTGGAGGACGAGGAGAACGAAGGAGACGAGATCTATGAAGACTTAATGAGGACGGATGAACAACCTGAAACTGTGAGTGAACCTAAGATTAAAAGGAGGGTTTTGGCTTTGTTTTGGCAACCAGGTCTGTTTTTGACCACAGCTGTTCAGAAATCCATGGTCCAGTCTCTGTCTGATGATCCAAATTAGTGTTTTCCAACAATTGTGACCAGAACCCCTTAAAATTAAGCTTTTTTTTTTACTTGAGATCTCTTGTCACGTTTATATCTTTTCTTTAGTAAGTCAACTATTCAGTAATTTGCAAAGATTAGAGGACACATTGAAAATAAAGACAATTTTGCATTGCAGAAATATTTCTTTTTGCTTTCCTATCCTTTTAATCATCTCCATATGACACCCAGTTTAGGAACCACTGATGCAAACCAGAATTTTTTTGCAATAGGATCTACTTTAACAGAAAACTTCCGATAGCAGCCCCATTCAATAAATACATTATGTGGAAATGTCACCCAGCTCCATAATTCATAAAAGCACAAGCTGGCTATGAGACGCTATGGTTGCTGGTGTAAATGAGGCCTCAGGAGAGTCGGGGTTAGAAATAAAAGGGCCTCAAGGGGGAAAAATGCCAGTATTTTATCAAATATGTATGCATCAATTGGACTATTGTTTCTACTGTTTTTTATGTGAAACAAATGGAACAAATTGCTTCCAAAAACAGCAAAAAATTCTGCATGCAGTAGCAAAAAATACTTGAATTGAATAACCATTATGATTTATGCTACAAATGATGTCCTTTATAGTTAACATATGTAAAGATTAACATAAAATGGCCCTTTTCTGGTCCCTCTGTGCTTCATTTGACATTTTTTCGTGTGTGTTCCTGCAGCATCAGAAGACCGGAGTAGACAAACGAGAGTGCTGCCTGCAGGAGATCAGACAAACGGAAGAGAAATACTCGGATACACTGGAATCCATATTACTGGTGTGCACACGTTTTTCAATCTGATGAAAGGAGATCCATGTATTTAAACACATGGACACACAAGCATGCATTTCTTTGCACATTTAAAGGGAGAGTAACAACCATGTCTTCTGTATATTTGTGCAGCACTTTATGAAGCCTCTTCAAAAGTTTCTCCAGGCTGCAGACATGGAGAGTATCTTCATCAACATAGAGGTACGGGAGGAGATTATCTACATACCTGTTCACGTGTACAGTTCATGTTAACATTTATGTATTCAGCCTTGTTTAAATGTATCTTTCTGTGTATTTGTATTTGTAGGATTTGGCCGACACTCATCGTAATTTGTTGGAGGAGGTCCGGAGCTCCATCCTCGATTACGGAGCCAAGAACCTGCACCAGGTGTTCCTGAAGTACAAGGAGAGGTACACAACACACTGTTGTACAGTTACACTAGGAATACATGTATGTTATAATATGTTCTAATACACTTCCCCCCCCCCTTCAGGCTTTTACTGTACGGTCGTTACTGTAGTCAGGTGGAAACGGCGACAAAACACCTGGACAAGCTTTCGAATACGAGGGAGGACATCAGAATGAAACTGGAGGTGAGGAAATGACACACTGATACACAAAAAGTATAAACTGGCCGTAACCTTTATAAACGATGGTCTCCGTGGGAAATGCTGTTTGCTCTACTGGGGAATTTTCTGTTTGGTTTTGGTTTTGGTTTGGGAAGGTTGAGTCTGCTGCACAACATCCTCTTAACACAACTATGGTTAACTGCAGGTGTTTACTCCCACCCACCCACCCATCTCTCTCTCTCTCTCTCTCTCTCTCTCTCTCTCACTCTGTTTCTCTCTCTTACTATCTCTCTCTCTCTCACCATCTCTCTCTCACTCTGTTTCTCTCTCTCTACTTCTCTCTCTCTCTCTCTCTCTCTCTCTTACTATTTTTCTCTCTCTCTCACTTTCTCTCTCTCTCTCACTTTTTCTCTCTCTCTCACTTTCTCTCTCTCTCACTCTACTTCTCTCTCTTACTATCTCTCTCTCACTATCTCTCTCTCACTCTGTTTCTCTCTCTCTCATTCTCTCTCTCTCACTATCTCTCTCTCTCTCTCTCACTCTGTTTCTCTCTCTCATTATCTCTCTCTCTCTCTGTCTCTCTCACTATCTCTCTATCACTCTCTCTCTCTCTCTCTCACTATCGCTCTCTTTATCTCTCTCTCTTTCAGGAGTGTTCAAACAGAGCAAATAGTCGACGTTTTTCTCTCAGGGATTTACTCATGGTCCCAATGCAGAGGGTCCTGAAATATCACCTGCTGTTACAGGTATGTTTGTACAGGTGTGTGTGTGTGTGTGTGTGTGTGTGTGTGTGTGTGTGTGTGTGTGTGTGTGTGTGTGTGTGTGTGTGTGTGTGTGTGTGTGTGTGTGTGTGTGTGTGTGTGTGTGTGTGTGTGTTTGTGTGAAGCATTGATGGAATGTAAAAGTACAAATTTGAGGGACTTGTAATTTACTTGAGTCTTTTGTTTTCGAGTCACTTTATACTTCTATTCCACATTTTAAAATATTGTAAATTTATCTGACAGCTTCAGTTACTTTACAAATTCAGATTTTTGCACGTATGAAATATGATGTTGTCTTATACCATACAAGTACAGTTTACAGCAACATGTGGAATGACAGAAAATTTATGGGAAACTAAAACATTTCATGGATTTGCTGCTTTTCCTTTTAATTATTTAGATTTATTTAGAATAGTTTTGAGGTCTATAAACAACATTTGTGTTTTGTTACACTGTGTAACATTGTGCTCTGGGATATTGTGACAAGCTTTCCTCACCAATTCAGAAGTTTTACAAACCAAACAATCAATCCATTGACAGGGAAAATAAATCAGCAGATTAATCCATAATAGAAATAATCAGTAGCTGCAGTCCTACACAAAATAGCTCCACCACATCCAACTACAACAGTAAAATCTCGCTTTTAGCATAATGTATGAGTAATAGTTATCTACTAATATAATATATAATAATTCATGCATGTTCATTTTCCCATTTTGTATCAATTCTTTGTCTGTTTGTGCCTTCAGGAGCTGATGAAGCACACCACTGACGCTACAGACAAGGACAACCTCCGCACAGCTCTTGACGCCATGAGAGTAAGTGCATATGTCAATCACCAACCTTAATTTAGGATATTTAAACACTTATTAATTAATGTATGTGTGCGTGTTTGCAGGACTTAGCGATGTGTGTGAACGAGGTGAAGCGAGACAACGAGATCATCCGACAGATCACCACCTTCCAGTTGTCCATAGAAAACATGGTGAGGTCACATGATTCTTTTTTAATATTTAAAGGCTTTTATTTAATATTTTACTGATCATCCTCACCTCTCCTCTGCTCCTCAGACTCAGTCTCTAGCTTTCTATGGTCGGCCCAAGATCGACGGAGAGCTGAAGGTCTGCAGCCCGGAGAAAAAGTCCAAACAGGACAGGTGTGTGTTGTTTGTGTGTGTCAGTGTATCTCTCATGTGTTAATGCCATATGTTTGACCTGTTGTTGCATCTGTGGCTGTTCCTCAGGTATGCGTTCCTCTTCGATAAGGCCATGTTTATCTGTAAGAAGAAGAGCGGAGAGACGTTTGAGCTGAAGGAGCTCATTGAACTACAGTACTACCAGATACGAGACGAAACCACGGGAGAAAAGGACAATAAGAAGGTCTTTGTACTTCTCTGTAGCACCTGTTATACCAGACAGTACATCTTTAAAGCATTGATAAAGCTAACAGTGTGTGTTTGTGAACAGTGGTCCTTTTTGTTCCTCCTGCTGGACTGCAACGGGGGGTGTGGATTCGATTTATACTTCAAAACCAGAGATATGAAGAAGAAATGGCTGGAACAGTTTGAGATGGCTCAGTGAGTTATCACACATGTACACACGTGGAAATAAAAAAATTTAAAAGTTTGTTTATGCTGCCTTCAAGTGGCAACAGATTTGTCGGTTAATGCAGTTTTAAGTTCGTCAAATATTTTATTTAACTGATTACTCAGTAAATATAACATGTGAAATACATCAGAATAGAAATACCACTAAATGGGTTTATCTCTGTCTATAGCTGTTGACAGTAACTGACTTGCAAAATGTTAGCTGCACGGTCTTGTGCTGCGTCTTTGCTGATTGCTTAACACTAAAGGAAATGCACATTTTTTTTTGATTTGTAGATAGTTATTTGCGATCAGATCTTTTTTGCTGCTGCTGCTGTTGTTGGCTTCTTCAGTCTCAGGAATACCAAATAGATGCTCTTTTGGCTGGGGGCAACAACAATTGCTTGACTTTCTTAAAAAAAACCAGCTCTGTGAATGCTTGTCACCCTGGCGTTGTTAAAACAGTTCAACACTTGTGCATGTTTGCAGGTCGAATATGTGTCCAGATAACTCCACAGCCAACAACCACGACTTCCAGATGCACTGCTTCGAGGAAACCACCTCCTGCAAGGCCTGCTCCATGCTGTTAAGGTACTTCATCTCACTAGCTGTTTCTCTCAGTTTGTCTCTTAGCTCCAATTTTTCTTCAAAACATTTGAATCCATCTATCTCTCTTCTGCAGAGGGATATTTTTCCAGGGCTATCGCTGCACTCGCTGTAAAATGGCTGCACATAAAGAGTGTTTAGGCAGAGTTCCTGCCTGCGGACGAAACTCAGGTACGTTTATGAGCGTGTGTTAAGTACTTCTAATTAGCGTAAGTATCTCCTCTCTCACATTAAATTGTCATCTTTAAATTACAGATCATGCCGGTACTGTGAAGAAGGTAAGACTACATTTTATCTTTGACATTGTGGAAAGGTTTATATAATTCAGGCCGAGGTGATGAATAAGCCCTTGTTGGACTTTTTTCCTCTCCATGCACACTGTTTTACACAGCAATTAAATTCCCTTTTGTTAGTTAACTTGCACAAATAGATAAAACTTGAGGTACGGTTTCTCCAATTTTGTTTTTGTCTTTTGTTCCTCCAGATCAAACCACTGAAATCCTCCAGACATTCCAGCATTGGTAAGAAATTACATTACATTAAATTTAAACTCCCCTAGAGACATTTACAGTTAAGGCATTTTAATAATTCACTTGTAATGCAGGCAGAGGACGCCTCCATCTATAGTGAGGCAGAAAAGTTTATCCAAGAGCAGAAGGGTTAAAATCACAGAGTATTCATTTTCTATTAAGTAGTTTAATCATATGATGATTATGACACAACCAAATTTTCCAGAAAATGTGAGGGAGATCTAGGTGATAAATGCAATTAAGGAGATCTGTACATTTGGTGCAATCAACCGTCAATTGAAAAAGGCTTGCAGAGATTCAATTTGAAATATTACATAGGCTCCATATAGCCCCTGTTAGTCTCCACAAAGTATCTTGAACCGTCAGTCCTATTTGAAGTGAGTGTAAAACAGACTTTGGGTCTTATTACCACTACATTTGGGCCTAGAATCAGGGGTAAAAAATGGGTTAGACACTGGAGTTGCATAGCCCGAGCTAAGTCTGTTAGGTCTTCACATGACGGATTTGTTATTTATCACTGTGAGCTTTTCGTTCTGAATTAATTAGAAATAAATAATGTTAAAACAGCATATTTTTATCTGATGTGTCGTGTCAAATCTCCTCTCCACAACAACCCCCTAAATGCTCAAGACTAAATGAAATACTTGATGGAGTCAAAGTTCTTGCACTGCCCGTCAGATCTCCTACCGCAAATCTCAACGTCTCCTCCTCTTCTTCCTCCTCCTCCTCCTCACTCTCTCAGGATTTCCTAAGATGGAGGTGTGTCAAGAGTATTATGGCTTGCCTCCACCCCCCGTGGGCTTTGGCCAACCGCTTCACCTCTCCAGAGGTGACATCATTGAGCTGACCCGGGCGGATGCAGAGCTGCCATGGTGGGAGGTAGCGTTAAAAACCAAATACCAGCGTATACACTCTGACGGGGCGGGGGTTCACGCGTTATTCTGTTGTGTTTTCAAACCCCGCTTCCTGTGGTTTGTGTGTAGGTGTAAGATGCTTTTGTCTCTTTCAGTCTCTTTTGTCATTTTCCTCCCTGAATCTCGTTCCACTTCCTCCCTCGGGCCCAACCAGCACTCGTGATTCATTTAAAAGGTTCTGATATGGAAAATAAATCAAACCCAATGGCTGAATTCCATTTAGCTTCTTCAGTTTCAGGGTTGAATCGAACAGAGCCATCGTCAAAGTTATTAGTAACACCTGCTTTGAAAAAAGATGACTGACATTTACATTACTGCTCTTCATTTTCACAAAAGCACACCGTAGTTTGAAGGTCGATGCGTGGATTTTCTTTCTTTGTCAGTTATATTATGGTTGAATGATTTATTTATTTATTTAACCTCATATATATATATATATATATATATATATATATATATAAGAGGGGACATTTAGGTCTGGGTCTTTTTGTTTACCTGATGGTGCATTCAAGTGCATGTGGAAACTTCACTTGTGAATATTTGTGATTTGTCAAACATCATTGGATTCACAAAAATAAGTAAAAATGGATTCTGAAAAGGCGTCTTCTGGTTCAGCAGCCTTTCAGGTCTTTGATGTTGAATCTTCCTCAACAAGTACATTTCCTGCTTTCACTGACTTTAACTATGTTACCTCGTAAAAAAAACCAACCAGAGAAACTAAAAGTAATTTATTTTTTTGTTCCTGACTGTCAGTTTTCTCTGCAAGTTCATTTTAAATGAGCTCAAATAGAGGGTAAAACAGACCTTAGGTTTGTTCTGTAAAATTGTAAGTAATGTGAAGTCTTTGTAGTAAAAGGGCTAAAGCCTGCAAAACACTGGCTTTCAGCTTTTGTACTGTTGGATCCACAATTTTATGATTCATCTTTTACTCTCAAACAAACAGTTATTTTTCATCACTTCAGTTGTTTCAAACTTTACAAGACTTCCTTAGTAATAGTGCCATACAAATTTGGTGTAAATTCTCTCAGATCTGCACGAGTCATTTGTTTTAGGGTGGTGGTTTGTTTATAAATGACTTGTTCATGTTGATCTTATGAGTCATTTATATGTTGCAATGACTGCTTGGTCCTACCCGGTCCGGTCATGTGATTTGCTGTTGTTTGTGACACTCAGGGAAGGAACCTCACGGTTGGTCAAATGGGATGGTTCCCCTGCCAAAAAGTTCAGCCCTACATCTCTGTGAGTACGAACCACGAGCCAAGATGCTCTCCTGAATACCAGACACCCTGCACCAAACTGAAAATACTGAAAAAAGTGTTACTGAAACCAACATCAGCAGTGTAGGAAGTGAAGAAAAGTTACCGCTCTGATTGGAGACCTTTTGCTTTAAATCTAACGTCTGTGTGTTCTCACCCGTTTTTTCCAGAAGCAGACCTCTGACTTGTCTGGCTTCAACTGGTGAGTATCAACAGGAACCTGGTTACATAACTTGTTAACCTCACGGCTCTAATTCTTCCTGTAATGCAGTGCACTGCAACAAGGAAGAGTTTAGACCACAGAAAACCCTAATAGCCACAAAAACAGAACCAGATAGTGAAAAGTGCTTTTAAAGCAGCTTTGGATGTATAGAGTAATCTTTATACTCATCATAATTACAATGATATACCAGCTCAAGGGGAAATCAAAATGCAGCAACTAACAATGAAAAGTATCCATGTATTGGATTTAGAATGAGTTACTTTAGTGCCTCCTGGTGGCAACATCAAGTATGACACTGGAATGAAACAAAAACAGAAATGCAGTCAGTTTCATAAAAATGAAAAAACCTTTTGGTGTAACTTAAGTTAACTTCCCCCTGTTTAGCATTTATAATCAGCACATAAATAGTTAATAAAGTGTTTGTTACTGTATTTGTCAACAACTATAACTCATGTGGGCACCAATAAGTAGAGGTTGTTGTATAAACATATAAAGAATGATAATACAGTAAACTACAGTTTTAATAATGTAGAATATTTCTATAGGAGAAGTTATAACTGCTGATAAATACTGCACTTTAATAAGCAGTTAGAAATGATCTTATATCTGCGTACAATTACATAATAGTGTGTCATTAACCACTTGTCAAAAAATGATAAATGCTAAATAAAGTAACTTAAAGTAAAGTGTTAAAGCAACATTTTATTGAAACAGACACTTTTATAATTTCCTATTAAACAATTTATAGTCTTGCTTTAAACAAATAATAAGGTTCTGATTCTCACTGTGCTCGAAGGTTTGCAGGGAACATGGACAGAACCGCAGCCAAGAACCTGTTAATATCCCGGTCCGATGGAACATTCCTCGTGAGGCAGAAAGATGGAGGAGAGTTTGCTATCAGTATAAAGTAAGCCTTTGCAGTTGTATTGGTTGAGGGAATTTAATCTTGAGGAATGTGTATTTTTGTTTATTTTCTCTTTACAGATTGAAGATGATTTTCCAGTAATTGCTGATTTGGCGACTTACAAGTCGAAAGATGGCAAGATATATCTAGGTTAAAATTGGGCTAAATGTGGTTAAAAACTGAAGGTTATTTTTAGATGTCGTGGTCATATTCAGTATAATATTGTTCCATCAGCATTTCAATGACTATATTTCAGTGTGAAGAAGGTCCTACTGTATAGCTACATGTTGAAATGCTGTAGAAACGATTATGTAACTATTCCAAGCTTCTTAACGATAAGAATTTGCTGCTTATTTGTCTTAAATTAAAATGAATGAAATATCTTCTTGTTTTTGATTGTTGCTCGGACAAAACAAGCAATTTGAAGACATTGAGCTCTGGGAGCTTTTTTTCACAGTTGTCTGACATATTAAGGACCAAAGGATAAATATAAGAAAAATAATCTGCAGTTTAATAGATTAAAAGAAGTGAAAGTTATAGCCCTGCTTGTAAACCAGTTTTAAATGACCAAAGTCATGCTTGCTCAGCAATGTAGAATGATGATTTAGCTAAACCAAAATTGCTGGATGACTGTGAGTTCTAGTATCACTTCCTCTCAAAAACAGGATAATATATGTTCTCCAACAAAGGACGAGTACCTCATCTGTAAACCGTTCTCATACTAACAGCCACTAATCTTTGCAGAAGTTGAAATGTTTGTTTTCCTTCTTTTGATAGGAGCACCGACACCATTCAGCTTTCAAACTAAACAATGCTCAATATTCAACCTCTTTGTGTTCTCAGACCCTCGACAAATAATTGAAATACCCCAAACACTGAACTTTCCCTTTTAATTGTATTCATTTTATTAATCTTAGAGCACCTGCTTTACTGCTTCCTTTTAATCCATAATCCCCTTTCTGCTGTTCCAGGTTCAACATGGACATCCGACACATTAAGATCACGTCCACTGAAGGCCTGTACCGCATCAATGAAAAGAAAGCCTTCAAGGGCTTAATCGTAAGTATTTTTTAAACCTCATCTGGCTAAGATATGATGACACTGACGGTAGAAATACACTAAAACTGCCCTTTACGTTTTGAGTTATGTCCTCCTGTCAAACTGCGTCCGTCATCTGCTCAACCTCCTTTAAATCCCTCTTTAAAACATGTTTTTATACGTATGCTTTCACATGGGTCCTTGGCCTGAAGAGAAGGCATTCTCTTGACTTTTATCTTAATTATTATTTGAATGATTTGATATTGTTTAATATTAATCATTGACAAGTGTTTCTTATTTGGTCAATGTTGTATAACTTTAAAATATTTTAAATTGTCTGCCATTTCTATCTTGTTCAGCACTTTTGTAACCTTTGTTTTGAAAGGTGCTGTATAAATAAAGAAAAAATCACTATCTGTCTCACATGTAAAAACATGTTCTCCTCTCATTACGGTTCTTCTTCTTTTGTTTAGGAGATGATTGAGTTTTACCAGCAGAACTCTTTGAAGGAATACTTCAAGGATGTGGACACCACGCTGTGTACGCCTTACAAACAACCAGAGCAAAGCAACTCGCCCAACCACACGCCACACACAACACCAAACACAACACCGGGTACAGTACATCCCTGTCACTTCAAACTATTATGATCATGTTTAAAGAATCGTTCGAAAATTTGGGAAATACGCGTAGTTGCTTTCTTGCAGGGAGTCAAATGAGAATATAGTGGTATCGATCTTCTCGTCAAACTCTTAGCATGAAAGAGAATAAGGTGATTTGCCAAAACTTTTCTCTGAAGCTTATGTGTTGCAACGTTGGCCTGTTCTGACAGGAGGCAGCATGAGGAGTTTCGGCGCAGTGAGGGCCAGGTATGACTTCTCAGCCAGGGACCGCTCAGAGCTGTCGCTGCGGGAAGGAGACACCATCAAGATCCTCTCCAAGAAAGGTCTCAGTGGTTGGTGGAAAGGAGAAGTGTACGGCCGGGTGAGGAAACTGCAAACATAAAAATAACTAGAAACATGCACACAGTAGAATGCAGATCTCCGCCAAGATCTGTCTGTAACTAACACTTCTGTCTTGTGTGACCAAATGAATACAACCCACAACTTACTAACCTTCCACAAAGACACCAACGGCATGCAAGGCGTCTTAAAACACACATCATTGAAACCTAAAAACAATCGCGATGAATGCTGGCAATCAGCTCAAAGTCGTCTTATAAGACGTGTTAGAATCCTGCCAAACAACAAGATTAAACTGACCAAGCATAGCAGCTGCTGATGAGTTGCGGTGAGGTACAACAGTGTGTGTACAGGTAGTTGCATTAGCTATAGTGTTCAGCCAAATACACTGTCCAAAATAGTGAAAGGGAGCAGGTGTAGAGGTGTGAGTAATAGTTGTTCCGTTAGCTGTTAGCAGTTAGCCAAACACTCCGTCTAAAACAACAAAAGTAAGCCGCAGAGCAGCGGCCGAGAGATAGGCAGCATGGTGTTTATGGTATTTCAGTTAGCTGTTGGCTAAAAACTCCCACCATTCCGTTAGCTGTCAGCAGGCAGTCAATGGCATTACAAAACAGGAAAGTATAGGTGTTCTTAGCAAGTGTTAGTCACCACAACCACGTGAGGTCTTTGTGCATGAAGCCATAACTGGACCCCAACAATAGTATGCGGTTTGCTGCAGCGGAATGTGAGAATAGTTGTGGACAGCTGCAGAGATGCACGCTCACTCACAGACGGACACACACACACACACAGTTGAATTTATCATCCTCCTGGCGGAGATAATTAGTATTATTTTTTTTTTAAAAACACTAATAGGTTTTTAGGCGTCTTGTCTTAACCTGTACTGCTCGTATTTCCAGGTGGGGTTGTTTCCAGCCAACTACGTGGAGGAGGATTACTCTGACTACTGCTGATGTGGCTCCAGAGGAGATGTGTAGATCCCATAATGTATGTGTGGAGGTCTATGTGATAACTGGTTTACCATCGATTGCATTAACCCGTATGCACCAGTGTGGCTGTGTGCGTGTGAGAGAGATGCTGTTACTTGTGATGACTGTCTAGTGATGTGAATAAAAGTTTTGTCCAGCTGATCTAACGAATGTCTGGTTCACGTCTGAACAGCTAACTTCGAAAAAAAGTGCGTGCTCAAACTTTACATCCATGTGACTTTTTAATTCCGATACCGGTAACTGGGCTTTTGGGTATCGGCCGATAAAGAGTGTTGACCAGTTGATACTAGTGTTTAATTAATAAACTGTAGGCGTCACTGTGGAAGTGATTGGGCTCATAATTATTTTATGAGTAAGGCAACAACAGGCTTGACTTAAAAAATCCTTTCCTAACTTTGTAAAACAAAACGTAACAAATAAATAAATAGATTTAAATGTACTGAATTATTATAACAATGGTAGCTCATACCTGATCCAGCCATTTGAGTCATTATCGGACCGATATGACTCAAATACCGATACTGTTTATATATACACATATATATATACACCTCCGTAGCTTCTAAGTTTTTCAGCTGCTCTTGATGAAGATGCATTATTTTAAAATATTAAGTATCTTTATTTCTTTGAAAACACACTGTGCTAGAGGGATTAGTGCAATGACCTCGGCATACAGTAAAATATATGAACATTTTAGAGTTATATGCTTTAAAATGACGTAGACATACAAGAGGTAACAGTTAAGATTATAGGACAACAATGACCGGCACTCAGCCTTGTAAGTAGGTAAATATCCGCTTTATTTCCAAAATATCAAAACAAAAACTGAACAACAACATTTCTTTAACATAATTTGTGGGCAAAATTAATTCACTAAAACTGAGATCAATGTAATGTTTATGTAGATACTGCTCCTGCTCTCCCTGATGATCATGGTGGTTTCCGGATACCAATCCCATTTCTGTGTGTGCATGTGTATGAGTGTGTGTGTGTGTGTGTGTGTGTGTGTGCGTGTGAACGTAGAGGGTCATCTGTGTGGCATTGAACTGTGGTCCTCCTCTGGTCTACTGGTAGTACAGCTCAAGGTTCATCCCATCATGGATTTCATCTGCAGAGGTTGTGGTTAAGTACAACAGTTCAGGATAAAAAAATTCTGCTTGGTAAAAGTTTGCTACCATTAATATGATAAAAGGCTCCTTCTGTTTTCAAATTATAAAAAATATTTTTAGCTAATTTAGAAAGACATTTTTACTGCTGACATCGACAATTTCATAATGTAGAATGTAAAAAGCAGGGGAAAAAATGTTTTTTTCTCAAATTGTTAGGATTTAGTTAAGTTGCACAATGTATTGTTGGCTGGTTTGTTATCTTCTGGTAAATAAGAAAGTTATCGGTTTAAAAGTGTAATTTCAGCCAATAATTACTTCTAATAATAAGGAGGCTTTTCTTACAGTAACTGCAGTTCTTCTGTGGCTGTGAATGAACATTATAAGTGTAATAATGTAATGTCACAGACAGTGGAGACAGTCCTATTTTGAAAGTGGAGAGAGTACTGTTATTGAATCCGCCATTACTGAGAGACAATAGTTAATGGTTCACAAATTCTATATTGGTGCAAAACTACTTCCAGTCTTTAGAGCCACAATTCACCCGTCCATAAATGACCACCTTTTTCGTAATTAAGATTATCCAATGCTTATTTTTAAAGTTTGAAAAAGTAAGTTGGCCTCTGTGAAATACAACAAACGCTGACAGAATATTGCTGCCAAGATAAAGACAGTGGGAGTGCAGCTGCAAAGCTTGTTTAAAGGATACAGTCACCCAGAGACACGTGGTCCTTGAATATAGTATACCTGTGGGAACAGAGGAGAAACATTTAACTGTTAATAGCAGATGGCCAGAGAAACAATTGTTATGATCAGTATTCCAGACAAGCAACTTACCATTTCTTTAGTACAATCTTGTCAAAACGGGTTCCTGTCTGAGCAGCTATGAGCTTCTTCAGATCTCCAATGGTGTCTTCAGAGCTGAAACATGGCGGTTAAGGAAGTAGCAACGTGATGGCACCGTAAAAAATGCAGGGTCACAACTCAAACGTGGTTTAACTAACATGTCATTTAGCCTTACTTGGTTCTTCAAAAGCAGTTGAAGGATATATTTTTTTATCTTGGAAGAAGTTGTCTTGAATTACAGAGTGCTCTTAATTTGAAATAGAAAAGACAACAAGACTGTGCACTCATGATTTTTTGGAATGGCACTGTGGCTACGGACTTTGAAATCTGGAACAGTCTCCGATTCCACCGCAGTGTGAGGCTACAAGTTACTGTTATTTTCGTTTTTAGATTGCCAAAAAACACATTATGACATCATCATATATTGTTTTATCCGACCATTACTCTAAAACCCGCAGCTGTTGAGTTTACGATGTTGAAAAACATTTGAGACAAATAGGCAAATTTGTTTTTCGCAATCTAAAAACGAAAATAACAGTAACTTGTAGCCTCACAGTGAATTAGCCTGCACCTTTTTGGCATGAAGTTAAGGACTTCTAGACTACCTATATATTAACTCATCTTCTCATTATGCATACACAATGCATTCCTATTGAAATTGCAGTTGTTTCACTTTGCATTTACTGCACACCTGTCTACCAAAAATATATAGTGTCTTATATATGATATATGGTGTCAATTTTATTTAACCTCTGCACCATTTGATGTTGTAGTGTATTTTATCATATTCTGCTATACCTTGCTGCACTGAGGCCATGAAGTTGTTGCATGCTGCGTGATGTTGGGAGTCTGGGTACTGAGGAACTGCCCTAACAATGACCTCATGACCAACATACGACATGACAACCTTGTTTATAGTGATGTTTACACAGATGGAAGATTCTAGGTTCTCAGGAACGTATTTCAAAAAGTGTATGTTTTACGATGTCTGAATGATGTATGTACTGCTCAATATGTTGTATGCCTTTGTGCACATTGAAGGGATGCACAACACAGATATAAGTTCAGACTGAAGGCTGAGAGCCTCGGTCTATGCTGAATCTCTGTATGGGCTCCGTTCTGCGCAGAATGACTTCAGATGCAGTGATTCAATAAAGAAATTGTTGAAACTGCATCAACGGACCTGGACATCTTCCTTTATCCTTTGATATCACATTATATACTACAATGTCTTTATAGTCTCATATTTAACTTGTGTTTTATTCATATTTGTACTACCCTGAGCCTTCCTCGTAGCACTTATTGCATTCGTATTAGTTGTTGCACTTATTGTATTCGTATCAGTTCGCTGCACTTATTGTATTCGTATACTGCACTTATCCTATTCGTAGTAGTTTGTAGCACTTATTATATTCGTATTAGTCTGTTGCAATTATTGTTTTCGTAGTAATTTGCCTCTGCACTATACTTTTGCTCTGGTTTATGCTCTTAGATGCTTGTTTAAGAAAGGAGATGCACTTATGACTTCTGGTGACTAGTAGTTCTCTTGAATACCTATGTTGAATACACTTCCTGTAAGTCGCTTTGGATAAAAGCGTCTGCTAAATGACTGTAATGTAATGTAATGTATATTTTGAGCATTGTTGGAGCCTAAGATCCAAGATTTCCATTAGTTAGAGAATGCATCTCTGTAAACAAAGTCAATAATCAGGAGTAACTGCACAGCTTCAGAGAAGGATACTTGCACTTGACCCTGACCTTCTTGCCCAGGCGATCGTTGCAAACCACCTCGATCATTTTGAGTCTCTGTCTGCAGAAGGGAGATATGTAGACATCTGGTTAGCATCACATGTGTGAGTGTTGAGCTGCTCTAACACAAAATATCCTTATAATTTAAGACAATTATGCTCCTACATTTATCTAGATAGAAGCTACAGCCACTGTGGTACATTTTCCCAGCATGCAACGCGAGAGAAACCAGAACCTGGACTGTGAAGTGAGTTTAAACCAGCCATGGTATGTCTTTATTTTGTTGTATAGTATGTGTATTTATTGTCTGTGTAGTTGTATAGTATGTGTATTTATTGTCTGTGTAGTTGTATAGTATGTGTATTTATTGTCTGTGTAGTTGTATAGTATGTGTATTTATTGTCTGTGTAGTTGTATAGTATGTGTATTTATTGTCTGTGTCTGTGTAGTTGAGCTGCTGCAACACTTGAATTTCCCCCATGGGGATCAATAAAGGAATATAATAATAATAATGTTGGTCTGGTCTAAAGTCTGGTGTTAGCTAACACATGATAGCACGACAAGCTAACGTACATTGTTTGGACCAATGTGCTTAATGTTACAAAGCACAAAAGGAAACCAACATTATGTCTTGAAAATGACAAACATTGTGCTACATATACAACGACGAAGGGTTAAATGTGACATTCATACCTGGATATTCGCTGCAAAATAACAAATACTGCCTGTCGATGATGTGCTGTGGACTGTTCCGTCCGTAAAGCTGATTTGTTACGCGTGTGAACCTCTCGGCCAATCAAATGGGCGCAGCGGTGATTGACAGCCCGCGCTAGCCAATGACAGGGCAGTAAAAAGGCGGACCTGATTCTGAAAACAACTGGTGCCGTAAACCCGTTGGCTAAGTGTCGTAACTCGCCTAGCTGCAAGCCCAACCTGTCACACACACGATAGCTTCATTGAAAAATCTAATTTGCAAAACCCTGCTGCAGATAAAATAATGGCGGACGAGGAGAAGTTACCTGCTGGATGGGAGAAAAGAATGAGTCGCAGTTCAGGTAATGCAACAGGAGCACCGAGAAGCTAAATATGCTAAGCTAAGCTAAGCTAAGCTAAATGCCATTGAATACCGTTATGAATGTAGCTTAGGAGCTAGCAGCTGCAGCATCGTGTTTAGTGCTGGATCGGGGAGGATGATGCTGTAGCTGTGATGGGGATGTGATGGGACAGGTGAAGGGTAACTCGGTGTTGCAGGTGTGTTTTGCATAATGTGGTGTTTGGCTGTTATTTGGTGTGTTTTGCTTCCTCAGAGCTGCGGGGCCCTGCATGACGTCACTCTGCTCCAGTGCCTCACCTGGTTTTTATTTTTACATATTTATGTTGCAAGGCCGAAAAAAAGGGGCTTAGTATATTGCATTTCCATTTAAACATGAATGTTTCATAGTTTACTGAGTCTCACACTCAGCTTTGCTTTGTAGGCTGCAGAACTACAGTGATGGAGGAACTATGCACATCCAGAAGTGCTTATGCCAAACTCTAAAAATACTCTTTTTCATTACAAATACAGTTCGTGCATTCAAAACCTTACTTGCAGTACCAGTCAAAAGTTTGGACACACCTTCTCATTCAATGTTTTTTTCTTTATTTTTTTTTTTATTTTTTTCTACATTGTAGATTAATATTGAAGACATCCAAACTATGAAGGAACACATATGGAATTATGTGGTAAACAAACAAATGCTCAACAAACCAGAATATGTTTTATATTTTAGATTCTTCAAAGTAGTTGAAGGAGAAGGTGTGTCCAAACTTTTGACTGGTACTGTATATTTATTGGTTTTATACATTTAACACAATTTACATACATAGATGAACAATTTACATACATAGATCAACTTGAACATATGGCAGTATATAAAATAACAATAAATAATACAAATATCACTTGAAAATAAATAAATGGGTAAATTATCCAGTACCAGTCAAAAGTTTGGACACACCTTCTCATTCAATGTTTTTTCTTTATTTTTATTTTTATTTTTTTCTACATTGTAGATTAATATTGAAGACATCCAAACTATGAAGGAACACATATGGAATTATGTGGTAAACAAACAAATGCTCAACAAACCAGAATATGTTTTATATTTTAGATTCTTCAAAGTAGTTGAATGAGAAGGTGTGTCCAAACTTTTGACTGGTACTGTATATTAAAGTATTTAAAAGTATTATCAGCAAATACTCTTAGGCCTACTATGTCATACTGCACTGCCTTTTTTTTACTAAAATGTTACACCTTATACTATGTATATATAATATTTCAGTTATTGTGGATTCTTTACTGTTTTTATTGCTTATTTATAATACTTTTTTTTTATCTTGTTTTTCTTTTACTATGTCTCTTGTTTGCACTATCCTCTATGCTGCTGTAATCCTGTACATTTCCCCGCTGCGGGACTAATAAAGGATTATCTTATCTTATGTCTCTTATCCCATACTATCCCATTATGTTACAGTGACTCTTGCACTATTCTCAATTATATTAATTATAGCACACACATTAATCCTTTATTTCTATTACTTTCTATACCTATATGTAGCTATTTCTGTCCTTGTACTGCTGCAACAACCACATTTTCCTGCTGGGGATCTTAGTCTTAAAATTTACATTAAATATGAAAAGTAAGAGTACTCATTGAGCAGTAAAGTGGTCCCAGTCACTGTTTTACTTTATGATGTTTTTATAATAATTGGTATTTCTGCTGCACTAATGTGTATGTTGCATTTTACTGCTGTAGATGTTAAAGCCGTGTACATTTTAACTCATTTATATATTGTTGGGTAGTTTAAGTTTCAGCAGTGCATCATATTCTATGAGGTCATCATATGTTTGTAGCGTTGCCGCCCCGTGACAACAACGTATGTGCTTAGAAAAGCTACTTTTTTACAGCTTTAGTTACTTTTCAGATAACAATGTCTTGTCCCCTTCCTGTCCAGAGAAAACCATGTTTCTCCAGATGAGTTGGATTTGAATGTTTGTGATGAACTGACAGATGAAGAGTTAGTTTATGTGTTGAGAAAATTCTCCCTACTTCTTAAGATAAATAAACTATTTAAAATCCCTCTTGGGTCAGATGGAAAGTGCATCGTCACAAAGCTGAAAAGAGGGCTGGTTTTTTTGAGCTCGTGAAAAGTAGAATTTTTAGAAATGCATGGTTCTTGCAGGACAGCGGCGCTATATGTAGCCACGTTGAGAGCCTTGTGAAGGCTATATATATATATATATGTGTATATATATATATTTTTTTTGTATTGAGCACCATTTAATATTGCGTCTTTAGCTTGCTCTGCTGCCTCCATTTGTAAACAAAATGATTGAATGCATCTTTATTGACTCTCACTCTTTGCCCTGCAGGCAAAGTATACTACTTCAACCACATCACCAATGCCAGCCAGTGGGAACGTCCGGTGGGAGATGGCCGTGGAGAGCCAGAGAAGGTCATTATGTTTAATATTTTAAATTTGTTTATCGTTACAATAACAATTAACTTTTAATAACGAGAACTTTTCAAAATAAGAGTTACAAAGTGCTTTACAAGATAGCATAAAAACAAGACTGAACTAGTTTAATGACGATTGAAATTAGGAGTGGGTGGAGGAGGCCTTATGATGTTTTGGGCTTCCTGCCAAAAAAACCAATAACGGCCCTGTAAGACTAGAGCCAAAGCTCTACAACAAACTGCTGGTTGCATACTGTGGTTTCAGTCCCATGTGTGTAATAAACGGCTGCATTTTGTTTATTTAAAGCTCACACATTTACAAATGATTTCATAGTTTAATCCTTATTTTTTTATTATATAGATAGTGATTCTGACTTATTTGAGAAAAATAAACAATCATTCACACCAGTCTTATTGATTCTTGACACTGATCAGTTTGTGCTCTTCCCTCACTCAGGTACGCTGCTCTCACCTCCTGGTGAAGCACACTCAGTCACGTCGTCCATCTTCTTGGCGAGAACAAAATATCACACGAACTAAAGACGAGGCCCTGGAGCTCATTCAGAGTACGTGAGGCATCGGAGAGGGAAGGGAAGGGGGGATGTGGTTCATTCAGGTCTGATCATCACGTTAAAGTTGTTCTTTATTTCTCTGTTCTTTGCAGAGTATATAGAAGAGATCAAGTCTGGAGAGGAAAAATTCGAGTCCCTGGCTTCTCAGTTCAGCGACTGCAGCTCAGCTAAGAACGGTGGAGATCTGGGACAATTTGGCAAAGGTACAAACCCGCACATGCAACAATACACCAGAATTTTCTAACGCAAGTGCACTACTCTTCAGGAATACACAAACCCACAAGAGCTGTACATGTATATCAAGGGTTGCTATACATGTGTGTGTTAATATGTTGTTTTTGTTAGTTCATTCAGCAGGACAACACAGATAAACATTGCTGCATTAGAAAAAATCAATGCAAAAGACGTAATGTGTGTATATACAGTGTCTGACTAAAGCTAATGTGCAGCTGCAGGACCTGTTAGGCTTTTTAAAAATGAAATAAATAATAAAATAAAGGAGAGTTACCTAAAAGTGTTTCAGGATAACTCTGGTGAATGTGTATTAAACAGCAACAAATACTTTTATATAATGTTTATTAAAACTACAGTACCCAGCTGTTTTAGGAAATTATTTAGGTCTTTTTAGAAATGAAACTATATATTTGTGACCTGGTTTTAACTGTACTTTAATAAACAAATAATTAAAGAAAACATAATAAAAAGTAAAAATTCTAAAGGTAAACGCAGGTATTTATGTACACACAGGTCCCAGATGATAATTTACAACATGTTCATGATTTAATTTTTAAGTCTTTTTATCTTTTTATGTTTTAGGTCAAATGCAGAAGCCTTTTGAAGATGCCTCCTTTGCTCTCAAAGTGGGCGACATGAGCGGTCCTGTTTTTACTGAGTCTGGAGTCCACATCATCCTACGCACTGGTTGACAGGAAAAAAGCCACAAACTAAACTTTCCTCTCATGTCTTCGCACACACAGTCCCACCAAACCAGACCTGATTTGTTTTAATGTCCCACACCACCCAATAAACAAGGCTTATGGGCTGAATCGCGTTAGTTTAATGGGATCCTTTTGTTCCAAGCACTATTGGACATGTATGAATAATTAAATCACACTGAACATCTAAGGAGTATCGCAGATCATTCCTGTGAGACCTCAAAGCTTTTATTAACCCTGGCAATGCCATTATATGAAAACATGAGTGCCTGTGACTCTGTTGAAGTGATTTGCTCCCGTGGAAACAGTTTCACACGATGCGCGACGTTTGAGAATGCGTCTGTAAAAGCTTGTTTTTGTATGTGCATGTCTTCAAAAAAAAAGGACCATTTACCGTATGTTTTCCTGTAACCGTTTCCATTTCTACTGTATGTGTGCCGAAACAGATCCTCGATCTTGTTTTGGAAAATGAATTCACAAGATGTTTAAAATACTTTTACATATATACATACAATACATTGCAAACCCCTGCAGCCCGAGTGAGTGCTGTTCTTCTTCATTTAGCATTGATTTAAAGTTGTTATCCTTTGCAGATGTCCAGTAGGAAACAATCATTTGTTGTCATGATCCATTTTGAAAAGTGCATGTTTCCTCTCCTTTAGGATATGCAAAGATAAAGATGGCACAGTTGAAATCTTCCAGGTTTTAACAATCAGCTCTGCAGCTTTTAAAAGCATCAAAGTTCAGATGACCCGTTACACCGTCATTAATGGAGTTTTTCCTGCATCAATAAAGATATCTCTTTTTTTTGTAAGTCTCTTGTTTTGGGGTTTGTTTAGAAACGATTGACAAACTTATTATGCAATCACTTTAAAGTCGGTTGGATGAAGCACTACAATAAATTGTATGCAGAATAGACAAGCCTGTTGCATTAAGGGAGATGCTGCAGAATCAAACGCAATGTGACGTTTCTATGCTGATGACCCTCATTTGTTGCAAGAACCAGTTCATTGCTGCATCCAGCTTTTGATGCTGTCCAGCCTCTTCTACAAAGACTAAAAGTGCAGAACACGTAAGAGATGATTTCATAGATAAGTTCAGGCCTTAGACTGCATATCTTTTAATTATGAAAAAGATGTTACTAACTAATACACTGCGTTCTATCCGTCGAATAAAGTGCATCGACTGGTGGCTGTTGGACGCACGGGGAAAAAAGGAGGAGAGGTGATAGGGGGCGGTTATGAATAATACTTCCTGGTAAATATAAAATTGATCAAGCTTGTTGAAACAAATCAAAAGGTTTACAGTTTGCAGCTCTCAGGTTGTTCCTGTTTTACTGTTTGTTGAATGATCACTGTCAGCTATCTGTATTGTTAGGTTATGAGTATAAACACAAATTCACCCCTGAGCTTTTTTTTTGCACACTCCACCTGACCGTCTAACAACATCCCGGGCTGAGACGTTCACCTTATCTCTTCAGACCTGCAGAGGTAATAACTTCTTTTAGCTTTTTGAGGGAAAATTGTTGACTGACTGAATATTTAAAGGGTCCGGATGACAAAGAATCTAAGTGGCATTTATTGTTTTTTGTCTTTGATTTTCCTCCGTTGCTTCTGACATATTTATCAACTCAAATACCCTAAAAACATTGCAGTTTTGGTAATCAAATTGCCCTTTTTTTAAAGGGCAAACTACATACAATTCCATTGACCCTCATTCCTTCATTGAGATGGCTAGAAGAATCTCAAACTCATAGCAAATAAAACAATGGCTAGTAATAAGTGGAAACTTTTATTCTCATTGTGTCAAAAGAAAATGCCTGCCCAGAGCGACACATTAAAGTGGTAAAAAAAATATATAATTTGTATGGCTTTTCACCGGCTGAGCAATGTTACAAATGTATCATCTACTTTTTTAGTAGGACTTTAGTAGGAATTTCAAAAGGTTTTCTTTTGAAATTCAGATTACCTGTAAATGTAATCTTTGTTGCATATCTTGCAATTTTTGTTGTTGTTCCCTCCTTGTTGATTAAAGCACTTATGGTAAGTTGCTTTGGACAAAAGTGTGTTGTCATGTAACATGTTGCTCCTCGCTCTTCCTCATCATACACAAGCACAGGTCAGATTTTTGCATTTAACTTAAAACGTTAACTGTAATGCCACGGCCACCTCAGATTTGCCAGAAATAGGACTTTTTAGAATATATCATCAAAAATTATGCAAATAATTAAATGGTTTGAAAAATGAAAAAGATTCCAAAAGGTTTATACTGATAGCAAAATAACTGTGGATTATCATGTCCCGGCTACATAACGGTAAAACAGCACACTAAATACATGAAAGACACAAAGATACATCAGATGAAAACTTTTCTCGTGATGGAAGCTCAACTTGAAAGGATCCCAAAGTCTGTCTGTGCATTTCAACTTGATTGAGATCATTACAGATGAAATGAAACTCACTGATGTCCTTTTCTTCCCTCTTTGTTTCTCTCTGAAATATTTCAGTGCGTCTTTGACTCCAGCCATGCTCTCCTTTTCAACCCCACCCCTTCTCTACTTGAGTGTCCTGGTCTTTCTGTCGGGCCGCTCCCCTGTTCTCTCCTGTCGGACGGGGAACGGCAGCCAGTGCGAATCAGCTTTTTGTACCAGGCTACAACCTGGTGGGGGAAGGCTTCGATGTGGTCACCCTGAAGCGAAAAGCAGCCTACGTGATCGACGTGATGACCTACATGACCCCAGGAGGCACCTGCAAACTCTGCCACAACCCTCTTCAGGGCAACGTGCTGCAGAAAGTAATTTAAATCCAAAAAAGCACAAAGAAAAACACTACCTTTGACACTTTAACAAACATGTTAAACAGGCCCTATTATGCTATTTTCCGGGTGCATATTTTTATTTCAAGTTCCAACATGTTTACTGCAGCACCTCTTCTCACCCTCTCTCTGAAACTCTCCGTTGAAGCGCTTGCTCCTCCCTCCAGAAAGAAAAGAAGTCTGCTCTGATTGGGAGGGTAACTCCTTTTAGGCGTGGACTTCAGGTTTTACACTCTACAGACCATTTACATGTAAAAATATATATATATAACACTATGAAGAAGAAGGAGTGGAAAGTGGAAAAGCATAATAGGGCCACTTTAACCATTTTTTTCTCACCTTTATCGCACTAGAACTGTCTCTGCCCACTGGCTCTTTGCACCATGTGCACTATTTAATTATTCTAATGTTATTTATTTTCAGCTGCCTCTCTCTGCATTGGACTGGCGTGCATTCACCCGCTGTAATATTCGACATGACAGCAGTGAACACACCTCTGTCAGGTATCACAAGCATACGTTTTTAAACATAAAAATGTATTCCCTGTAGCTGGGCCTCTTTGGGCCCCCTACTGTCTCGACTCCTGTCAAGCTTTCTGAACTCCTATGCAGAGGAGGGCTTATCATTTTAGTCACCTACTTTTGCTTGCTGAAATGACAACTGTCGCTAATTAATTAAGCTAACATTAGCTTCATAAATTGGTTGAAAAATGCTGTCTCTGACAAAGAATTTAAAGTTGAGATGAAATAAAAAATGTGTCTCATCCTTTAAGATCACATTCCCAGTATTGTTATGCAAATTTCTATCAAAATATGCCCCAAAATTTACAAAAGCAACATACAAAAAGTGTGCTTGCGTAAGCTTCTTCAAATCAGTTTCAACATGTGATATTATGACATCCATTAATCAACCAATTTGAAACTTTTAGTGACATGGGAGGTACTATGTGGAGCCCCAGTCTCATGTATCTCCATAGGTGCTAGTTTCTAACCCCGCCCACTTTTTTGCGGTCTAATCATTTGTAAAGGATTTGATTTAAATCCATATAACTGTACACCGCACAAATATTTAATTTGGAAATATGTCACACAGTACAGAAGCTAAAGACACTCTAACTTCCATTTCACTGGGACTTTATTGTTTCAAACATACTTGTTTTTCGATAAGAACCCTATAAAAGTCAGATATATGCATTTGATGGTAGTCATAGTACACGATATGTTGTTAAATGTCAGCCAAAAGCTACGTTTATATAAGAAGGAAATAATGCTAGTTTACTGCTGTAGGATGTAAGATAGTTAGCTGGGCATGCTTATGTTTGCAGCCTGTTATGGAACAAACAAATGTTAAGACAATGAATTACATTTTGCTCTTTTGTTATTGGACAAGCAGTAAAAAAAAACATCCTTAAAAACTAATAGTGTTTACCATAGTTATAAAGATCTCAATTACTGTAGCCCCTTGCACACGCTTCAATATGTGGAGAAATGTACGAGCCTTGTTACAGTTGCCAAGTTATGATTAGACAGTCCCTGTTCAGCAAAGGGGTTTAGCAAACAGTTCATCTCTGCGTTTCGATTTTCTCATTTATTTCCTTTAATTTGTGTCCACAGCTCACTGATTAGAACATACTCCGCCCAGGACAATAATGATTGGAAGGTAGGAAACATCACACAGATAATGTAGGAGAGGAACATACATTTTGGAATATTATTATTGTAACTGATGCTGTAGACGTGTTTTGCAAGCATAATAGGCTGAAAACAGCACACGATGAAAATGTTATTCTTAATATACAGCTTTTATTAGAGTAGTTAGACTGATTAGATACTTAAACAAGATGCATCATTATGAGCATTCTTTAAATGTGGTTGTTGAACCTATTATAGCCCCTTGGTGCTGCAAGATATTAGACTCATAATAATTTCACCCCTCTTAATAAAGTCATTTTCCGCAGCAGTTGTATTTATTCTAAATTCTACGGTAATGTGGTAAAACAGCTCAAAAGCGTCTTGTTTTTAAACAGATTGGCTTGAATGTTGATACATCCAACCTGGAGCTGATGGGAACACGGTCCGCTGTCTATGACTTTGTTTCGTCCAGGAGCAGAGCGGACCACTACACCTTCGGCCGTAACAGGATCACCTGTAGCCAATACAGGTAGGGTGACATTGCCTCAGGTGTTTTTCAACTAAGTTTCCTTCAATTTAATTTACCAGTCTGTCTTTTTTGTGTTTAGTTTCCGTGTGTCTGACGTGCCGCCGCTCAGCAGTGAGTTTAGAAGGGATTTGGAGAGACTGCCAAGTTCCTATAGCAGCTCCACCAGAGTCCAATACAGACGGCTCATAAATACCTATGGCACACATTTTTTCCGCCAGGTTAAAACACAAACACACACTCTCTCCCACTCACCACATTTATTTTTTCTTTAGCTCACAGGAATAATAACTTTATTTTTGTTTGTCTCACAACATTGTGCTTTATTGCAGGTTGAACTCGGGGGGCAAGTGAATCGAGTCACAGCCGCACGTACCTGTTTGTCCTCACTGAATGGGCTCTCCTCACATCAGGTACACATGACGTACACATATTTATTTAAAAATAAAATACATAAGTTAGCTACACAACCAATTTCCTCCCTAACAAGCCCTTATATAGGCCCAGACCAGGGGTCATTCTGAGATCACTCTCAGAGAGGTTCTAACCAGATTTCTAGCAAAGAGTCCTATAGCTTAGGAGTGATTGAGGAAACTCTGAGCAAGGAAGGGATGGAGATCACCTTTGTGAGGAGGTGTGTTAGGACTGTTGCTAGGTATGACTCATTCTTTTAAAGAGCAATATTTGGTTGGTCCATCAAAAAAAAAGGGAAATATAGAAACACATCGGGCGGCTCTGTGAAGAGGAACCGCTCCGTATGAAGCTATTAATGGTAACAAGAACACAACAATTCTCATTTTCAGGTCATTTTACACTTTTTTCACAAAACATATATCTATTTCTGCCACGAGATCCACACTAAATGCTGAACACTGTTCCTTTCGACCAAGTCATATGACTACGTACTGCACCATGACTAACTTCTTATTTTCCTTCCTGATCTCTAGGTGCACTCCTGCTTAACAATTGGTTTCTCTGTTGGCCTTGGTCAGTCCAATTCAGCCAACGTCTGGCCTTGCATCAAAGTCCTACAGAATCAGGGCCTCTCCGTCTCGTACACGTCCGGTCTCCACAGCCGCTATAAAGATGTGATAGGAGGCAGAGATTGGTCGGGTGAGTTTTCTCTACTCCGAGACGACTCGCAGGGCTACGAAAATTGGCTGAAGACCCTCAAGGAACACCCTGATGTTGTCCAGTATTCCCTGAGACCGATGCACGAACTGGTGTCGAACTTGTCGCAAAGGGCAGGACTGAAGACTGCTGTTGAAAAGTACCTGGAAGAAAACGCCGTTAGGACCCAAGCAGGAAGCTACATCCGCTGTCCTAAAGAGGCCTGGAGGGGAAACCTGGTGGTGGAAATCATCGAAGGCTTGGATCTGGAAGGAGATTACTTTGGCTCGACTGAAGGGTACGTAGAGAAAAGGGAACAGGATTGAAGTGTTGACATTAAGACACATTTGAATTAAATACTTTTCTTTTTCTTTTATCCAATTCAAAGCTACGTTAAGATTCGGTACGGTGATATTAGACGCAAGACTCGTGTGATCCGAACAAACTATCCTTACTGGAATACTGAATTCAATCTGGGCTTGGTCAGTAAATCTTCTTAGACTTGTTTTTTTTACGAGGTGAGATTTATAGGAGCTATTATGCTTCAACAATCACTTTGCAGAAATGCAGTGGAAACGTCGTATAGGGATTACATTTGTCTGGGATAAATTGATCACTAAAAGGGGATGATTATTTAGCCAATTTTTTTTCATGTATTTCTCATGTAGTTTAATTGACATTTCTATATTTATAATATCAATTAAACGGACAGCTTTGCTATTTTCTGAATTTTATTGTTTGTTTAAAAATACAGTACAGCTGTTTTAAACGCTTTTCAAATGACAGTACTGTACAGGTTGAATTAGTGTACTATGTATGAATTAAATACACAATAATACAGTACTGTACCACATTTCAAATGTAGCTTACTGTAGGCCCTTTCAAGGGGGCATTACGGGCCATTATCAATCCACTCAAGGAGGGCAGCTTCAATCACAGGTGATTTTCCCTGTGTGCATTTCTTTTGTGTCCCCATCACTAATAGCCGTGCAAGTTAGTCGTTGTTCGGGGAGATTAAGCAAGTTTAACTGCTGCATCTCGTCTTTTTTTGTCATACGATTTGAGGAGACTGCATTCTTCATTGACAGAAAAATACTTTCTTTTTCTCGTCATGGTTTTTAATGTGCAGCAGCCTCAGGTAGCCAGCCAGAAGCAGATGGCTTACAATGAGGCAAAGATTCAAAAAGTCAAAAGAAATTAATATAGTTTTGACATTTCTGTCCATATATTGTCATGTATGAAAAGACACAAAATAAACACTTTAGGAACACTACTTGATTTCTATAAGCAAAGTATTTAGACAGCTTCTGTAATAATTCTGTCCCAAGCTTTTTGATCCATATAAGCAGTTGATCACTGTAGCCGTGATAGCTATAAACGGTTTCCACTACACATCGTGTTGACAAAAACTTGAATCTACTAATTTGTGCTTTCCAACTTTTCCAGTTACAAGTGAACTGATGGACAAATGTTATACACACAGCGGTTTAAAAGTAGAATGAATGTGATTAAGAGAGCTTAATGTTAAATCAAGACTACAACACAGCTACCAATGTGTAGAATATTGAAGTTCAAGTTCAAAGTTGACAAATCGTGTGATGGATCAAACTGAATACTTTTAGGATACACGTTTGTTTTTTATTGTACATTATTCTGATTACATTTTTATTTCAAATCTTTATGAAGGTGGAGACATACCACAGTTTGGAGATCGAGGTCTGGGACGAGGACGTGAGTTACGATGACCTTCTGATATCTTGTGAGGTAGACCTACTCCAGGGGACGCACGCGTACAAGTGCTCCAACAGTTACGGGGCCGTCCGCTTCCAGTTCACGCTGACCTGCGACAGTCACCTCACTGGAAACAGATGCAACCAGTACCAACCATCTCCATAGCGAGAAACACATGAATGAGTGTGCCGCTGGCTTTCCCTTCATGGAGATAACACATCTGTGGTTTACTTTCTTTATGTTGTCATTGAACACAATCCAAGGGTTTTTTCCGAAAACATTTGAAATCAGCATTGTTTGTGGCAGTAGTGTTAAAATGAGAGGTATATTAATGTTAGGAAACTGAGGTGTTGTGAAAGAAAACTGATGGTGATTGAAAAAAATAGTCTCCTGTTTTATTTTTTATCTTGTCTTCTTCTACTATGTCTCTTGTGTGCACTTTACTCTATGCTGCTGTAAGCCTGCAAATTTCCCCGCTGCGGGACTAATAAAGGATTATCTTATCTTATCTTATCTTATCTTTTGCACCTGTTTTTATTAACATTACTGATGAGCACTTTAATAATATGAATTCAGTGTTTGACAGCTGTTGGACCATTTATTATTAAGAAACTTTGGGAGCAGTATGGTGGGGCTATCCTTCGGTTTACATATGAACCACAGATTACGTCTTTACGGTTACGATTTAAATCTTTCTATTGTCAACTAGAAGAAATCATTTTTTTCTGTCCTTTCTCACATAAATAAAAGCAATGAAAACATGAGCTGTGTCTTTAAGTACTTTAAGTGTTCTCAAAGCTAAAGAAAATATTGCATTTTTGTTCCCTTTTGTATTGTGGAATGAATTAGACATATGTTTGTCAATTTAAAAGATAATTTTGCAAATCAAGAAAGTCTCAGTTTGTATCATTTAGTTTTGTGTGAACTATTATCTCTCGTCGCGCAAAATACACGTCACCAACAAGGCTTTTATCTAGATAGATCTTTTTAACAGCCGGGAAGCGAAAGAATGTGTAATACCCATTGTTGTTCTGAGTAACATAACATCCCAGTTAACACACAGAATCGTAGCTTTAGAGAGAGACGTCAATTATGCAACTTTTGGCTATGTAGTCTTTCTATTTCAATTTTGCAACAAAAAAATGCAACATTATTGACGCGCAAATGTTTCTTTTAAATTGACAAACATAAGTGTAATTCATGGCATTATTTTTCTATCACCATTGATCACGTGTATCTTTTTTTTTCGACAACAGGAAGGACTTGGAGTCTCTATAGACGGGCAGGTAGCCAGACAGGTAGCCCGTCCATTCATTAACATGCTTATTGTAGTCCCAGATATATATATATATATATATATATATATATATATATAAAAAATATATATTTTGTCAGAGCATTTGATTCATTGATTGCTCTCAGGATGAAATAAAAAAATTGACAGAATTAAAAAAAAAAAAAAAAAAAAAAAATTGAAGAAGATTACCAACCCTGCCTTTAATTTCATTCATAAAATATCTGTCTGTTTGTCATCTTGTTTTGGTGTTATTCTGCCCCAATGTGGCCACACACACACACACACACACACACACACACACACACACACACACACACACACACACACACACACACACACAAAACCCCAAAATAATAGTCTCCAGCTCTATAAACCCATCTCTCCCTGTCTGACACACAGTGGGGTGTGGATGTAAAGAGGCTGTAATGAAGCCTCCGCCCTGTCATGTCTCCATGCCTCCTGTGGTAAAAAGGTTTCCTGTGTTGCGTTTAAGCATGTGTGTAAAAACCAGCTCCCCGCCGCGACCACTGGATTCCTTTCCTCTCATCTTTTGAAGACACCGTTTGATTTAAACCAAAGTGGCGCACAGACCAGCCTCGTGCGTAAAACCCTCCGTGCGTCCCCCGGTACCGGACACACCGTCCCACACACTCATTTAGTCACAGCCCCCCCCCATGACAGCGAGGCGGGTTCCGTTAGAAGGAAATGATGGAGAAGGAAAGTTTCTGACGACTGTCTTGTTTTGTTGGTGCTGCTCTGCTCTCAGGAAAAAGAAACTGGAGATTCATTTCTTTTTTTCGCTCGTCCTCCTCATTACGCACGGATTACTGGACATCTGGACAACCTGTATATGGATTTGGGATTATTAAGGTCTCCGACACTGAAATGTCTCAGGATTGGAAATGCAGCTCCACGCCTGCCTGTTGCTTTTTATTATCACAACAGGTAAGGACATCTGCTGTAGACTGATTTGATGTTATGATGTAGACTACTCCATTTTATCATCTTATCTTATCTTATTTTATCTTATTTATGATCACTGAGATTTGTATTTTATAAAAGGGGGAGACTGCTGTTTCGTTTTCAGCTGCTGTGAAATGAAACCACAACAGTGTTGCTCTTTTGTCAATAGAAAAAAGGTTGGTAGGTTTATGTAGAGTTTTTAAGGTAACCTTCTTTAAACCAAGATCCAAATATAGGGGTCATCAGATTATTCAAGAGATTAGAAACAAGGGGGGGAGATGTGATCTGTTTTCCAAAAAAAAAAAAAAAAAAAAAAAAAAAATGTCTAATTTCTCATTCTTTCCTCACATTTTCGGTTATTTGCTTTACATTTTCATGCCTCACAACATTGAAGAATGAGAATTTTCTTTGATTACATGTGGTTGAACTTGACACAATACATGTCCATAATAATGTATTATTATTAAATCAGTTTTCACTTCCACATCACACAGATTTCAGAAGATTTATGTCAGATATATACCCTCTTTTACCAGAATCTCTTTTTTTGGTTTCTCTTTCCTCAGATATAACAGTGGCCTTGCTGCAGCCCCACTGTGGTGGAGATGTCAGCCTGGACAAACAGCCTGCTGGTCACATCAATCTCACTTTACCTGGACTTTCTTCTGACACCACCAACACACCCGACCCCGTGAACCACCAGTCTGACAGAACCCCAAATATTTCAGTTTGCACCTGGACGTTAGCTGTTCCTGCGGGTCGGACGGTTCTTTTAAAGTCGGTGTGGTTGGATGGGGGTTCGAGCGTAGTTGTGCGTTGTGTTTTGAACGAGGAGGATAAGGTCTTGGAGAGCGGGGCGACGGCTCTGCTCTCCCACTGTGACGAAAACAAAGCCACCTTCACATGGACAGGAGAAGGACTCTCCTCAAATGTTATTCAGCTGTCCTATTATGGTGAGAAACCATTACTCAATTATCCAGATTGATTTATTAAGTCAGGAAGGCCCACCTTCCTGCACCCCGACCATGAGAGTTTGATCCGATTGTCGTAATGTCATTTGGATGTTTTAAAGCAGCTTTTTTTGTCGTCTCACTGAATATATTGAGGTTTAGTTTACAGTAGAAGAATATTATGGTTACTTTGGCTTTACGATGTGAAACTGTGGAAAGGTATTGTTCAAACTGTGCTGTGAGTCCATCGGAAAGTTCTTATCACACTCCCTGTGGTGTGAGAGGCAGATATGTTATGTTGTTGTGTTTTCCACTCATATCTCTCCTCACCCTCTGCCTCTCTGGGTTTTTTTTTTTTGTGTGTTTGTTCCTGGTAATCCAGTCCAGGAAGATGAGAGGAATTCCTCGGAGGACCACACCAGCCCACATTCAGACCAAGACCTCCTGCGTTGGTCTCAGACAGGAACCAGCTTTACAAGCACTGCTCCTGTTGGTCAAGACGTGGTGAGAGGGACAGACAGGGTCAGAGGTCGCCGCTTTGAAGGTCTGGAGTTGAGCTCCGGGTCTCAGTCTGCATCTAGCCCCTCCTCTCATGACCCGGGCCCACTGCACCCCACCTCACCCCTGCAGGGACTCTCTGTGGCTGGCAGAGCCGATAGGGAAACTCTCCCTCTTCCTGAGGAAGAACCGAACAATGGAGCGGATACATCTGGAGCTGCTCACCTCGCCGATGGAGAAATGTCTGCCAGTGAGAGAACACACCCCTATTTTCAGCCTACAGACTCGCTGTTTCACACATCGCACACGGCAAAAAAAACAAGCGACCAGCGCCCTCAAACCCAGATGGCAGCGACACATGCGACAGCCACCAGCTCCAGCACTTTGCTTGGCACATATATTCACAAATACACAGCCACTCAGACATCTAAGCTGTCTACAAACACACCAGCTGGCTCCAGCTCCAGAGTCCAACCTCTCAACTCTACTTCGCCCTCAAACACAACCTGGGAGGGTGATACAGTCCTAATCCCACGTGATGGAGCTGTTAGTGGGGCTTCTAAAGAGGAACTCCCCCATTCCTGGAGGAGCCACCGGAGCACAGACGGACTTATCTCTGATCTGACCTCCGCCTTCACCTCTGATCCTGTTAAATCCCCCACCGAACCTCAGCATGGTGACTCACACACTGATACTGAACCCACTGCTTCATCACAATCATCCTCACAGGCCTCCAATGGGACTCAGTTATCCACCACCCACATGGCAAAGCTTGAAGCCACTGTTGGTGCCACGGAGGTTGTTTCGTTTCATCCAAGCACGAGTGGAACTGACTCATCAGCTGCGTCAGGCGTTACCGGTCAAACTGCTTCGTTCTCGTCCTCTGATGAACTTGAGATGCTTCCCACTTTCACTTCCTCCACACAGAGTGAAACAAGTTCTCCGCAAAGCACAGAGGGCCTCGCTCGCTCGCCACCTCCTGACACGTCCTCCCCGTTCACACAGACGAGCAAAGACGAGACACACACGACACGCACGACATTGCAGAGTAAGCACAGACATTTTGCCGACACTGCCATCACAGAAGTTGATGACCAGACTTTGAGTTTCACAGGTTCTTCTTCTACACCTCTAACGTTGGGAGATTTGGTCCAGACTTCAGCTCCCTCTGGAACGACTACTGACACTGAAACATACACACTTAGTCCCACTTACACCCCCTTACATGACAGCTCGCCCACAAATTCACAGACTCCTGTTCCTCCTCTGTCGTCCAGTACGTCCATACACTCACCCACACCTTCATACACACTCCAAACACACACTGCATTACCTGGTCCTTCACATTTAACTCACACATCCCTTTCTTTGCCCTCCTCTACCACTGAATCCTCTGCACACACACCACTCATAGACCACAAAACCACAGCTCCGCCCTCTCAAACAATCAAATATTCACACACACCTCATACACAGAACCAGCTGCCTTTGACATCTTCTACTAAACTCCCAGTTACGCTAAAACAGCCCCGCAACTACATAACTACTGCACAAACATCTCTGCTCTCACTCACAACTGCAAAATCAGATCATGGACGTGGAGGTGGAGAGGAGGAGTCTTGGCAACGGTTACCAGGCAGCACAACCACACAAACTCCCACAGCCGGAGCTCCATCCTGGACCCCACATCCAAGCCAGGAGAACCGTTTAGCACTCACACCTTCTGTTTTAACCTCCGCTCGGAGCCCCACAACTATTCAGACACCCAAGTTCTACATCGTGCCCGACCAACCTTCAGCCATCAAAGGTAACGGGACATATTTGTGTGTAATAAATAATAGTTTTTTTGTGTCCAGGCTTGTTGTAATGGATTTGATTTCCTGTTCTGTCCAGTGGAGTCGATTGAGCTGCTGCTGCAGATTGTTGTGGAAGAGTCCAGATCGGCTTTTACTTCTGGTTTGGAGGAAGACACTGCTGCCTGGGTGAGAGATTATCTACACACACACTAACACTGACATGCAGAAAGCACCAACAAATCATGTAATTATACAATGGTTTTAGAGTTTGATTTAGTTGCTACATAGTCTTCATGCCATGCTTTCTTCAGGTGGAGCCGTACCTTCAGAAAGCCCCCGGGTTCAGCAGGCTGATGGGGGTCTGGAGCAGGTGAGGTCTTATAGAGTTCATATATACTGTAGTTAAGCTGCATTTAGCCCTGTTTTGTGCCTCTCATCTATTACCGGTAAAGTCAAGTCACAGGTTTTAAACAAGTTGACATTTTAACGCACTAACAAGCTGTTATTGGCAAATAGTTGCTTATTAACACATCCAGCAGACATGGAACCTCATTATCCTTCGTTTGAAGTCGTGCTTCTGGCCAAGTGATAAATGTAAATCAGATGTTCGTTCTCCCTTTAGCGCTCTTGTGGTCTCCTCAAACTCCTGAGGAGGGAAGTATTTGGCTCTTTAGCTGCTTAATGCTCCACTATGTCCATCAGCTAATTCTATGGCCTCTTAACGGCTCTCAACATGGGAACGGCTGAGACGATGCTAACAGTGCTAACTACAGCAAAAGTGCTTTATCTGAGGGGAAACTGGAGGGCGGGAACAAAACACTTCCGTGCAAATGGCATTGGTCAGGGTGGCGTTATCAGTGGTGACCAATGTATTATTGTACTAATCAGTGGGCATGCTCACATGCATGGACATGCATTAAAAGCACATGCGGCCAGCTGTGTCAACAAAGAACAGAAAAACTTGGATAACATTACACCATTATATCTCTAAGTCATTGATTGCTGCTATATTAATGCTCTGAATCCCATATATTGCACCTTTTTAAATGGGTTCTTCATAGATGGCAAGGTAATTATCTTTTATAAAATAAGATGCTTAGGTCTGTGACTTAAATACAGTGAGGCACAAACCCGTAATGCACTGTAGAAGGTTGTGTGAAGAGAGGTACATAAAGAGGATGTGCTGTTGTTTTAGTGGCAATGCAGTGCAGAGTCTGGTGGAGTTCAGAACCAGCGGGGCCCTTCGGTGGCTCGGCAAGACTGGACCCGCGTCACTGTTGGAACGAACAGGACTAGCTCAGGCTGCGTGGGAGGGGAGGAGCTTCAGATCATCCAAGATCACCAACATCACACTGGGAGGTAAGCCAAGGTCCAGATGCCCACCTGTAGGAGCTGACCAAAGATAACTAACCTTTCATGCACCTTGGTGACACAGTGGTCTAAGGGGATTCGTGCTCCTCCTCTCTCCTCTGATTTCCTGTCATCTCTTTACTGTCGAGGGGCTGATAAAGTCCTTTACATTTACCTGAGAGGGCATTCCATTCTTTAAAATATTTTTATTGTGATGCATGTGTACAGTGCTGATACAGAGTTCTGTAGAGTGGATATACCTCTTTTTATATGTTTATTATCAAAAGACAAACTAAACAAACACAATAAAACGGAAAGAAAACAATCAAAAGTGGACAAAAGGATGGACAATGGAGGACACAGTTCAGGTAGCTCTAGAAAATCCACCTAGGACTAATAAAGACTACTGAAACCATAAGACAGGAGTTCATGTTGTGCACTCTGTAGGGTTTTAGAGTTTTCATAAGTGCCCAGTGTGACTAAAAAGTGGATTGGGTCTTATTTGGACTTTAAAAGTCTTTGAATAGAAGATAAACAAGTGCAACCCAGAATTATTTTAACTTAAAGCATAATGCATACAGTAGCTATGAAGTAAATCTGCCTCTGTTTTGTCACATATCTCACAAATTAGATTTTTATGCAGCTTTTCCTCCAAGTGATGCAGCCTGTGTAGAATTTCAAACTGCATCAAACAGTGCCTGCCGTTGAGGGAACAGACATTAACATATTTCAGACCGTTGTCCACGATGTCCTCTGCAGGAATTCCATTCCTAACCTGCTTATTTAATGAACCCAGTTACAGGCAGACTCATGTAAACATCATAACACAGTTAGGTTGACTCAGTTAAACTCACAATCCAGTTATGGGAAATCTGATTATTACGTCTGGCTCACTAGGATTTTAAACTTGTTACTGTGGTATGGGACCATCTTACTCCACTGCTTTCATTTTTGTTGTTTGCCATTTACAATGGCACAAGTACTTTAGCTGCATGTTTGCTTTTGGACAAATTGCAGACGTGTTCTGCTGGCAGATTATTTGGGGCAACAGGGATACTTATTTGCAGAATATCATATTAGATAGTATAAATAACGGTGGCCAACTCTGCATGTAAACAAAATTACTAAATTAGATTTAGATAAAACCTACATATCATTTAATCAAGGTATTTCAGATATTGTTTTAACATCGACATAAAGGCGACACATGTAAAGATTAATGCTGGTAATATTGTTGTAATTTTTGTATTCCTCTTTGCCATATAGAGCTCCATTGTTGTCCAGAAAATATAAAAAAACATAATTGAGACACACTGTTGCATGACATGTTCCGTCATTATAATTAGCATGAACACTGTAGATCATTTTAATTCTGTCCTGTTTGTGGACATTGCTTTTCCTTTCAAAAAAATCCAACCAAATATCTGTGACTCTTTTTAAAGATGTAGATGTTCAGTGGTTACAGTAATGGTCTTGGTGGTGGGTGTTACAGACAATACAGGGAAGTGAGACAGGAACTGAGACTCACAATGTCTTTTTTGATGGGATTTGTTGGCAACAAGCAAAATGTAGAATAACACCAGCCTCATCCTTTAACACATCTTTCCTCTCAGGTCTGCAGGGTGATGTGTGTGACTGGTTACTGCAGTGTCCAGCAGGCTACAAGTGTGTGTTTAACCCTGGCTCTTCAAACTATAGCTGCTCTTCCGTCTGCCACTTTGACTACTGCCACCACCATGGCATCTGTACTCACCACTCGGGCGAACTCCCAGTTTGCCGGTAAGTCGTCACAGAGACATTCATACATCGCTAAGTTTGCATCTCTCCATCTATCCAAGAAGGTTTTGTGCATGCAAGCGTCTTCTTCTCTGTGTTTTAGCTGCCTTGTGGGAGAGGACTTCTGGTACATGGGTCAGAGGTGTGACGTGAGGATGACTCGAGCGCGGCTCGTGGGCGCGTGTCTTGCCATCTTACTCGTCATGGTCACAGTGATTGGCGTTTTGGCCCTTGTGGCAGTGCGACGCTACCGAGCCCTTCTGATCCAGGCCAAAGTGGATCAGACCCGGAGCAGGTATGCATCGACTCACAAGTTAAAATCACTGCTTACAGCGTTCAACCTACAATACAAACATGAATACACACAATTCACAGATACCCTGAACTTGAAATATGATGTATAAACACTTAAATTGAAGAGGAAGTGTCTAGTTCAAACAAATATGTTGAAAATGAATGAAATGGTCAACTGTGTTTCTGTAACAAGGTGTGATCTTGTGGGTCGATCTTAAAAAACACAAGAAACACACCTTTGGTAAACATAAAAATGCAGTTGACTTCAAGCTACTCAGATTAATGTGACATATGTGACAATAACACAAAGGACACCTTTCGGGGAGATCTTGTGTCCTGACACAGATGGATTTAACTGCATGTAATGTAATTGTAGTTACAGTAATGTCCACTGGGTGTCATAGTCTGAGAGCCAAACCTTTAATTTGAGATGAAGGCTGCTCTGTGGACTCTTGGAAAATGTTGAGTCAGTCTGGTTGAATCCGAATGTCCACCGTCTAGACTTTCCGAGAATCCCTTAGGAACTTCATTCATACATAAAGTGATACGTTCACTGACATCACGTCAAGTTTGTAAGGTGCAAGACCAAGAGGGGAATAAATTATTAGAAATTGAATTGTATGATTATTATTTTTACTTTCTTGCACATTCATATGTTATGAGCTATGAATAGTCTGAAGAACATTGCTCCCCAAGCTGACTCACTGGAAGTCTTTAAAAGTCTCCCTGAGGCCCTGTAAAGCTGTAAATCCACAGTGTCTCATAAACAGTGGGAAGAGAGTGTTTTGTCCAGAGAAAGTTTGACTCTCCCTAAGGTTTCTTCATTTAATTTTTTGACCAATATATATTTGTTTTTAGGGTGATTTGTTTTCTTTATCAGATGCCAGGGTCCAAGGACAGAGGATGTTGTCTAGATTGTAAAGCCCTCTGTGGCAAATGTGTGATAAAGGGCTTTAGAAATTGAATTAAATTGAATGTTCACTTCCATTATTATTTTTGTTGCTAATTTATCTCCATTGAGACTTTCTTGGCAAGTTTTTTATATATATATATGTGTGTGTGTGTGTGTGTGTGTGTGTGTGTGTGTGTGTGTGTGTGTGTGTGTGTGTGTGTGTGTGTGTGTGTGTTTTAAGTATGTATGGCAGATACAATGAACATTGTGCTGTGAATAATTATCCTCACATAAACATTTGTTGTGTGTGCAGCTATCGCAGGTTCAACCATTTTGATGAGCTGTCAGGACGTTTCTGGTTGCGTTCGTGGGCAGGATCAGCAGACTCACTAGATAATCCTGCCTTTACACGCTCCGATGAGTTACTGCACCTGCGGGCGCTCGACCGCCCCTGCTGTTACCACGACGACACGCTGTCGCTGGCCTCCACCTGCCCCAGCCACGGGACCCGCATCAATACAATTTACCCACACAGGTACACACACACACACACACACACACACACACACACACACACACACACACACACACACACACACACACACACACACACACACACACACACTCACGAGTCCATTAACACACATGAATTAGTTCATATTCTTGATAGTACCAGAATGTTATTGATCAGGCAGCTAAGAAAATAATGATCAAGATACAAACAAGCAAGATAAATTCACATCTAAACAGTCTTGTTTAAAAGTTCAGTAACCAAACAGACATCTGCGACTCAAACTTAGACACACACACACAATCTTAAATTATACAAACAGAAAAAATTAACTTGAACCCTTTTACTTATTAATTTAAAGGACTAGTGTGTAGGATGTATGGGTTTTTATTGGCAGAAATGGAATATTATATTCATGAATATGTTTTCATTAGGCTATAATCACCTGAAACTAAGAATCTTTGTTTTCGTTAGCCTAGAATGAGTCCTTCATATCTACGTAGGTAGAGGGTCATCTTCATGGAGTCGGCCACATTGCACCACAATGTTTCTACAGCGGCCCAGAAAGGACAAAAACTGACACTAGCAACAGTGTTTCCCATTTTTACGTAACATGAAGGCCACTTTTGTTCTTGGAAAGAGAGGGGTGCAACCTCACCACTAGATGCTTCTAAATCTCACACACTGCCCCTTTTCAAAAGAAAACAATAAATGTCACTTTTAAAGCTGCCAGTTGGGGGCAGCAGATAAACATATTTGTCTCTTTATCTGCTGAACGCTTCAATGTTCATCCGCTAGTTGCTCAATACCTGTCGCTTAGAGCTGGGCTGGTAGCCGTGGTTTATCAGAGCTTTTTCAGAAATCAGCTGTCTGCATCTTGAAGTGATGCTGCTGAGGATGACAGACTGAACTCAAATCCAAAACATTAAAGTTTTGGCCGTGAAACCGAAACAGTAAGCTGAAAGATAATTAAAAAAAAACCTGTAGAGCTGAATTGGTTGATAATTCTTTGTTTTTCATCCTCACCAGCCCCTTTTCATATTTTGTTGCTATAGTAATATTTTTTAAAAAGCACTGTTTTAACTATTAAATACTACTTTAATGATTAAATGTTGTATATAATCAAAGAAAAAGCAATAAATGAAAGAGGTAAAATAAACAGTTTAAACAACAAGTGAATGAATGCAATTAAGTGACATTGAACAATAAGTCCCAATCTATTCCTTTATGCATGATTAAAGCCCAGTTCAAATTAGTTGAATAAATCACCAAAACCCATTATCAATGACTAAAACTACATTTACAGCCCTTTCCTAATCTGTATCTTAAGCTTTTACCGATCATAGTTCCCTTAATTCTTTCCTGACAAAACTGTATATGCATGTCTGGAAGTACTGACATTCATTAACTCATATAATATACAAACGACGTCTGTGTAAATAATTCCCTTGGTCTATCTTTGTCTTCCCTGTAGCTCTCAGTACGGTTGGAGGGGAAGTGAGATGAGCATGGGCGACGGTGTGTTGGACTCGGGTAAAGCCAGTGACCTTTCTGTCTGTAGCTGGCCCGTGGAACCCATTCAGTGGACTCCATTCCCACTTCTGCAGCAACTGGCCTCCCACAGGACGCCCACAGTGAGTCTCTGACTGTGTGTTTGAGATAGAAACAGATATACACGTATATATACGTATGTACTGTGTATGTATATCTGGTTTCATAATACTTTGTTTCCCTGTGAAACCAGGTGAGGGTGTCCAGGCCACGGTCCTACTGTGAAGGCATGGAGCTGGTAGACCTCGGGAAGAGCTGGACTGCTTGACAGAGATAAAGAAGAATCAAATAAAAAGTTTGACACTGGTATTTACAGCTCATTCTTGCGTTGTAGTTCTCACATGTTCCTGTTTTGTTGATGAAAAAACTGTAAAAACAATGAGTGTAAATGTGTATATAAGTGTATATTTTGTTGTGAGAGTTTGCTACATGTTCCAGTTTGACTCTAAAATCTGTTACTTTTCCCTCTGATATACTGTAAAGAAAGAAAACAAAGAGTGTGTCTAAATGTCTTTGGCCCAGCGTCATATATCATGCTTTAATAAACATAAATCTTACTAAGGGCAAGAATAAATGCATTCATTTTTTTGCTTTTGGCAATCAAATATGTAAGTCCTTTAAACATACTGAGCTTTGTACTCTGAGGTTATGGCGGAGAAAGGACAGTTTAGTTGTTTAGAACAAATACACATTTTATCACAAAGGCAGTTAAAACACTTTATATAATGCATTAAAACATTTTATAAAAGGCAAAGCATAAACCATTAAAACATAAACAAGAGAAAATAATTAATTTAAAAAGTGATTAATTACTCCTTATCCTTCTAAAACTTGCAAAGTACACAGATACAATCAGCTAAGGCTTGTCCCACATTATTACTGTATCTAATCTAGTCTGATAGAAGGACCCATATCAAAATCAATTTATTAGACCTCTATTGCAGGAATTATTACTTAAACATGATCAATATGTTTTAATGTGTTTTATTACTTAACATAATGGAAATATTTGGGAAAAAAAGTTTTCATTTCATATCATTCATTTAATTTATTTCTTTCAAATTCACATAACATTCTCCATTCTGATCCACTTTCACCCCCTTGTGGAAGTTTAAGAAGCAAAGGAACATTGTCCACTTGGAGCACCTGCTTCTTTTTATCTAGGAATCTCCTGTATAGTTTGCTTGAAAGGTCCAATAGTCTGTGTTGTCCCTTCTGGCTGGATCAGGTGGCACAAGGTTCAGGCACCCTCTTTACTTTTCCCCCCAGGACAACCAGGGGTGTAATTTATAATCCATTTAACCGGTACAGAAACAAAATGTCTGAAATGTCTTTTTTTTCCCCTTTTTAAATGTTATAAAAAAGTTATAAACATACTCTTAGTGTAACTTAGTCTTATGAAGGTCAATTACAATCCAATAGGTTGAATCCAAACAGTGCATATACAGATATGGCATCAAATTCATTTTTACAAAAAACGTATCACTTCTCGACTGTTTTTATTTAACTCACCCAAAATAATTAATTAATAACTTTTTTTGTATGGAATTTGCCAAACTATTAAACAATTAGTAAATTTTACCTTCTAGTGTCACATGTCCAGGGAAAAGTAAGTGAAAACAGGCTTCCCTGCTCATGTCATGTGGTCAATTATTGGTCATATCAAAGTAGAAGACCCCCTTTTCACAATGAAACATTGCATTTTGGATTTTGTAGAACTGTATATTAAGTAAAATTTACATAAACAATATGGCAACTCCATGCAATAGAGGGTCGGGAACCCAAACACAAGTTTTCTGCCTTATCAGGCTATAGTTAAAGCACTGAGGTGCATAGTAACTAAATGTTGCTTCTCTATTTGGACTCTTGAAATAGTTAACAGGCAGCTGCTTACATGAGAGGTAGCGAGGGTTTATGTGGTTAAAGACAATCAGAGGTGTGTTTGGGCCTAAATCACAGTAAAGTAACAGTAAATGTAACTCTGTTCAGTGACACACTGACAGTCAGCCAGTGCAGGGAACTAAGAATTGTCAAGGTTTGTTCACTTGTCTTTGAAATGTTGGATTTTTTCAGGGGAATTTCAGTCTAGATATCTGTATCTTTCAATATTACATTTCAAAGAGTATTTCACATACCTTCTTCCTCTTTCTGTCTCACTCAAGCATGCACACACTTGCTCTGACAAGCCACACCTCCGCTCAATGCTGTGTATGAAACCCAGCTGGAATGTGAAGCCATAAATGACTGTAGGAAGACTGTTGCAGAATGAAACAGGTCAAATATGTAAACTGCATGGCACTCCTGTAAGTGTCCCTGTCATGGGAAAAGAAATAAGGTGATTGGTTGCAGGGAGAGAGGAAATGAGGCGAATAAAGCTAGAGAGTGAATATGTGTTTAAGGGAGAGAGAGTGCTGGAGATAGAGGATGAGTGAGAAGTGGAAAGAAGCTACCTGCTAGCTTCTTCCATATACGGTCTTAGTCAGAGCCAAGAGCCAGGCCTGTGAATTTCTCTGACTGTGTGAGTGAGCAATGCAGGGAGTGTCTACTATGTGTGTGTGTGTGTGTGTGTGTGTGTGTGTGTGTGTGTATTGCAATGCATGCATGAGTCACGCACGCCAACAAATTATGAAATGGCCTGAGCAAAGACCTGAGAGGAAAGATTGTGAAATATCTGTCAGGGAGGAGTTAGTGAGTACAAAGTTTAAAAAAACAACAAAATAAATGTTGTTGATATGTTGTTTTCTACATATTCATCTCTGGCTGCTGGTGAAGGACACGGCAAATCAAACCTAAACCAACATGCACATTCACCCACAGTCACTAGTATATACATGCACAGCCTTAAAAAGGGAGATTCATTCATTTCCTCAGACTGGTCACATGACTTGAGCAGTGCATTCTTCCCCCCATGTGACTGGCTCCAATATCTCCTTATATGGATGTCATCCAAAGGAACTCTTAAAGGGATGGTTGTCCTGCCCTGGCTCTATACTTGTGTGTGTGTGTGTGTGTGTGTGTGTGTGTGTGTGTGTGTGTGTGTGTGTGTGTGTGTGTGTGTGTGTGTGTGTGTGTGTGTGTGTGTGTGTGCGTGTGTTTAGTGTCTGTCTAGAGAAGGATAATGCGATTCTGCAAAGCCAATTCCCTGATTAGATAATTCATTCCCGCTCTCTCCCTCCTATTTTATCCTTAGCTGCTCCATACCTGGTGACATATGTGTGTTTTGTGTGTGTGTGTTTGTAGGTCTGTGTGGTCTGTGTGGTCACTTCCTGCATGCTTCTGCAGAAGTGAAGTACTGTGAAACCTACTTCCTACCCTTTGGTGAGCCGGCTTCAATTTACCCTTATTAGGAACACAAAGAGCCACTGAGAATTCCTACCATAAGTTTATGTGTCTTTGTCCGGTGCCCTTATTGAGTTATAACAGCAGCCCTACCCACCCACTTAAGTATCCGGTCAATTTACAAGATGAGCTTTGCATGAAAACGTCCAATTGTGTCATCGTAAGACGCACAAGCCTTATCCGCAGATGGGTGTGTCCGTGAGCAGGTGTGTTCGTACATATCAAAGTGGGTCACATTCCTCAGAAGTAGTTTCACAATAGGCCTCAAGATTTTGATTTTGAAACCAAATATAGGTATGTTTCGGAAAACACACACCTGTCTATTACATCTCATTGAGGCAAGCAAGGTTTATATGCTCCCCTCCCCTCCACTCACTGAAACTGTACAAGTGATGACAGATAAGTGATCTACAGCCTTCTGAGTGTTTGCTGTAAACATACCTCAGTTAAGCTTGACCACATGTATCACTATCACACTACTCTGCATGTGTGTGTGTGTGTGTGTGTGTGTGTGTGTGTGTGTGTGTGTGTGTGTGAGAGAGAGACAGACACTGGTATGCCAGGGTGGCCGTGTCAATCAGGGTGTTGACAGTGCTGTCAGTGACCCTGAGACTGGAACCGCCGCATGCCCCTGGCACTACCAACCACGAGTCTGCCATGAATTTGCAAGTGCATTAGCACAGTCTTCAGTGCAATCTAGCTCTGTCTCATTCCCTCACGTCCTTCACTTAAATTAAATGAATTGTGGAGCTTTTTGTCTTGTGTTCTGCACTTTTCCTCCAATGCACAAGGATAAAACAGAAGATAGTAACATGGGTATATGAATAAAATGTGGTTGAGAGACAATATTTAGGCCTTTATTCAATATGGATGATGTCAGGGATTGAATCTATAATAGAGTGGACTGAATGACATCAAAATGTGATAATTTGCTCAATAGACAATAACATAAAAGCACATATTTCAACTTGTTTCAAGGAGTCTGCTGTGTGTTTTGCAGCAGTCATGTGTTGTGTGTGAATCATCCCCATTATGCTCATCATAATTAAAATAAATAAATGATAAAGAAAGGATAAATAATGTGTTTTATTGAACACAGAAAGTCCCCCAGAGTAAAGTGATAGAACATATTCTAGTTTCCATGTTGCTCGTCTCCTCAGGCTTGTCAGAGCGCAGCAGCGTTATCTGCATGCTCCACACCCAGTGGACGCGGCTGGACCAATCAGAGGGCGCCGAGCGGAAAGTTCTCCTTATAAGGAGAGGGGGCTGCAGCGCCAGCTCTGATAAAACCCTGCCGCCGACCGGCCTCCGTTGCAGTCAGGTCCAGACACTAAACCCTCCCGGAGTACTCAGCCGCAGCCGACACCCCTCAAACAGGTAAGCCCACTGCGAGCTGCTGTAATGTATTTATATAACAAAAGTGAGTGTGACTTTACTTCAAGAACAACTTGAATTCGGTAATTTATTAACTTTAAATGTTTCTGATTGCAGTTAAAGTTGTCTGGGTTGCCCCTAGTAACGGTGACTTAATTAGATATGTGTGTTGGCATGCTGTCGTTTACACACACATACACATGCATTGCAGTTGGGCGCGTAGTAACCGTTGCTATGGCATTACAGACGATAAAAGTCAACGTTCCGTCAAACGTCAGTTAATTAGACGTTGTTCGCGTCAGCTTGTTGCCATGGCATTACGGCAGCGAAATCGTTTTGACGATAAAAGTCAACGTTCCATCAAACGTCAGTTAGTTAGACGTTGTTCGAGTGAGCCTGTTACTATGGTGACTGTGTGCAGGGAGTGGCCGAACTTAAGGGTTCTTAACGAGCCCGGCCTGTCCGCTGCTCTGACTTCTTGCCTTATATGGTCATAGCCGGACAGACAGAGAGAGGGAGGGAGAGAAACAAGCCTTCTGTGTTCTGGGACCACTGCGACATCCAGCGTCCGGTCTCCATAACGACCAGATGTTGCTCCACCACTGTCACACAAGAGCATCAGTGCTTCAGTGTTTTAACAGCCTCTCTCCTCTTTTTGTGTCCAGAAAATGGAAGACGAAATCGCCGCCCTCGTTGTTGACAATGGATCCGGTATGTGCAAAGCTGGCTTTGCAGGAGATGATGCTCCCCGTGCTGTGTTCCCCTCCATCGTTGGACGTCCCAGACATCAGGTACAGTTTCCACAAAGCTTGTACAAACTGTCATGCATTTTTTTGTTGATTTTTGTCATGATTTTAACGTTTTTCGTTTCTCTCCTTACTAGGGTGTGATGGTCGGTATGGGCCAGAAGGACAGCTATGTCGGTGACGAGGCACAGAGTAAAAGGGGTATCCTGACCCTGAAGTACCCCATTGAGCATGGTATCGTCACCAACTGGGACGACATGGAGAAGATCTGGCATCACACCTTCTACAACGAGCTGAGAGTCGCCCCTGAGGAGCACCCAGTCCTGCTCACAGAGGCTCCCCTGAACCCCAAGGCCAACAGGGAAAAGATGACCCAGGTAACAAGGACTGACACACATGACGTATCCTCCTCACACAGCAAACCCTCTCCACTCACCTGCAGGGCCCAGCGACAAAAAATATGTTGCTGCTGAGGCATTTTCTGCTTCTTCTCAATCTGTCCATTTCCTCCTGCTCCTTCAATCTCCAGGTTTCTTTTATCCTGTGCTGATCTTTTCATCTCTGCGGATGCTTCAGGTTTCTATCTCTCTGAACTGTGATGCATCAGGAATGACTTTGTTGCGGCATGGTCACTGCTGTTTTCCAGTCAGGCTTGTTTTAGACTTGCCAAAGTAAACTACAATCATCTAACTACACTGGTGTCTGCATGATGCACCAGATGACTGTAGAGCAGGTTGCTGCACAGTCAATATGACTAAACTAAACTACAGGCTATTGTAATGACTGGTTTTCCTACAGCGTTTGTACTCAAAATGAAACTGCAAAGTGTGCTGTGCTCTTCTGTAATGACTGTACTAACCTATACTAGCTTACTTCAGGTAACAATGACTCACTGATTCAATGACTCATCGCTTGTCTCCTCTGTCCTCCAGATCATGTTCGAGACCTTCAACACCCCGGCCATGTATGTGGCCATCCAGGCTGTGCTGTCCCTGTACGCCTCTGGTCGTACCACTGGTATTGTCATGGACTCTGGTGATGGTGTGACCCACACTGTGCCCATCTACGAGGGCTACGCTCTGCCCCACGCCATCCTCAGGTTGGACCTGGCTGGCAGAGACCTCACTGACTACCTCATGAAGATCCTGACTGAGAGGGGATACAGCTTCACCACCACAGGTTGGCACAAACACTGACTTCAAAACAAAGTCATCTTTGAAGCAAGGAGAAAACTGAAAGGGGGAAAAAAATAACCTGGGACCGACTATAAAATGTATTTTCTTTTCTTCCAGCTGAGCGTGAAATCGTGCGTGACATTAAGGAGAAGCTGTGTTACGTTGCACTGGACTTCGAGCAAGAAATGGGCACAGCTGCCTCCTCTTCATCCCTGGAGAAGAGCTACGAGCTGCCCGACGGACAGGTCATCACCATTGGAAATGAGAGGTTCCGTTGCCCCGAGGCCCTCTTCCAGCCCTCTTTCCTTGGTAGGTTTATTCAGGGAAACTATAACTTTTTTTTAAAGCATACTTTTTTTTTTTTTTTTAAGTATGTGGAACACAAACTTACACTCTTCTTTACAATTTCTCATAGGTATGGAGTCTTGCGGTATCCATGAAACCACCTTCAACAGCATCATGAAGTGCGACGTGGACATCCGTAAGGACCTGTATGCCAACACCGTGCTGTCTGGAGGTACCACCATGTACCCTGGCATCGCCGACCGTATGCAGAAGGAAATCACTGCCCTGGCACCCACCACCATGAAGATCAAGGTATAACTTGTCCTCATTGCATTGACTCACATCTGCCTCAGGCAAAATAAAATATGTTCTAGAAGGCTTGTTAGCTCTACTGCCACTCAGTGGACAAACATGATTACTTCAGCATTCAAGCTCTCTTGTTGTTTAGCTTCTCCTACATTTAACTGTAGATTAAATACTTGCAGGATGTCTGTGCATTTGCCAACATATGTGGGTTTACTTATCGTGTATTTCTCATCTTGCTCCCCGTAGATCATTGCTCCCCCAGAGAGGAAGTACTCCGTATGGATCGGTGGCTCCATCCTGGCCTCCCTGTCCACCTTCCAGCAGATGTGGATCAGCAAGCAGGAGTACGACGAGTCCGGCCCCAGCATTGTCCACAGGAAGTGCTTCTAAACAGACTTTGTCAGTCCCCTCCCCCGAAACACTCACTGCTACAAACCCAAACGACTGGCTCTGCATACACGCCTACACCAACACACTGGTGTATGCAGAGCCCGCAACACCACTTCCCATTTTCCCTCATCACTATGGCTATGGCACCTTGCCCCCTGATGGGGAGAAACTTTGCGGGAAGTACAGAGCGTCCCAGGCGGTGTGAGTGTGTGAGGAACATGATATCCATTGTCGTGTTTGTGTAGGTCATTCCAGATGTGTTTGTTCACCACCTTATTTGCCTCTATGAAGGTTTATTCTCTGGTGGGCCCACTGCCCAACAGACCTGTAGTATTGCTTATGTAAATTATGTAATCTTTTTTGTTTTTGTACTTTCAGCCTTAAACAATACTTGGTCCAGTTTGTTTTTGTCATTATGCAAAAGACAAAGCTTCTACCTTGTATGGGGGTGTGAGAATAATTGTGCATGGGGTTTCCAGCCTCTGTTGTACACGACAACCCAATAAAGCGCACATGTCTGAGATTCCAGTCTGTCTACTTGGTGTTTATTCACTTTGATTAGCTCAGAATTTACACTGTATCAATCACGCACTTTAATTGAAGTAAATGCAATTGCAGATGCATGTTGCTTTACACTGTTAAATGTCACATTTTGACTTGTCAGTTGAAGATGCCTGAGTTTAAATAAAACCAATAATTGCTGAATTCCATGTTGTTGCTTCAATTTCAAGGTCCTGGTCTTGTCACACTGTCATGGCTCACAAGGACACTGAGTAGAACAGAGCCCTTATTAGTGTTGGTAAAACCTGTTTACTACTAAAACTGAAGTCTGCTGCAATAGGTCTATACTAAGGATTAATCAAATTGTCATTTAATTACAATGGCAAAGGTTCTCTAAACCAAGTATTAGACTAAATGACCTTCACACTAAGCATGTCTCTTAAAGGAGTCAGTGTTATAAAACAACAAAGGGTTGCACAACGAAATGCACTTGTTGCCCATTTACTACAGAAGGAAAACATGACAACAGAAGTGCATCTTTGCATCAGAATAAAAGTAAATCAAAACAACTGTTAATAGTTTTGAATGATGCAAAAGTCTAAGAATGTTTGAATACTTTTGGTCCATCCTTAAAACTTGTCCACATTGAAAACCATTAAGTGACATAATTCAATCTGATTGTTAAAGGCCCAGTGTGTAAGATTGACTGCCATCTAGTGGTGTGTAGCAGATTGCAACCAACTAAATACCCCCCCACTATATCAATTAATATCTCACTGGACTCTAATGTAAATGTTAATAAAACACTTCAGAGTGAAGTTTAGAAAGAGAAGAGCTGAAGCATCCGTCAGCATCAGCCTTTCCTCCTGTCTTCTGTCCTCCTGACTGCTTTGTCTCAGCCAGAGGTTTCCAAAATAACAGCTTAGGGCCAAGCATGTGTGCTGTGCTCGTGTAAACACAGCAGCGGTTGATAAGACTGCTGATAGAGCCGATTGAAGTATTGGCTTTTTACTGGCAAATATTTTATTGCACGTAAGCCTAGAGCTACGAGCGTAGTTGCCATCAACTCGAGTATCCTTCACTTCACCACAGCGACCCCTCCCTGCCTGCACTGTGTGTTGTGCACTGTGTGTTGTGCACTGTGTGTTGTGCACTGTGTGTGTAGTTGGAGGAGCTCCATCCCACAGAGAGAGCAGAGCAAATGCGCGCTGCAGCGTGATAATGAATGATATTAAAACATTAATAATACTAATAAAAACACCGGTAACGTCAGGGCTTACAGTCACCTCTCAGTATCACTTCACAATGAAACGTTTTGTTGTAGTGCCATCATGTGGACAACTCAATTAATCAGAAGTAATTATACAGTATATAGGACATATTATTATCTAACTTTGTGGAACGGACTGCTAACAGGTCATATGTGGTTGTAATATGGAAATATCAAAAGGTCACATTAACTCTATTTTATTTAAACATCATTTCGTGGTTTGAGCTGTATATACTGATTGTTAATTAACTGTTGTCAGAAACTTTTTTTCAACAAACTGCTGATGAATGTTGATATTAGTTGGAACACTTTGGATAATAATAGCGCATAACGGTATTACAAGACTATAGAACTAGTTTGTAGTTCCTAATTTTTCTGTCAGATTATAAAACCCAAACAGTTCATATGCTGTATGACCACAAAATAAACCAAAATCTTTATTTTGACCGAGTAAATTCACCATAAAGGTAGGGTTTTCAATACAGAATGTAAAAATATTGTATTTTAAAACCAGTGGTGGAAATAAACATTTACTCAAATATTCAAGTATTTCCTTTTCATGTTACTTTATACTTCTACTCACAGCCATTTCAGAGGCAAAAATAGCTATATTTACCTGTCACTTGAAGATCAAATTAAAGTAAAAAAATATATACTCCTTTTATTAAGTATGGTGCGTTATAGATAGAATAAATAACTATGTAAATATAACTTTTTTATATTAAACTATCCGACAAAATCTTAATAGTGACCAGCTACAACATAAAATGCTACTTATACAGAAACACATAACAATCCAAAAATGTAATAACCTACCGACAGGGGTCCTTAAGCTGCCGAGTAAATAAATTACTTACTTACTGCTAATATTTATGTTTTATTTTTATTTATTTGGTTATGCAGAAATAAAAAAAGGTCTTTCTGTACTTGTTTTTTAGTATTTTTTTTGAGTAATTTTACTCTGATGTATTGCTAATTTTATGTAAGTAAAATATATAAGTACTTCATCTACCTCTGATTAAAACCCCAAATCCTTCAGCAATTAGAAAACCATAAACCCTTCTCTTTATGATGAATAAAATATATTTATTATATTTTCAAAGTACTACTAATTTTTAATCACCTACAGTACCAGTCACAAGTTTGGACACACCTTCTCATTCAATGGTTTTTCTTTATTTTTTTCTTTATTTTTTCTACATTGTAGATTAATATTGAAGACATCCAAACTATGAAGGAACACATATGGAATTATGTGGTAAACAAACAAATGCTCAACAAACCAGAATATGTTTTATATATTAGATTCTTCAAAGTAGTTGAATGAGAAGATGTGAACTTTTGACTGGTACTGTATTTGGAATGCAGAAATAAAAAAAACGTCTTTCTGTAATTTTTTGAGTAATTTTACTCTGATTGCTATTTTTATGTAAGTAAAATATCTAAGTACTTATTCTACCTCTGATTAAAACCCAAAACCATCAGCAATTAGAAAACCACAAACCCTTCTCTTTATGATGATTAATATCTTTTTTTTTAAAGTACTAATACTTTTTTATCACCTATCTTTGATTCCTGGAATTATTTTTGGTAATTAATTGTTCCTTTTTAGAATGATTTAAAATTAAATTATTGCTGTGAGAAATGTAAAATTCATAAAAAAATATATTCTTTTTTTTTTTGTTTTTTTTGTTGGGGACCGACAGGAAACGTGTCCGTCACTGACAGTCTTCCGTCAGTGTGCAGCAGTGAACGTCGTCCGTGCTGTCAACGGGTGGATGTTACACCCGGTAACGCCGCCTGTGGTCCGGACGTAGAGGAGCGGTTTCATCGGAAAAATGAAGCTCTTGGGCGGCTGGATGAACATCTAAAAATACCATCTAAATAAATACAGGCTGATCATGAGCGGGACCGTGAGGGGGATTTCGGAGGACATGGACCGACAGATTATACAGGTGGGCGACCAGACGAACCCCAGCAGCCCATGAATAGTTAACGGTGTGGGTGGGAACTAATGTTAGCTAACCACAACGCTAACTTGGGTCCTAGACCAGGTTCTCCCCCAAACACCTCCAAGTTATGCAACCAAGTTTGGGCCATGCACGCAGACAGTGTTGCAGAAAGAAGTGTGTCACGTTGTCTGGTGGAAATACTGATGTTTATATGAATGCTTTTGATGCATTGATGCAATATGTTGTCTTGTTGTAATGGCATCCTCTTTAAATCCAAAATTGTCCTGTTTTTTTTATGTGTTTCTGCTTATTGATAGGTGAACTATATTGCTAGTTAATAAGTGAACTGTATAAGACAGAGCACTATTAATACATGTTGTAATATCCATATCCTTGGTATATATTGAATCATAATCATAAGTCAGGTGAGGTAAATAACATGCAGTATCAGTCAAAAGTTTGGACACACCTTCTCATTCAATGGTTTTTCTTTCTTTTCTTTTTTTTCTACATTGTAGATTAATATTGAAGACATCCAAACTATGAAGGAACACATATGGAATGATGTGGTAAACAAACAAATGCTCAACAAACCAGAATATGTTTTATATTTTAGATTCTTCAAAGTAGTTGAATGAGAAGGTGTGTCCAAACTTTTGACTGGTACTGTATACAAAATGTAAGAATAAAATAACCAGATAGGAATGTCTGATTTTGGCCAATCCAGCTAATTTCAAAACCCCCAAATTACTATTATTGATGCAAAACTATATGAAAAACTAGTGTTGTCATAAAGCAGTTCCACTCATTGATCTGCAGCATTGTCTACAATGGTTTGACATAACCAGACATTAAAAGGAGAGCTACCAAAATTATAAAATGTCATATCACCCAGCCATAAAGTAGTGTCTTAATAACAGCTTCTGTCTCTTTGTTGGAGCTCAATTACTAAATAACAAGAATTGGTAATTGATACCACAAGGATTTGCAGCATCTTGGCCTTTATTGTAATTCTTCTCAAAGGTTGAGTGATTACTCAGAGGGTCAAAAAGCTCTTAACCGTCTCACTCTTTTCTGTCTGTCTCAGGCTGTATTTGACGAGGACACAATGTCCTCTACCTCGGTGGGAATGTCAGATTTGTCTGACGAGATCCTGCTGTGCATCCTCCGCCACGTTCCGGTGTGCGACCTGGTGCGGAACGTGACGAACGTCTGCCACAAGTTACACACCCTGTGCCACGATAAGACCCTGCTCACAAAAGTCAGCCTGTCTGATGAGTATCAGGTAAAGATGTTTTTTTTTCCATCATTTGAACTCATAAGGCTAGTTTCAAGATTGCTTTAGTGAAGATCTCTATCACAGTTTTCTATAAATCCTCAAGTTAGTAAAAATGTGTGAATGTTTCTGTGTATTTTAAACATTTCTTTAACAACACAGTGGAGTATTTGTTGCATTTTAGCAGATGGATTTAATAAAATGACTTCTTTGTTTCCTCCAGGCTGACGATCTATTGGTTCGGCAGATATTAAAGCAGTTGGCCAATCACGTGCAGTCTCTCAGCCTGAATGGTTGCTACTGGCTGGCCGGCTCCACAATGGAGCTTCTTGCTCGCTGCCGAGGAGTGACGCACCTCGATGTCACCGGGTGTCGCCTCACTTCCCTGCGTCTCTCCCGTCTCCTCTCCTCCCTCTCTCTGCTCAGATCACTGGCCTTTGACGTGACGCCGGGCTTCAACTCTGCTCAGCTCAGTTCAGAGGCCGTGGATTCACTGAGCCGCCTGTCAGAGCTCAGACAGACTCTGTTGACACCGAGTTATGGTGTGGTGCCATGTTGCGCCCAACTGCGCAAGTAAGAATCTGTCAGATTACTGAGTATTCACATGACAAATTAAAGTTTCGGTGCTGAATGGAAAGCAAAGGAATCACCGACAAGATCACAATTCATCCTGAGCTGAACGTGAATGTCTGTACCAAATTGAATGGCAATCAATACAATAGCTATGGAGATATTTAATTACAAACTCCTAGGGATGCCCCCTCTTACTCAAGTAGTTTTAATGCTTTTTTCATCCTAAATCATTTATTTTCCCAAAAATGTATGAGCACATCTCTGGTAGATTTAGTGGTGCTTTTGGGTTATTGTTTGTCGAGAAACTCAGTTTTAGAAATCTTTAGATTAAATTAATTAGCAGATTAGTTGACAAAATCGTGTTAGTACACTTTCTTTGTTTGATGACAGCCCTACGAGCTACAAAAGTCAACCTTGAGGTGCCACCAGTGGAAAAGTCAGGGGGTTACCATAGTCAGCAGGATGTATCCTCTGGGGACCATTTCTACAAATTGTGTGCCAATTAACCTTGAAGATGTTGTGATATTTCAAAAGGAAAATTACAGTTTGACCTGCTGGTGAAGCTACAGGAAAAGTCAGGGGATCACCAAAGTTACTAGGATGTATCCTCTGAGGATCATGAATGTTGGTACAAAATGAAATGTAAATTCATCCAATAGCTGTTGAGATATTTCAGTCTCTGGACCAAAGTGGTGGACTGACAGACATACCCATCTGTAGCTAGCATGGCTAAGATGTGCAATGCCTCACTTGCTTGTTCTTTTTGTCACAATCAAATATTAAAGTTAGTTATTTCAAAAACTTAATTTGAAAATGTCAATTTGACACTTCAGAGCACATTTCTGGTATGATGATGTCAGACAAGACATCCGCCATCTTAATGCATTTGGCCCCTTGGTTGAGTTTAGTGAAACTACGCTATTGGAACTGGCATTCATGTTTTTGTCGCTATTTTACGGCTACATTGTGAAATGTGTGTCTGTGTTTGTGCCTTGCAGGCTGATGCTGCAGTTTGACATCTCAGATGTGACCAGAGAGGGTATCGGTGTTTGCTGTCAGCTGATGATGGGTCAGAGCAGTGTGCCGCATTACCAACAGCTGGAGGAGTTCACTGCCAGGCTGGCTCCAGGAGAGGTGATTTGTTTGTGTTCATGTACATGTACTATGTTCTCGTATATATGCGGTACACACTTAAATACTGTGTCTTTTGTAATTGGTGTATCTGTGTGTTCATGTCCTCAGGTAAACCAGACCCTGCTCCTCCTCTACCTGGCAGTGTTCAGCGTTCACGTGCCAAAGCGTCTCAGGGTTTTCCTTGTGTCGATTCCTGGCCCGAACCCTGCTCACTGGCCCGCCGCCCCCTCCCTGGCCCAGAGCTTGGGTCAACGCGGGGACCTGGAGGCCCTGCAGCTCCCTCGGTCCTGGCTGGACTCCTTGTCCCTGAAGAGAGCCCTGGAGGGAAACAGCCCGAAGCACCTGAGCTTCAGCCGCTGCCCGGCGCTGTGGCCGCAGGTGTTCCAGTCGTTGCTGGAGGGCGGAGTCAAAGACGCCACACAGCTGACCAGCCTGAACCTCAGCGGGATCAACAAGGTCCTGTACTCGGAGTGCAGGAGTGTGGAAGATCAGCTGGTCCCCGTGACAATGAGCCGGTTGGCAGTCGGCTGTTCCAACATTAAACAACTGAACCTGATGCACACGCACTATCATCACGAAACATCACCGGGTGGAGAAACACACCTGTGTGCCAGCTTGGCCAAACTCACACACCTGCGCTCTCTCACTCTGCCGGCCTGCGCTCTGTCAGACGGCTTAAACACACATCAGATCACGACAAACAACACGCCTCCCTCGCCGTTGTTCCTGGGGTTGAAGAAGACTCCACGTCTGGGGATCCAGAATTTCAAGCCCGATTCCGAGTCTTCTCTGTCCGGGGACAGCATTTCAGGGCTCACTCTGCTCTTAGACGGATGCCCTTTTCTAGAGACCTTAGAGATCATCGGTCCGGGTTTTGTCTCTGCGCTGCCTCGGCTTGAGCCTTGCACCCGTGCCAGTGTGGAGCCTCGTGGAATGTGTGCGTGGGCGCGAGGGGTTGGTGACGCACACTTAGCGGCGCTTGAGGCTCTGCCACGATTACGTCGTCTGACTCTAGCTGGCCTCCCTGGGGTCCTTAGAGGGACGGGGCTGGTGCAGCTGACCAGGCAGTGCAAGGACCTACAGGTATTGTCCCTTGCCAACATGGGATTACTAAAAACCATGAACTACACCCCGGCCTTGTTGGACACACTTAAACAGTGCACGCAGCTACGGGAACTCAGGTTAGAGGATGTCTTTGTGTACCCTTCATTGACTGTAATACTAAACACTAACCATCAGACAGTACTGTTATAGGTATTATTATAAGTCCCTTTAGCTAACGTATTGTCAATCATTCCATTAAAATGATGTATTATGAATCAGTTCTTATGTTTAATGTATTATTTGAACTAATAATTTTATCCTAATGTTGTTTTTTCCTTAGTGGGGTGTGGAGTAGATTAAATGATTGGCTTACTTTGTAAAACAAAAAGAATCTAAACGTAATCTCTTAGCAAGTTTTTTTGTTATATATCGAATTGAACTATAAAGCTTGTTATGAAAATTTAGAATTGGCGGATTATTTATTTTTAGATAATTATGAGAACCCCCAAACTTTTAGATTTAACTTGTAGTGTGTTGGAGAGTTGTTTTATTTCATGTAAAGTTGTTCTTTATATTCACAAAAAAATACAGAGCAGTAAATCAGTTAGTTTAATTACATTTAATGGAAAAACCTGTTTTACCTGTTATATCAAACATTGTGTGTCTGTGTGTTTCAGGTTGGAGCAGCCCTACCTGAATGCCAGCGCGGCATTCTTTGAGGCTCTGTCCTGCTGCTCCCGTCTGCAGCGTCTCTGCCTTATCTCACGCAGCGGTACCTTCGACCCATCGGCCGCAGAAACCTTCATGGAGCGATGTCACCACGTCATCATGTGCCACATGTTCATGGGTGGCACTTTAGTGGCTTGTCGCACACTGCAGAAAGCTCTGCTGGACAGGTCGGTGCTTTTGTCTGGAGACAAATCCTCAAACAATTAAGTGATGTTTTTTTTAAGTGCAGTTGAGTTGTGGAGTTGTATAAGGTACTTATCAATAATCAATGTTTTACCTACAGTTTATGTCGGTCGGCACACCCCAAGTTTTAGGAAACCGACAGGAGTTATGGCAGAGAGGCAAAGCATGTACTGCTGTTGACGGGGGCAGAAGCAAAACATAATCAGTTAAAGTATTCCCTATTTTTAGGATTTTTTCACCGTTTTACATTGCCATCAAACATCCCTTTCAGACGGGGAACTGAAGCTGTTATCTAATCTGGCATCAAAGCCACAAGACCTCATTGACAAAAACATTTTACCTCGCAAAACACAAAGGTTGCTAGTCTACCACTGCCTGGATCAATAAGGTAGCTTGTGTTATTGTGTGACTTCGGTGGATGTGAACTAACCTTTTTAAAACACCAAGTCACAAGAACGTAAACGTGCAACTCCTGTGTTCTCGGAGTTAAAATGACTGTTTTTGTCCAAAGAGCATAGATGGATACAACGGCTTTAGTTCCCTGTTGGATCGCACTGCCTGACGGCAACATAAAGCAGTTAAAATATTCTAAATGTAGCATAGACTAAAACTGATGTTGTTCTTTTTAGGTGAGCTTTTCTTTTAGGGGGCTAAAATTTGTTATAAAATAAAATAATCCTTTATTAGTCCCGCAGCGGGGAAATGCTTCTATCCCCGTCCACACAAGCACATTATTTTGCTTCTGTGCTAGTACTCCTCTCTGTTTATACAACCTGGGGGCGTTTACCATTAAATGGCTAAAGAAATCTCAAATCCTCCTTTTTCTTGTGTTCTCTCTCTGTTAGATTTTCAATCGACCGCTCGGCTCTGAGCGTGGTCATCTATCCGTTACAGCATGAAGACCTGCCCTCAGTCATCAGAGACATCCCTCTAACACTACTGGACAGGATTACGTTGTTCCAGAGCCACGTGGCCCAACCACCACATCTATCACCGTTGTGACATCACCAGAACGCTTCGGTGTGATTGGTGCTCAACAGCTGCTCAGAGGTGCTCAGACCAATTTTATTCTGCAGGAAATAAAAATTCACTAATTCAAAGACTGATTGTCATCTGCACAGTGATTTCTGTGTTATTTGTTTCACCAACAACGGTTTCAGGCTGCTCCACAACAATCATCATCATCATCATCATCATCATCATCAACCATGATTGTTTTCATTTAATAACAAAGTAATTATGGTCTTCAAAGTGTAATATGCTGGGAGTTTATTGTTCCAGGACTTTTCACGTCTGTGATGCTTCTCAGTCAAAAAAATAATGTCTATTAATACACTAACTGTTACTTTGAAAATAAGTGCCAAAAATATAAATGAAGGGATGTATTTGTTCAGATACTTTGTACAGAAGATCTGAATCAAATGATGTTGTAATAAACTCCATTGAAATGATTTGTAATAATTGTCTTGTGTAGTTCTTTTCTATTATCTTTTTAATTAGTATTTTTATATATCTACTATTGTTAATGGTGTTTCCCAGTCCCCACAGTTGTGTTGAGTAAACTTTACAGAAAACTTTGATATTTTGAGAAATACACTTATTTGCTTTCTTATCGAGAGTTGGATGATTAGATTGATATCACTCTCATGTTTGTCTGTTAAGTTTAAAGCTACATTGGCAGGCAATAAGCCTAACCGGACGACAGACCATCATTACACACATGGAGCCCTGCTGCTAGCTTTGCGCTAGAAATGTAAATTGGAAATTACTCTTTTAAGACACATTTTTATTGTGCATTAACAATATCACCATTGGACCCAAAGTTGCCAACATGCAGTAGCGGACTCAGATTGTCTGAAGGTCAGAGGCGAAAAAATAAAAAGGGCACCAGCTCTACTCCATGTCTACTCCAGGTCACACAGCTGGGCGGAGTCTATGACCCACAGTCCAGGGTAGAGCGGCTTTGTGAAAGTGGTTTCTTCTCTGTGCAGCAGCTGCATCGTCGTGTCACAGACGCAGTAGTAGCTCAGACTACCCGCCTTATGATCGAGGTAGACGCCGACTCTGGAGGACCGAGGCTCCGGCACCGCAGTCTCCTCATCGTTGTGTCTGAAGCACTTGTCGTTATTGTTTATGTCTAAACTCCAGGATTTGTCGTTGCAGCCGAACGCACACTCGGCATAATAGTCCGATCTGCCGAGATCTTTGTACGCCACCGCTATTTCAACAGAACCTTCAAACTCCACCTCCCAGTAGCAGCGTCCAGACAGACCCTCTTTACACAGCACCTGATAGAGGTGAGAGAACCTGTCCGGGTGCTCAGGGTACTCCTGGACTAGATCTGTGAGCTCAACCTTTCTGTTCCCCTCAGACAGAACCATCTCTCTGTACGCTGTGTTTGGGTCCAGGGTGAGGTGACAGTAATCTGTGAGAGGAGAGGAAGATGTTTACTGATGAACAAACACTGATGAGTCTTTCCTTTACACACCTAAAACTAATGTGTGACTGTGTTTTATTTAAGTTATATATCAGAACTCTTAAATGGGAGGATTTAAAGAATTGCTCAGAATGTGTTTGAAGGAATAATTTGACATTTAGGGATAAAGGCTAGTTTGCTTTCTTGCATAGAGGTATAGTTGATTGAATCTGAAGATTGATAACACTCGTTTGTCCTATAAACATGAAGCCAAACTGGAAGAATAGAAACAAAGGGAAAAAGCTTATATGTAATAAATGTCCATTTATTTATGAAATGATTGCTTCCAACCTTAACTGTATGTTTGATACATATCCTAAAGAGTAACCAACTTCCATGGCACATCACAGTTATCTGTATGAGTTTGTTTTGCGTTCTGTTTTTTGAGATAAAAAAACTACTCACATTTTATGAAGTCTGCTCTGGTCTGAGGTTCATCTCTCTGTGAATCATCTGCCTCACAACACACACACAAACACCACAAATTCAGAGTCTCATTTCATAAATAGTGCTTGAGAAGTACATTCATTCTGAGTAAAAGTGTCTTAAAAACACAGAAGGTGCTAATATGTAGAGCTAAAATCATCAACGCACTATATAGGATATTTTCCAACATCAATGTGTTACATAATATGGAAGTTGTCTACAAAATCACTCATATAAAATAAAGCCATGAACCAGATTAATTCAAACAAAAAAGTGATGATTCTTTTTGCTTATTTCATTATAGCTTGCTCAAAACTATTTATCTGGAAAACAGAACATGATGAGATCAAATTATTATGATTTTATTTAGTTTGAATTTGATCAATGATCTGGATGAAATGATAACATTAACATGTTTTTTATGGAACAAAGTTCATGTTGGCTGCTGGTACATTTGTATTTGTACAGTGGGTGTGCTGTACCTGGAGCAGGTGTGGTGTTAGACACAGGACGGGAGGGAACTTGCTGATCTTGTACAAACATTTCCTGTATAAATCAGTATTAGTATTGTATTACTCTCCAAGACTGTTAATTACTACAATAAATACCTGTCCATGGTAGTTTATTAAAGGCCCAATGTTTTTATTGAACTTTGGATCCTCCTGCTGAGACGAGTTGACACAGTTTTATGGCTTTCCTTACATGGTAATAATGTTGACTGATGATATAGCCCACTTCTTCATATTATTAAGATATTAAATGCCTTCAGCTGATGTCTGTGAGACTTTAATGGCTTGCAACCTTACATTTAATATTGTCAGAATGACATAATGATAACACAGATTGGAGTTTTTCTAAAAATACAAATGCAGAAGTCAAATAATTTCTGAATATTATGAGTGTGTAATGAGTTGCATAATATTAAAATGTATGCAGACAGATAGCAGACACTTATTATGAAACTATTTATTTACCATTGACTCCGTCTCTCTCTCTTCCATTGATGAAACGCTGATTAAAACTTTGTCTCTCTGTAAATAAATAAGTATATAGTAATTAGTATTAATTGATCTGTCTAACCTTATTTTACACCAGGAAGAGACGCAGAACTCAACTTAATGACCAGCTGAGGGGCGGGGCTTAGATTTACCTCCAGAGACGTGACGTCACCGGCACAGGCATCCCAATCTATCACCGATATAATCGATCGAAGTGGGACTTCCTATCCAGAGTACATGCAGCTTTTATCAACACCCAATTTAACCAGAAATAAACAGCAATATGTTTAAACTGTATTTAAGTCAGTGGTGGTTTATTTCCAAGGACCAAAGCGCCAAACAGGGTGATTTATCGATCCTGTTCGATAATCTACTACTCGGGTCTGGTGTAGTGTTTGTCATTGAAACATCGTGGTGCGCACAACATGACAGAAGCCACGCTGCTACCCTGTGACTAGCATTGTAAATCTGAAGTTTTTGTAGTTTTCTAACGTTATATTATAATTGCTAAATATGTTAACGTCGGTGGCCTGTTTGTGTGCGCGAAACGGGAGGAAAGTCTCCGTCCCTGTCGCTAAATTGTCCCTCGTTTCAAGGGTTCAGAGCTCGACCAGGACCCTGAGTCTGACAGGGGGACAACATGGGCCACTCGTCCTCACACCGACTCCCTTGCAGCTGCTTTCCTCCAGATGTGTGTCCCTATCAGCTGCCTCCCATGCGGGTGCAGACTCAACAGAGAGAGACCCACCAGACCGGGAGAACTTCGGTTCCTTCTCCACCGACATCTCCTCCAGGAGGACGTTCAGGAAAATCAGCCCTTACATCCAGGACCTGCAGCACCGAGACGGGGATGAAGACCCGGGTGAACCTCGCAGGAGGCCCGGGAGGAGAAACACACCGTACTGGTACTTCTTACAGTGCAAGAAGCTGATCAAGGAGAACAAGGTGAGTCCATTTTCCAGCTGGTCTGTCTTTCTGTCTTCTCACCTCCTTCTGTGTATTAACATAATAGTTTATAAGATAAGATAAGATAAGATAAGATAAGATAATCCTTTATTAGTCCCGCAGCGGGGACGTTTGCAGGATTACAGCAGCATAGGGTATAGTGCACACAAGAGACATAGTAAAAGAAAACAAGATAAAAATAAAATACAAGTATTATAAATAAGCAATAAAAAAATCCACAATAACTGAAATATTATATGTACAGACAGAAAAACTATTATAGCTATAATTGCACAGTGTACATGTGTCATGTGGTCTGCTGGGAGCAGAGTTGGTTGTGCAACCTGACAGCAGTCTGTCTGTATATACAGTGGGGGAAATAATTATTTGATCCCTTGCCGATTTTGTAAGTTTGCCCACTGACAAAGAAATGAACGATCTAATTGTTATGGTAGGTTTATTTTAACAGTGAGAGACAAAAATATATCCAGAAAAAAAAAATAAATTGATTTGCATTTGATTGAGTGAAATAAGTATTTGAACCCCTACCAACCAGCAAGAATTCTGGCTCTCACGACCGGTTAGATTAGTCCTCTCACTTTAAGAAAGTAAATCTCAATTCATTACCTGTATAAAAGACACCTGTCCAAAGAATCAATCAATCAGATTCCAACTTCTCCACCATGGGCAAGACCAAAGAGCTGTCTAAGGACGTCAGGGACAAGATTGTAGACCTGCACAAGGCTGGAATGGGCTACAAGACCATCGGAAAGCAGCTTGGTGAGAAACGACTGTTGGTGCGATTATTCGGAAATGGAAGAAACACAAAATGACCATCAATTCGGTCTGGGGCTCCACGCAAGATCTGGCCTCGTGGGGTATCGATGATCATGAGAAAGGTTAGGGATCAGCCCAGAACTACACGGGAGGAACTTGTTAATGATCTCAAGACAGCTGGGACCACAGTCACCAAGAAAACTATTGGTAACACACTACGCCGTAATGGATTAAAATCCTTCAGCGCCCGCAAGGTCCCCCTGCTCAAGAAGGCACATGTACAGCCCTGTCTGAAGTCTGCCAATGAACACCTGAATGACTCAGAAAAGGCTTGGGAGAAGGTAATGTGGTCAGATGAGACCAAAATCGAGGTATTTGGGATTTTCGCCGTGTTTGGAGGAAGAGAAATGCTGATTATTGAACACCATCCCCACCATCAAGCATGGAGGTGGAAACATTATGCTTTGTGTTTCTCTGCTAAGGGGACAGGACGACTTCACCACATCCAGGGAGGATGGACGGGGCCATTTACCTCCTTCCCTCAGCCAGGACACTATGGGTCGTTGATGGGTCTTCCAGCACAACAATGACCCAAAACATACGGCCAAGGCAACAAAGGAGTGGCTCAAGAAGAAGCACATTAAGGTCATGGAGTGGTCTAGCCAGTCTCCGGACCTTAATCCCATAGAAAATCTGTGGAGGGATCTGTGCCAAGCGACAGCCTCGAAACCTTCAGGATTGGAGAAGATCTGCAGAGAGGAGTGGACCAAAATCCCTCCTGAGATGTGTGCAAACCTGGTGACCAACTACAAGAAGCGTCTGACCTCTGTGCTTGCCAACAACGGTTCTCCACCAAGTACTGAGTCATGTTTTGTTAGGGGATCAAATACTTATTTTCGATCAAATGCAAATCAATTTATAACTTTTATATAATGTGATTTTCTGGATTTCTTTTTTTGATATTCTCTCTCTCAATGTTAAAATAAACCTACCATAACAATTATAGATCGTTATTGCTTTGTCAGTGGGCAAACTTACAAAATCGGCAAGGGATCAAATAATTATTTCCCCCACTGTATAATATTTGGATTCTTTACTGTTTTGCTCATTTGCTTATTTATAATACTTATTTTGATCTTGTCTTTTTTGCACTATCCTCTCTGCTGCTGTAATCCTGTACATTTCCCCGCTGCGGGACTAATAAAGGATTATCTTATCTTATCTTATTTTATCATGTGTCCTCTCACAGCTGCAGGAGGCTTTGGACGTGTTCAGCAGAGACATGCTGCAGGGAGAGAGGCTGCAGCCGGAGGAGTTCAACTTCTCTGTGCTGATAGGAGGCTGTGGTCGAGCTGGACAGCTGAAGAAGGCCTTCAGACTCTACAATGATGTAGGGATATTTTATTTATACACTATTATCATGTTTATATGCTCCTCTGTGCTTTGATTTGATCATTTGACATGCTAAGGAAATCAAGTAAATTGATAAAGCACATTTTAAAAACAACAAGTTGACCAAAGTGCTGTAAAAATCCAATAATATACAATAAAACAACATTACATGGCAACAGCAAACATGACAATTTTATTCAACGCACAAATTAATAAGTAAAAGCAAAGATGGAAAATTCAAAACATGCAAGTCTTAAGTTTACCCTTAAAAGTGTCCAGAGGGGGAACACAAGATTTCTGGCATGGGCATGAAGGAAGGTCTGTCGCTTGATATTCCAGATCCTACAGTGACGTAAAATTGTATCCTCTGTCTTTTATATAGAATTGTCAAGCTATAACAAGCAGATATATGTGGCTTTTTTTAACTTCTACTTTTGATTCACAATGTAATACACAACAGCGCTGCAATCAATTTTACCATCAATAGGGTTATAATGTTCCTTTTTTGTTAAAGCTATGGAGGTGGCGATCCAACGTTTTGATTATTTTGGAAGCTTTACTTTGTGGTGCTGATTCATTACATTGCTTCTAATATTTTTTCTCCCCATTAACATCAATTCAAATAGAGTAAATATAAGAAAGACCTCTCAGGTTAACATTGTACACTTCAAAATCACCACAAACTGCAGCCTCTAAAATTATCATCAAGTTGAATCAACAGCTTTGAACCGGCTTACACAATTCTTTCACTTTAATTTGCCCCAAATTCGTTCTTTCCTTTTCTGCCAGCAGAGACACAAAATTATGGAAATTCAAAAACATCTTTATCGCACTTAGGTTCATTATTTTACAACTTTATCACAGTTTTTTCTTCTCAAATGTGTCTTACTATATTTCTATTCCAAGTTGTACTTTTAGCCTAGAATCAAAAACATCACACTTTCATATGCACCTTTACAGATGTAAACTTCTTGACACAAACGCAGACTAGTAAGTTAATAATGTGTTTGTGCCTTCCAGATGAAGAAGCGAGGTCTGGATGCCACAGATGCCACCTACACCGCGCTGTTCAACGCCTGCGCTGAGTCCCGATCCAAACAGGACGGTCTCCAGCATGCGTTGAAGTTGGAGCAAGAACTCCGACGCAAAAACTACCCACTCAGCACCATCACGTACCACGCCCTCCTCAAGACGCACGCCATCACCAACCACCTTCAGGCCTGCATTCACACGCTCAGGGTACGACATGGGCCAACATTTGCGTGTGTGTGTGTGTGTGTGGAGGGTTTGCTCACTGAGATGTCAGATTTCTAAATGAGTTTGTGTGTGTTTGTAGGAGATGCTGCAGAACGGCCATGCTGTTACTCAGGAGACGTTTCACTACCTGCTGATGGGCTGTTTGAAGGACAAACAAACTGGATTCAGACTCGCTTTACAGGTAAATACTTGATTTAGAGCCACCTTACGTTGATACATAATATGTGAGAGAGGAAAGGCCGATTTATTCTGAGATTCTGCGTGAATGTTTCTTTGGTCATCAATATAACCTGAGGGATACTAGATTGGGGTGTTTATAATCTGATAACGATATCGGCAGATAGTAGGAGCGTTAGCTGTCAGAAATCAATCACTTTCTGACCTCACCCCTTTCGATTTGAGCAATTTTTTCCCGATGTGTTAACCTCCAAGTATGAGAAAGTGATTAATCAGAAGGAGCAGCCATTCAGAGGTCCAAAGACGGCCAGGGTCAGGACGCTGAGTGTCAGAAATGTAGGACCAAAATCACACAGTGTGACTTGTTGCTATGACTCGGCGGCTCGGGCTCGGGATATATTGGCAAGATAGCATAATGCTGACGCCAAAAACACACCATAACTCACTTTGCAGATTTGTCTCTCCATGTTTCCTCTTTTCTCTGGCCGAGACCAAACTGACGATCTCTCTTTCTGCTCCTGTTTTGAGTTTTTTAGTGCACAGATGTGTCGGCGCTATTGCCAAAGCTTGATAATGGTTTTGTTAGATTTTAAAAACATTGGACCACCGCAAATTGATGGTTTGTTGTTTTTTTCAAACTTTTTACATAGCAGAACATTGTTTTATTTACACTTTAATACAGATTGCGACCTTTTAATAGACTCAATTCTCAAAATGAAACATGGAATGAACTCGTAATATTGTTGCTGTGATGGAAATCTTAGAGCTAGTTCCCTCGAGACAGGAGAAGTTTCAGCAGACCCGGATGTCTGAAGCAGTAACATTTATTGAAGCTCGATCGAGGAGAACATGGAAACACTTTGTGTGAATCACAGCGTACTGCTACCCAATTCTGAAGATGGTGTCCTTGAGCACAGTATTTAACCTTCCCCAGACCAGCTAAGTTCCGCTATATCCAAATGGGGTTAGTTCTACATCAGCCTGGCATGTGTGAAGATTCTATTGGATATAAGATGACAGTTGACCTGACCTTTGAAGCCCTGTCCTAAGTTACCTTTAACCTACATGACGGAAGTTTAACATACAATAAAGAAAATTCCCTCACAGTTGTTACTGCAGAAAATCAATATGCACCATACCTCTTTACCTCTTTTTTTTGTTTGTTTCAGGTTTGGCGCCAGATGCTGGAGTCCGGGATTCTCCCAGACTCAAAGAACTATAACCTGCTCTTGAGAACTGCTAGGGATTGTGGGATTGGTGATCCTGCCTTAGCCAATGGCGTGCTGCTGAGGGCCGACCGGACGTACGAGAGGGTCGGTGTGTCCAACGTAAAGTCAGAGTCTGGACGCAAAGAAGTGATAGACATTGACTTCCTGGAGAGGCAGTTGTTTTTCCAACCTGAGCCTCACAATGGCAGTCAGCAGGACAGCAGAGGCAGTGAGGAGAAGGCCCTCAGCAAAGACTCCACCCATTTGGTTCCAGTCAGACAAAGAGAACCCGCCTCACTGTATGTAGACGTAGCCAGTGATTCTACAGCCCCCAACCTACTGGACCTTTTTGTGGGTAAGAGGGGGGGCGTGGTCTCCCTCGGCACCGTGGACGGAGCATCAGATAGGCTCGCCCTCATCGGTGGAGCTCAAGGATTCCTGGAGAAGATGGCGGCTAACGGATTCAGTCCGGACCTCAGAACTGTGACCCTGCTGGCCGACACGATGCAGCCGGGACACCAGTCTCTGCAGACGCTGCTGAAGGTCGCCAAGCAGCACAGAGTGAGGCTGGACGTGGCGTTCTTCAACACTGTGATCCGCAGAGCAGCCAGAGCTGGTGACCTGGAGGAGGCAAAGGTACACACACACACACACACACACACACACACACACACACACACACACACACACACACACACACACACACACGCACACACACCTTCATAGTATCTAGCCATGCAGAGGTTGTATCTCCCCGGGTTTCTGCCTCTACTCCTCCACGTGAATCTTTCTAACTGATTACATTTACTCAAGTACTGTACCGAAGGACAGTTTTAAGGTACTTTTACTTTTCATTAGTATTTCCATTTTCATGGAAAATTTCATTGAATTTTTTTGATACCTTCAATTACTTTGCAGTTCCAGATTCATATAATACATATTATGATCAACAAATAATGATGATTTATTATTATTGATGAAGATAAGACTTTAATGTATAACGTAATTAAAATAGCACCAGCAACATTAAAGTGATGCTTACACATGAATACATCAGTAAGAATAGTTCAATAATATAACACACACTACCTAAAATGATCCATTCTGAATAACGATGCATACTTTTACTTTTGGTACTTTAAGTATATTTTGATGCTAATACTTCAAGTACTTTTTTTTATTTTAACACTTTATCTGTGCAACTTTTACTGAGGTAGAATACCTGAGTTCTTCTTTCACTGCTTGTCCCCACTACTTTCTACAGTTTTTAATAGAACTACTTACTATCAAAGAAATAGTCCCTTTGAAAACTTTGACAGTCTGTCCACCTTCCCTATTTTTATTTTTATTTTAGTCTGTGACTGCATGTTTTTGATACTTGTGTGAAGGGACCCTTTTTAAGTGTGACTGCATATTTTTTTCTCTTTCCAGTCCGTGTTGAGTGTGATGCGACAGCGAAACGTTAGCGTGGATGTGCAGACGTTTGGAAGTCTGGCGTTAGGCTGTGAGCAACAACAGGACGGGCTGCAGCTGCTGAAAGACATGGAGGTGATGAAACTCTCCTCTCTGAATCCAAAACTCACGTTATATTTGTATAAATGGGAACAGAAAATCATCCGCTATTCTGTCACAGCTGCTTTTTCCATTTGTTGTCTATATGTTAATGTAACGCAGAGAACATGGAAACTTTAACAAAATAAAAGTGCTGATTATAAGTTTCACAAAGAGATGAACTGTACGTTGTCATATGAAATATTACCAATATCAGTAATCGTATTAGGAGTCGTAGTACTAGTAGACCAATATTATGACTTAATATTTTTTTCATCTTTACATGCGTTTTTTGCAGGAGGCGGGACTTAGGCCTAACGTCCAGGTGTTCTCTGCCCTGATTGGCCGAGCAACTCGAAGACTGGATTTTGTTTACCTTAAAACAATGCTCAAAAGCATGACCAGCATGGGGGTGTGGCCTAATGAGGTCATCATCAGACAGCTGGAGTTTGCCTCTCAGTATCCTCCCAACTATAACCGGGTAAGCATACATACAGAGCATCAGGGAATTTCACCAACTAGTCAGTCCACACCTGAGCATGGAAACACATCTGTGTGGATGTTTATGTGCAGATTCTGATAACAGCCAAAGAACCTTAAGACTCTTCTGTAATCTGCATGGCACAATCATTTTAATGGAAGTGAAGGAAACCGGTTTTACCATAGATTCTTGTAGCAAAGACTTTCAGAGGCTGAGGAGAGATCTCAGCCTCATTTTCTAATTTCCACAGCGGTAATGTTGCTATGACAGTGAAAAGGTCCAGATGTGTGTCCGAGCCGTGCTTTAACTCGCTGTTTGGATGCTTGTTTCTTTTCCTGAGCTGGATGGTTTCATGCATCGGGGCTTTATTTGTATCAAATACCAGGGACAACGCCTCTCCAACAAACTAGATAAAATCCACGCTCTGCAGTTTTTTTTTTTTAGCATTTTTCAGTCCTTTGTTTTGACTTTCAGGCTCTCAAACTCCACTCTCATTAGCTCTGTTTTCAGCCCCAGCAGGCAGCTGTTTCAGCGAAGAAAAAAGCTCTGATAAACTCACTGCACACCACCTACAACTAGCATAGAAAATCTGAATATAATGGAGAATTTAGCTGCTAAAGAGCCAGATATTTCAGGAGTTAAAGGAGACCACGAAAAAAGTGAAAGGAGAATTCATATCTGACTTGCCAGGTAGACAGAAACACGACTCTAAATTATGCTCCATATCTTACTTGGTGTGTTAATTTACAAATGTTGAATTTAGCAATGTTGTGTTTTGAGCTAATTCCTTTGCACACAAGTTGCCAAAAACATCATCACACTATGATTAAAGTCATACTTTAGATAAATGTGCTATTAACTTATTCATATTTTATTTATGTTGCTCCTCTCCTCCCCCTTATCTTCCCTCCTTTCCATCAATCCCAGTACAAGTCCAGAAACAACTACCTGGTCCAAATCGATGGTTTCCGTGGTTTCTACCAGCAGTGGCTGAGAGCAATGCCTGCTCAGAGCGCTGAGGACGATCAGGCAGATCTGGAGTCTGAGACGGACTCTGAAGTGATGAAAACAGAAGATGATGGACTAACAGAGGCCCAAAGGAACCAGAAAGCCGCAGCAAGGAGATATAAGCCTCGTAACAAGGACAAGAAGAGCAGCGCTGCTCTTTAACAGCACTGTTTGCATTCAGATATGTAACCCTGGATGGACTTCAGGGTTGGAGCCCAGTGCGGATGCATTTTTCTCAAAAGATTGTTGTTATTGTAAATTATATTGCAATCAAAGTAAAATTCAATTTTGAAACATACATCTCATCTCAGTTGTTTATTGCATTACATTTTATTGTGAAATCCCAAGTTGAGGCTAATTTGCTGAGTGAATGATGGATTTCACTGGTCATTTTGCACATGCAAGATGACCATTGTGTAGCGGTCTTTATTTTCATTTGAATAAATGTGAAGTGCATTTCATAAGGACACAAATTATAATTCAGATTCCAGAATTACAAATTCAGTGGGCGATGAGTTGTGTCAGATCAGGTTTTTTTAACTTTTAATTCTCTTTAAGAACTCACTTTCTCTGTTCGAAAATGAATTTGATGAACAACTATTTATTCCTCCACTGTCTTTGCTGCATTTGGAGATGTTTAGGGGCTTTGGGAGGAAAAAGGGTTGGTGTAGTTTCTTCTATTCCGTGAAGGATGCAATTTAAGAGTCAATTATTATCTAATGGTGGTAGATAATAATCTTAAAGCACGGCTTGAAACTGGAATCTCAGGCTTCCTTGCAGTCTGATGGACTGAAGTGTAACAGGACGAAAACTTAACTAATGTGTCAGGAGTTGATTATTTTTGTTTTTGGTAACGCTTGTTGAGTCTCTAGTTACAGATGAAATTAGTTGTAAAATGTCTAAAAAAAAATCTTAATAATCTCTTCAGGGAGAAAACGTGAATGTATTATTTGATAGTTAAAAGAGAGGCTTGAAAAGAAATGTAAGGTGATGTGTAAGAATGAAATAATGCTGCATCTTTCAGTTACAGATTGTTCCAAGGAGACAAGTTCAGGTTTTAAAAGGGAAGAGGCAGTTAAACTAACCAGATTAATTCTGGGATTAAAGGATCGCTTCCTTGGATGAATTTTGTCAGAAAATCTAGATGGATCCAATTTTCTTTACATTTTGATTTAAATGAATAGGGAATAACGTGTTCAATTTTAAATGAAATAACAGTCCTCAAATGACTTATTTCTAAGCTACAAAAGAGAAAATTCTACAAAGTTCAAAATAGTATTTTGCCTCCAAAGGATATTAATAAAGATACCAGATTGTTTGGTTCAGTAAAGCTTCAATGAAGGAGTGAAAACCATCAAAACAAATAGGATAATAGGTTACCATCCATCTGAGTTCGGAACATACTCAAGAAATGAGTCAAAAAAAGAATAAAATCTTTAATCAGGGAGTTGTACCTGCTCATTAAGTTACAATCTAGCATGTATTTATTTATTTATTTATTTATTTAAATAGAGTAACTAACGCTGTTTGATCACTATTTGTTTACTTTATACATGAATCTACTGCTCCACACTGCCGTCCAGTAGGTGGCGGTACTACAACTATAAACCGGTTTGCCGACCAACAATTAAACCAACGAAGAAGAAAATAAACTTTACATCCGGTGAGTGAGTTTGGAGAAGGCGAGGCGCCAAAAAATAACTTCTTTATTTTGGAAACAACAAAGGTAAGACAGCTGTCGCCATCCAAACTAAAACAACTACAAGAACGTGTTTTATATCAACATTATGCAGTGAACAAGTTGACTCAATCTGAGAGCGTTTTTACACGTATTTAACTTTCTGTTTCCTGACCTGAGGAAAGCTAACGAGCCTCCTGAAGGAACACAAATAACCAGAGTTCATGAAGAATGAGTCTCATGACAAAGACACGTGACTGTCTCATCTGGAGGAGTTGTATTTTTTATTGTATTGACAATCTGTTCCTCTCCTAAAAACTAACACACCAGCCTGTAACCTTCATTTAGGAACAACCCATGAAGGGTTTTATCTTTGACTCACTCTTTGACTCACTCACTCTTTGACTCACCCACTCTTTGACTCACTCACTCTTTGACTCACTCACTCTTTGACTCACTCTTTGACTCACTCTTTGACTCACTCACTCTTTGACTCACCCACTCTTTGACTCACTCACTCTTTGACTCACTCACTCTTTGACTCACTCACTCTTTGACTCACTCTTTGACTCACTCACTCTTTGACTCACTCACTCTTTGACTCACTCACTCTTTGACTCACTCACTCTTTGACTCACTCACTCTTTGACTCACTCACTCTATGACTCACTCACTCAAAGACCAGACCAACATCTTACTCAGAGTAAACATGTGTGAGTTGATGTTTCCTTCTCTCTCCCTGTTCCTCTGCTAGACATTGCTCATGGGTACAACGGTGGACCCTGGAGAAATCATCATCCTCAGTGACGATGAAGACGACATATCGTGCAGTGATCAATCGGTTCTCATCGTGGAGATGGAGGATGTGAAGAAGACTGGTAACAGATGTGTTTACGTGAAACACCGGCAGCCTGTATGTGATGTTTGTTATGAATGGTCACGAGCGTCTCTTCTTCTGTGTTTCAGACTGTGCTGTACCTCCCGCTGCCCTGGATGAAGACCTGGTCATCACCTTCTCCCGCCGCGCTGAGGTCCTGCCTCATGCACGCTACGACTGTCCCATACATGCTTTTACGTGAGTGAATTGCAACACACATTTCTGTGATAAACTGATAGTGTTTTTTTTTTGGGGGGTTTTTTTGCACCTTCATTAGAGATGATCACACCTCCTTTCCTCTGTCCTGCTCAGGGCTACAGACTGTGAGATCGGTGCTCCGGTGGCCGGTAACCAGCTCATGTGTGACCAGTGCTTCTGCTACATATGTGACAAGCTGGCGTCGTCGGTATGTGTTTTAATTACATACAGAGCACAAACACAGACATAAAAAAAAATAATAGTTTTCAGTCATATTTCTATTATTATAATAGCTGCTGTAATTATCATTCTAGTTTATCCACAACTGCAGGGAATGTTGGTTTTCTGTAATTATATAATAAGGTCTAGACCTGCTTTATATGAAAAGTGTCTGGAGATGACTTCTGTTATGAGTACATGCTATTTAAATAATTTGAATTGAATACACATTATAAAGGAGTAATTGTTCTTATTTTCCAACATTGTTTAAGTAAACATTGTTAAGCTTTATGATCACAAATTAAGAAAAAGCTTCAGTAGCCCCTGTATAAAGCAGCTGTGCTCTGGACAAGCTGAACACATATATTCATCGTGTGTGTGTGTGTGTGTGTGTGTGTGTGTGTGTGTGTGTGTGTGTGTGTGTGTGTGTGTGTGTGTGTGTGTGTGTGTGTGTGTGTGTGTGTGTGTGTGTGTGTGTGTGTGTGTGTGTGTGTGTGTGTGTGTGTGCGTGTGCGTGTGTGTGTGTGTTTTCAGTGTCAAATGTGGTGTTACAGCGGTAGGTGTCACTGTAACAGCCACAAGAGGAGCGACTTCTGGACCAACATCAGAAACAGCTCGCTGCTGGGAGGACTGAAGGCTTTCAACCTAACTTTGTCTGAAATAGATTCTCACCTCCGACAAGCAGGTACTTGCTCTCACATACATATTTGGAAAACCACAGACTGAACCAATTGTTGTTTTATTGTTAAAACACTTTGTTTCACTGTCACTGGATTTGTCTTCCTCTTGTCCAGAGACGATACTGCAGAGCTTCAAACAGGGGCTCTCTGCACAGTTCTCGTCCTTCTTGAAGGGAAAGACTTTAGATCAATGCGGCCTGAACCAATCGAACCAGAAAGGCCTCGTCCACGAGTGAGTGATCTTTGTTATACATGAAAGTCATTAAGATTCATCCTGGTCCATTAATGTTTGTTCCAAATGCACATCCAATACCAAGTGACCGTAAGTATGTGGACACCTAAACATTAAACCTGTAAATATTTCCAAAACCCCTAAAAATGCTCTATCATTAAGGGACTACCTAAAAACCTTGTACTTCACCGGGGGGGCAGAGTGTTGTGTGCCTGATGCCGTTCTCATCGGCTAGTGTTGGGTCGTCTCGTCCCTTTTTGGAAAAGCTAGCAAATCTGATACCTAAAAAGTTGTTTATTAACATTTCTTTTTAAAATGTATGACTTCCATATAACTTTATAGAAATGCAAAAATGAATAGCTGGAGTGCCCCTTTTAAAGTTTCCCTTCTCTGGGAAGGGCCCCGAAACCTTAAAAAAAAACACCCAGACTAAAACATACACAAACATATTCTGATGGAGAAATCTACATGCAGTTAAAAAATGTAATTAGACCAAAGCCTTTAACTAGCAGACTAATATCAAGATCCGTAGAGCCTAATACACCACGAAGTAACATGAACTGTGGCTGTCTTACATCGTCTCTGACATTATTAACAAAAGTGACATTTTTAGAATAAAATACATATTTTATTTGTTTTGCAGCTACACACCTGTGTACGAGTTTGTGTCATCGTTTCTGAACAAAGCAGATAAACAGGACGGGAGAGCTGCTGCCATCATGAGACTGGGAGCCGCTGAGGACTTTATTAGACATTTTCCAGCCTCAGGGTAAACACACACACACACACACACACACACACACACACACACACACACACACACGTATGTTCTAGATTAATGGTTATCTTAACAGCGTTTATGCTCTCTGTGTAGTCATTTTCTTTGGTTTGTATAATTCTCTACAGGTATTTCATCTCGCAGTCTCCCATGGCTAATGCTGTTGAAGCCAGACGGCTGTTACTGCAGAGGTACACACACACACACACACACACACACACACACACACACACACACACACACACACACACACACACACACACACACACACACACACAGACACAGACACACACACACAGAGAGAGAACTCATGTTGTGTCCTGTCTGAAGCTAAATTATTTGTATATTTACCTTGTTTGGGTTTTCCAGGGTAGTAGCGTCCGTGCAGAGACAGATGGTGATGACTGATCTAACATCAGAGTTCATCCTCAAACTGCAGGATTTTTACAAGAAGTTCGTTTTCCCCTCTGAGCTGAAGAGCATGAAGAACAGGTGTGTGTTTCTGAGGCAGCAGTTCATAAGAGCTGGTGTGTGTTTTATCCCCAAGGTTACACATAAAACCCTTTTCTGTGCATCATTTTAGCTTTGTGTGTGTGTGATTTCAGCCTGTGTGTTCGTCTTTGGGACGACGTCCTGCTGGTGTCCGTGCTGAAGGGGCAGAACGTGTCGGGATTCCGCAAAGACAAAGGCAAGAAGGACCTCCTGATTGAACAGATTTATATAGTTCTATTGAGAACAGAACTACTACATCGGCAGCACAGGTACAAAACAGAACCACACACACACATATCTAGACACACAACCTTTCCTTTCATAACTGCTAATAAAACCAAACCTGGCTGTGTTCTTACCGTCTGCAGGTACAGAGAATTATGTCGCTACTTACGAGTCGTCGAGACGGATGATTCCAGACTGTGAGTGTTCAAATACTCACTAATATTTAAATGTTTCAGATAGAAGTAGGGTTCTATGAGCTACTTATCCAGAGTAAGTGAATTACAGTAGATGGCTGTCTGTGGCCCCAATTTGGAGAAACAGACAGGAGGACCAGCAAGAAAGCTTTAAGGTGGCCTTTTTTAGCCACCTAAAAAAAATAATCATCAGTTAACATGTACACAATATTTAAAATTTAAGCATATATTATAATGATCTGATTCTGCTAAATGATCAAATATGCATCCAAGGCTGGACAACCTTTTTCGATTTTTATGCCCTAAGAGAGCTGGTTGAGCAGACACGCGTAACTAATTATCATAATGTCCAATTAAAAATATTTATTATTATTATTAAGCATTTAAAATGTAATTTACAAATATTCTAACACAAAGGAATCTTTATTTTCTTATCAACTATTGCAGTGTTAGTTCGGGGGGGTAGAAGAGTCCGGTTGTAACATTTAGTATATTCAGCATCCACCGACGCCGACCAAATGCAGTCGCTGAGCCCGGGAGCGGACTCTCTTTTTCAATGTATTTTGATTATTCCACATAACAAGGCTTTGGAGTTATTGTAAATGTTTGGATCACAGGAGTCAGAAAAAATCCTGCTCAAAAAGAAAGAATCTAAATTGTTTATTTCCGTTATTAAAAATGACTTCCCAAAAACAGGTATGTTTTTTTATAGATGATGGCCCTTTTTAACACTATTCTGTTATATGTGAGTTGTCTTTGTCAGTGAATATGTTGTTAGTCATAAATTTGAAAATCTAAAAAAAAATTGAATACATTCTTCAAAACCATGTTTTTTAATGACACTGTTGATACACAAAAGCAAAGCTCCGGGTTCAGGTTTGGAAAAACATAAAATGGTTGTTATAACTGTAACCTTTACTAAATATAATCTGATGCATAGATTTATATATATATTATGTTGACATGATTTGTTTTGTTTCCCCCGTTAGTCTCCAGCAGCTACAGGACCTCATCCCGTTCTTCATGTGCATGGACGGGTCGTTAACGGGCGGTCTGCACAGCTTGTTCCCCTCGGTGAACGCTCCCGCCGCTCGCCTAACTCCACAGCTCTTCCTCTTTTATTTCCGCATCTTTAAAACGGCAACGGCACCAAAGGTAGCGTTCAGTCAGTCAGCGCAGCTCTGCTTTTCTGACGCAACGTGGCAGCCAGTTAAAGGTCAGACCTATTCTAGATCAATTACAGATTTTTTACTTTACTTACTTTTTAAAATAGTTTTATTTAAAATGTATCTTCTGTCTCTAGATGCTGTGCCGATACCACATGTTGTGCTGGTGAGGTTTGCTCTCAGGGTTCAGAGATGCTGCTCTGCCGTCTTCATTGATGTAAGTCTGCAACACTCATCACTGTTCGGTTTCTTAACAAAACAACAGATCACCTTTATATCACTTGTGGTCGTGCCATAAATTGTTGTTGATTCCACTCGTCTTTTACGCAGTTTTTGTCATATTTATTTTTGCTAGATTTTGTGACTTTAAGAACCTCTAAGTGACTTTATTTCTAAAAAGAAACTTGCGACAAATTTAGAAATTTATTCAGACAATCAAAAAAAGCAAGTATATTATATTTTGAATCATTGCCATGCTGCTTAGAGTTATCACAGTGACACAGCAGGGTCTCTCCCTCTCCTTTTGTGCCTTGCTTAGAAGTTGAGAGGCAGGCAGGAGTACGCTGCTCACCGCAGGAGAGAGAGTTAATATAAAACATTATAAAATCCGTTCTTGTAAATACATACTGATTCATACATAGATTTGGATAAATAAATACATAGTTTTAAACAGATAATACGTAGTTGACTGTAAAAGGCCTACATACACAGTATAGAATAATATTTTCTCAAATATGGAAATACTTGTAGTTACATATACAATTATAGTTCTTTGAAAAAAAAAATTGTAATCTTATGTTTTATGGATTTCCTTATATTTTTTTAAGCATTGAATAGTCTGGTACACACACACAGTAGGCGTAGGACATGCTAGGAGCTACCCGGACCTCTGGCCTTCAGTCAAAGCTGTGTTTAATTTTATAAGCTCCCTGTTACTGAAACGGCCTTCTTGAAGAGTTAACATGTTCACGGACTGCGCTTTTTTTTTTTCCCGTTTTGAGTATTGTCTTTAATAGTTTGAGTTCTTGTTGTGATAGAGCTATTGTGAATGTTTTTCTTTCTTTTTCTCTTAATTGCATTCACACTGACTTTCCCCATGTGTATGAATGAGCTGTATGAATAAAGTTTGACTTGCTTAACATGTTCCAGTGTGTGATCGTTTGTCTGATACCTCTCTGATCCACTTTCCAGTCTCAGTGTTGGACCAGTTTACTCAAAGTCGCCAACACACTCGTCGCTCTCCCAGAACCAAGCCCACAGTTTCAACACGTATGTATTTTTCTTTTATTAACAGCTTCTTTCTATTTTTTTTTTTATGATTTTCAATTTGTTCATAGTGTAAGTTGTTTACATTCTGTAAATTCTGTCTCTCATGTCTGGACTTCAGGAAGCGAAGGATGTTGTGAATTCGATACTGCACGACGGGACGAACATACAGATCCCACGTTTCTTTAAGGAGGTGCGCTAGTTATGATGTACACATGGAAGTTACAAGCCTGTTTATAAACTGTTAATATATATGTGTTTGTGTTTACAGGTGTACCCAGATCAGGCTTTGTTGCTGTTGGTAACCGGGGCTTTAGGTTTGAGAATCCTTAGTGGTTCTCTGAGTCCAGCCGTCCCTGTGCTCAACACGTTTAAGGTGATCTCCTGTTTGCAGACATTTATTCCAAAGAGCTGGAACAGTTTCCATCTTCCTTATCTCCATGAAGCGGAGATGACGATCTAAAGGTTTTTATCCAGTAACATTTCTCTGTCTCTCAGGACAACATGTGGGCTCTCGGGTGGCTGTGGGACAGTTTGTCCTCCAACCCGGAACGGCTCACATCCTTCCTGCAGGAGATCTCACAGGAGATGGAAAACACGACAGGTGTGTGGGCATCTTTCTCATAATAATGAATCAACGCACTAAACTCAAAATACCTGTGTGTGGGGGGATTGAAACGTCAAAAATAGGTCAAAATGTATCAGTACTCTTGCAAAGATATTTTGGTTCTTGTTAACGAAAAGAGCAAATAAGTTGATTTGCGCTCATTGGCGACACCTGGTGGTAACATGAAGGAACTGAACCAACTTCTTACCTCACAGGTCTGTGGCTCAGACAGCACTTCCAGAACACCTCAGTATACTTCTGTATTAAAAAAGATTGTGCAACGTCATTATCTGAGTTAATCTTTCACTTATTTCAATAATTTAAGCATATCCTGGAAAATAAAATGTGTTAGATTAAGTGGGCTACAGTTTTTATTTCAATCTGTCTGATACATACTTTATCAACATTTAGGTAAATATAAGTATATCAGACTTGGTACCAGCAGATACCCAATATACAAGTACTCTGATTGGGATATGGGCAAATAAACTTGGTCAGGGCATCCCTCCTCTCAAGCGCTGCTTTTAAATGCTGCTTTCATGACATCAGAGCTGCAAATAACAATTATTTTCATTATCAATTCAGCTACTTGTTATTTTCCACCATGCATTGTCTGGTCTAAAAAGTGTCAGAAAAAAAAGAGAAAAATGTTCTTCACAGTTTCCACGGTCCAATGTGATGTCTTCAAATGTTTTGCTTCATTTGATCAAAAGTTCAAACCCCAAAAAGTTTGTAGTTCTAAAAGACACAAGTATTTACATTTGGAAACAGAACAGAAGATGTCACATGTTAATTTTTTTGCTTAAAAAAATAAATAAAAATGACTTCAGCGATTCGTCAATCATCAAAATAGTCGATGGGTTAACTTTCATTATTAATTAATTGTTTCAGCTCTGCATGTATTGGAGTTTTTGTAATTGACCCTTCGCTAAGTCCAGCTTAGCTCAGACCAGAATCAGACCACTAACTGAATCTGCTTCATTGATTCTCATGCAATCGTTTCAGATTTTCCTCATTTTCAAACGCTTATTATCTCTCTGAAATCGCTTTTTTGTCTACCCCAAAATTTGATAATATTTATTAAGGGAATAAAGTGTGGTCTCCATGGTTACGTAGCTCTGACAGCTATGCAGAGTAGCAGCAGGTCTTAGCGAAGGGTCCATTAGGAGTCTAAGTCTGGCAAATAGCGTTCACAGCCACAAAACATAGCATGTCTTTGTTTCTTCTGTCTTTGACAGATGGGGATCATTTATTACCCTTTCTTCACACCATTGTATCCACTCAGTCTTCTTCAACAGAGAACTGGGACCAGTGAGTGAGATTTAATTCATAACAAACCACTACTCATTGAGATAAAAAAAACCTTTCTATTTTCCTTTTTACACTGGATTATATAAAGTTACTAAAAAGGCTGTGGATCTGATCTGTTGCCTTGTTTTACATGACTTCTCCTGATGTGGTGGTGATCAGCACCTACTGTAAGTCACTCTGTCACATGTGGTGATCCTTTATAATGTTTCTTCTATGTTGTGGTGCTGATTTAACCCTCTGTACCTCCCCTCATGTAGGCAGTCCAGTGGCTGTTAAACTCTACTCCTCCTGACTGAAGGCCCCGTCGCAGTGTCAACTGTAAGTCCCACAGCTCTCAGCTGTTCTTTGTTATTTCATAATGCGCTTTTAAAGGAAAAAGTCTGAAGTGTCTTTTTCTCTTTAGTTGTGGGTCATATGTTTTATTTATGAAAGCAAACTGTAAACTCTTAAGTATTTGTCACTAAAACACATGTGAAACCTTGAGGCCTTACACATGTGCTGAATGCATTATTTATATATATTTTTTAAACATTTGTTAAATCTGATAACTCTTCCGATACCAGCTTTTTTTTCTCGTTTCTGCCACTTTGGATTTAATCCAGTAAACTCTCAAAACATACACATTTACAGCTCCCTGTTAGTGGCACAGTAAACACAGAGCTGGTTACTATTTGCTGTGCATTGATCACTCTTCTTTCCTCTGCTGATACCAATTCTTAAACCAATTCATTAAAATATATTATATATTTTTAAGCCTCTATTGGTATAGGTCTTCGAAAGAAGCTTCAAATGGCTGTTGTCATTTTGTGACGGCATCACACTTATAAAAAGAAAGATATAAATGTAACTTATGGTGCTGTTAGATTTTTGCTGGACCGCCCAGTTAATACAGGAGCACGAATGAATGCGTGAGCTCAAAACATTTTCGAAAATGTTGTTTTTGTGTTGAATGAGCACAGTCTCTGTTTGGCTTTTTAACTTGAATGACAGCTAATAAATGAATACCTATTTATCTCAATTAATTTTCAGTGAGTCTACTAATTGTTATATTATCATTTCAGTACTCGTTCTAATAGGATTTGAAATATTCATTGAGTAGTAATGGTATTCTTTTTTTCATCCCTCAGAGCTGATCCCCTCTCTGATTACTGGCTCCATTTACACATAAAACAACCAAACTGTAAGTGTTGCTTCTCAGATTTGTATTTGATATAAAGCCTCCTTTTATACATTTTTACCAACTTCCAAGCTTATCATGCATGCTGAAATATAATGTCTTTGTCCTTTCGGTTGTTTCAGGTAGGCCTCATTGCAGACTGATGTTCCCGTCAAACACAGAGTTCACTGCACCCTCTCCAACTAGACTGAGTTGAGTACAGTGGAGATCTGGAGGAGCCTCAAACTAATGAAATGTAATGCAGATGTCAAAATGTACCTGGACGGACCAGATGTCAACAGAGCGATGAAGAGACTTCAAACACGTACTCATTATTATTATTCATAATTTCATAACATCATAGAGACACTTTATGTTGCTTCATTCTTCTTTGGGTTTAGTTTTTTTTTTTTTTATGTTATGTTTGTGACCTTCTGAAAATACTCTTGGATGTTATCTTTTGTTACAAGTGCTCATAAGAGGCAATCATGTGATGTTAGTAAATAAACGGGAAAATATATTTTTAATGCTGTTTTTGCTTATGTTGCTTAATTTAAAATCCTAATGTAAAATATATGATATTATTTTCAGAGTAAATAAACATGTTCTAAACTCTGCTTTTTTATTATTTTATTAAATACTATACTGTGACTTTTTATGCATACTATAGTGAATATTTTTCATGTACTATAGTATTCCTTTTTTGACTTTTCATGACAGTATAGTATGACTTTCTTTTGAAATGCCATACAATTACATGTTTTTTAACTTTTATGACATAGTATACTATGACTTTTTTTTAACTTTTTATGACATACTACACTGAGTTTTAATGATTTACTTTACTATGAGGTTTTTTTTACAACATTTTATGAAATAGTGTAGTCTGACTTTTTAAAAAACTTTTTTGGCATCCAATACTATTACTTTTTATGACATACTATACAATAACTCTATTATAACATACTTTAGGATGACTTTTAAAAATAATGTTTTATTACTTACCATACTATGACATTTTTACTTTGTATGACATACTTGTTCTCACTTCATAATATAATGACTTTTTTCGCATATATTAAACTTACTTTTTTAAAATGTTATGAGATGCTATAATATAACATTTTTTAAATACACTACACTATGAAAGTTCTTTTCTCTTCATGACACTATAATAACTTAACTTTTTTCATAAATTATACTATCACTTTTTAATGACATTCTAAACATTTATTTTTAACTTTTTGAAATACTTAGTATGTCTTATTGGAACATGCTATACTATGTCTTTTTTTACATACAGTGGTATATGTTTTTTTAAATACGCTACTATGACGTGTTTTTTTACTTTTAATGGCATACTATGCTATACTATGAGTTTCTTTAAATTTTATGAAATAGTGTACTCTGACTTTTTTCTCTTTTTATGGAGTCCTATGACTTTTTTTTTTACTTTAAACTTTACTATGACTTTATTATTTTTTTATGAATTACACTACTATTACTTTGACTACTATCGACGTATTATACTATGACTTTTTTAATGATTTTTTTCATTACGTCTTTCAAAATAAAAGTCATTAGGACTTTTTTCATGGAATTTTTCGACATGCTATAATATGACTAATTCTTGTGACTGTTAACCACATACTATACTATGACTATTTTTCATGATTTTCTTCCACAAACTATTCTATGATTGTTTTTCATAACTTTTCTTAGTGACTTTATTCAACATACTATTCTATGATTATTTTTCATGACTTTTTTCTTGAGACCTTTTTCGACATGCTATACCATGATTATTTTTAATGACTTTTTTTTCTGACATTTTTTTCGACAAACTATATGACAATGATTATTTTTTTGATTATTTTTCTATGATTATTTTTCATGTCTTTTTTCGTGAGACCTTTTTCGACATACTATACTATGATTATTTTTCATGACTTTTTTCTTGAGACTTTTTTTCGACATACTTCTATGATTTTTTTTCGACATACTATACTATGATTATTTTTCATGACTATGATTATTTTTTTTTTTTTTCTTGAGACCTTTTTTCGACATACTATACATGACTTTTTTCTTGAGATGATTATTTTTCATGACATTTTTTCGACATACTATTCTATGATTATTTTTCATGACTTTTTTTTTCTTGAGACTTTTTTTTTTTTTCGACATACTATACTATGATTATTTTTCATGACTTTTTTTTTGAGAGACTTTTTTTTTTTACAATTACTATTACTATGATTATTTTTCATGACTTATTTCTTGAGACCTTTTTCGACATGCTATACCATGATTATTTTTCACATACTTTTTTTTCTGCTTTTTTGACTTTTTTCGACATACTATACTATGACTTTTTTTCTGCTTTTTTCGACATACTATTCTATAATTATTTTTCATAACGTTTTTTTCATGACTTTTTTCGACATACTATACTATGATTATTTTTCATGATTTTTTTCATTTATTTTTTCTATACTAGACTTTTTTTCATGACTTTTTTCGACATACTATACTATATTATTTTTACTTTTTTTTTTTCATGACTTTTTTCGACATACATACTGATTCTATATTATTTTTAACTTTTTTTCACATTTCATTTTTTGACTTTTTTCGACATACTATACTATGATTATTTTTCATGATTTTTTTTTTTTATAATGACTTTTTTTTTCGACATACTATTACATGATGACATTTTTACATGAGTTGACTTTTTTTTTTCGACATGCTATACCATGATTATTTTTCATGACTTTTTTTCTCGACTTTTTTCGACATACTATACTATATTATTTTTTTTCTGACTTTTTTCGACATACTATACTATGATTATTTTTCATGATGACTTTTTTCGACATACTATACTATTATTTTTCATGATTTTTGACACATACTATGATTTTTTTCATGATTTTTTTTTTGACATACTATACTATGACTTTTTTCGACATACTATACTATGATTATTTTTCATGACTTTTTTCTTTTTTTCGACTATACTATGATTATTCTATGATTATTTTTCATGACTTTTTTCTTGAGACTTTTTTCAACATACTATACTATGACTTTTTTTCTGCTTTTTTCGACATACTATTCTATGATTATTTTTCATGACTTTTTTCTTGAGACCTTTTTCGACATACTATACTATTTTTTTTTCGACATACTATACTACATACTATACTATGCTTTTTTTCTGCTTTTTTCGACATACTATTCTATAATTATTTTTCATAACGTTTTTTCTGCTTTTTTCGACATACTATACTATGATTATTTTTCATGACTTTTTTCTATGATGACTTTTTTTTTTTTCGACATACTATACGACATATGATTATACTTTTTTATGATTTTTTTCATGACTTTTTTTTGACGACATACTATTCTATAATTATTTTTCATAACTTTTTTTCTTGACTTTTTTCGACATACTATACTATGATTATTTTTCATGACTTTTTTCTTGAGACATACTATACATGATTATTTTCATGACTTTTTTTTTGACATACTATACTATGATTTTTTTCATGACATACTACTATGATTATTTTTCTATATATTATTTTTCATGACTTTTTTTGACTTTTTCGACATACTATACTATGATTATTTTTCATGACTTTTTTCTTGAGACTTTTTTCGACATACTATACTATGATTATTTTTCATGACTTTTTTCGACATACTATTCTATAATTTTTTTTACTATACTATGATTATTTTTCATGACTTTTTTCGACATACTATACTATGATTATTTTTCATGACTTTTTTCTTGAGACTTTTTTCGACATACTATACTATGATTATTTTTTATGCTCTTTTTTTCTCTATGATTATTTTTTGACTTTTTTTTGAGATTTTTTTTCGACATACTATACTATGATTATTTTTCATGACTTTTTTCGACATTTTTCTTGAGACCTTTTTTCGACACATACTATACTGACTTTTTTTGACATACTATACTACTTTTTTTCTGCTTTTTTCGACATACTATTCTATATTATTTTTTATTTTTCATGCTATACATGATTTTTTTCATGACTTTTTTCGACATACTATATTATGACTTTTTTCGACATACTATACTATGACTTTTTTAATGATTTTTTTCATTATATTTTTCGACATAAAATCCACTAAGACTTTTTTCCATCAAGTTTTTCAGCGTACTAAACTGATTTTTTTCATCAAATATTTCGACATACGATACTATGACTTTTTACAACATACCGTCACTTTTTTTGTCTTTTCATGAAATAGTGTTCTCACATTTCATCATTTGTACACCTATCAAACAACAGCATCCAACTGCTTATCATGCATTCTTAAATATAATGTCTTTGTCCTTTCGGTTGTTGCAGGTGGGCTTCATTCCAGACTGATGTTCCCGTCGTTCACTGCACCATCTTCAACTAGACTGAGTTGAGTACAGTGGAGAGCTGGAGGAGCCACAAACTAATGTGTGTCGGAAATTGTATACAGACGTCAGAATGTACCTCGATGGACCAGATGTCAACGGAGCGATGAAGAGACTTCAAACACATCCCCATTGTTCTTAATCATTTCATAATGACATAGAGACACTTTATGTTGCTTCATTCCTTTATTATTGATCAGTTCGGTATGCCGATGGTCTTAAGTTAAATTTTGCAATGTGGGATTTGTTTTTGTATTTTATGTCATGTTTATGACCTTCTGAAAATGTTTTTGTATGTTATCTTTTGTTACAAATGCTCCTTACATGCAATGATGTAATATTGGTAAATAAATGGTGACAATTACTTTTAAATGCTGTTGTTTTTGCTTATGTTGTTTAATTTAGAATCCTAATGTTTATATGATTTTATTTTCAGAGTAAATACATATTTATACAAAAATATATAATACAAACATATGCTAAACTCTTCTCATTACTATTTTAGGACATACTAAACCTTGCCTCTTTTTTTACTTCGATGACAAAGTAAAACAGCCCTTTTTTCTCAAACTTTTTATGAAAAACAAACTTTTTATAACATAATGTACTATGACTTTATTTTACTTTTTATAACATACTATACTATTACCTTTTTGACTCTTTATGACATACTTAACTATGACTTTTAAAAAATATATATTTTTCTTTTTTCTACTTACAATCTGTATTCATCTCTGTGTTTAAGCGACTGAGATCATTCGTCTATGTGTAAAGAAACAGAGCTGAACTATACATTTCTTATGTGGAGATCAATTAAGTTGTTGATAGACTATAACCTTTACATTATATTGCTCTTCAAAGTTTATAAAACCACACTGCGGCTTCTCACCCACAGTGTGTCATGACTTTTTTAATGGAAGTTTTTGACATACTATACCAAGACTTATTCCTGTGACTTTTTTAACATACTTTACTATGACTTTTTTTCATGACTTTTTTCGACATACTATACTATGACTTTTTTTCGACATACTATTCTATAATTATTTTTCAACTTTTTTTCTTGACTTTTTTCGACATACTATACTATGACTTTTTTTCATGACTTTTTTCGACATACTATACTATGATTATTTTTCATGACTTTTCTTGAGACCTTTTTCGACATGCTATACTATGACCTTTTTAATGATTTCTTTTCATTACATTTTTTCGACATACTATTCTATGATTATTTTTCATGACTTTTTTTTCTTTTTTCGACAAACTATACTATGACATACTATACTATGATTATTTTTCATGACTTTTTTCATGCTATTGAGACTTTTTAATGATTTTTTTCGACAATACTATGATTATTTTTGATTATTTTCATGATGAGATTTTTTCGACATACTATTCTATAATTATTTTTCACAACTTTTTTTCTTGACTTTTTTCGACATACTATACTATGATTATTTTTATTTTTTGACTTTTTTCTTGAGACCTTTTTCGACATGCTATACTATGACCTTTTTAATGATTTCTTTTCATTACATTTTTTTCGACATACTATTCTATGATTATTTTTCATGACTTTTTTTTGTGACTTTTTTCGACATACTATACTATGACTTTTTTTTTTTCGACATGACTTCTTTTTTTACTTTTTTCGACATACTATTCTATGATTATTTTTCATGACTTTTTTTCTGACATTTTTTTCGACATACTATACTATGATTATTTTTCATGATGATTTTTATGACTTTTTTTTCTTTTTTTGACATACCATACTATGATTATTTTTCATGACTTTTTTCGACATACTATACTATGATTATTTGATTTTTTTGATTTTTTTCATGACTTTTTTCGACATACTATTCTATGAATTATTTTTCATGACTTTTTTTTGACTTTTTTCGACATACTATACTATGACTTTTTTTTCATGACTTTTTTTCGACATACTATTCTATGATTATTTTTCATGATTTTTTCTCGACTTTTTTCGACATACTATACTATGATTATTTTTCATGACTTTTTTTGACATACTATACTATGATTATTTTTCATGACTTTTTTCTATCTATGATTTTTTTCGACATACTATACTATTATTTTTATTTTTCATGATTTTTTTTACATTTTTTCGACATACTATACTATGATTATTTTTCATGACTTTTTTATATACTATGATTATTTTTATGATTTTTTTCTGACTTTTTTCGACATACTATACTATGATTATTTTTCATGATTTTTTTGGACATGACTATACTATGATTTTTTCATGACTTTTTTCTTCTATGACTTTTTTTTTTTTCGACATACTATACTATGATTATTTTTCATTTTTTTTTTGACTTTTTTCGACATACTATACTATGACTTTTTTTCTGCTTTTTTCGACATACTATTCTATGATTATTTTTCATGACTTTTTTCTTGAGACCTTTTTCGACATACTATACTCATGACCTTTTTATGACTTTTTTCGACATTTTTCTATGATTATTTTTTTTTTCATGACTTTTTTCGACATACTATTCTATGATTATTTTTCATGACTTTTTTTTGACTTTTTTTTTTCGACATACTATACTATGATTTTTTTCATGACTTTTTTCGACATACTATTCTATGATTATTTTTCATGACTTTTTTCTTACTATACTATGACTTTTTTTCGACATACTATACTATGATTTTTCATGACTTTTTTACTTTTTATGACATACTATTCTATGATTTCATGACTTTTTTTCTTGTGACCTTTTTTTCGACGACTATACTTTATTCTATGATTTTTTTTCTTTATGACTTTTTTTTTTCTTGATTATTTTTTTTTTTCGACATACTATTCTATGATTATTTTTCATGACTTTTTTTTTTTCTATGATGATTTTTTTCATGACATACTATACTATGATTATTTTTCATGACTATGATTTTTTTAAACATACTATACTATGATTTTTTTCATGACTTTTTTCGACATACTATACTGATGATTTTTTATTTTTCATGATTATTTTTTGACGACATACTATACTATGATTATTTTTCATGACTTTTTTAATGGAAGTTTTTGACATACTATACCAAGACTTATTCCTGTGAACATACTTTACTATGACTTTTATTCGTGACTTTTTTCGACATACTATTCTATATTTCTTTTTCATAACCCTTTTTCTTGACTTTTTTCGACATACTATACTATGACTTTTTTCATGACTTTTTATTTTTTTTTCGACATACTATACTATGATTATTTTTCATGCTTTTTTTCATTTCATTTTATCGATGTGCTATACTATGATTATTTTTCATGACTTTTTTTACTATACTATGATTATTTTTACTTTTTTTTTCGACATACTATACTATGATTCGACATACTATACTATGATTATTTTGGTGATGATTTTTTTCTATGATGACTTTTTTTCGACATACTATTCTATGATTATGTTTCATGACTTTTTTCGACATACTATGCTATGATTATTTTTCATGACTTTTTCGTGACTTTTTTCGACATACCATACTATGACTTTTTTTCTGCTTTTTTCGACATACTATTCTATGATTATTTTTCATGACTTTTTTCGTGACTTTTTTCGACATACTATACTATGATTATTTTTCATAACTTTTTTTCTCGACTTTTTTCGACATACTATACTATGATTACTTTTTTTCATGATGATTATTTTTTCTTTTTTGTGACTTTTTCGACATACTATACTATGATTATTTTTCATGACTTTTTTCGACATACTATACTATGATTATTTTTCATGACTTTTTTTAATTTTTCGACATACTATATTTTACTATTTTTTTTTTCATGACTTTTTTCGACATACTATACTATGACTTTTTTTCGACATACTATTCTATAATTATTTTTCATGACTTTTTTTCTTGACTTTTTTCGACATACTATACTATGATTATTTTTCATGACTTTTTTCGACATACTATACTATGATTATTTTTCATGACTTTTTTAATGGAAGTTTTTGACATACTATACCAAGACTTATTCCTGTGACTTTTTTAACATACTTTACTATGACTTTTATTCGTGACTTTTTTCGACATACTATTCTATATTTTTTTTTATACCTTTTTTTTTTTTCATAACTATGATTATTTTTCATGACTTTTTTTCTTGACTTTTTTCGACATACTATACTATGACTTTTTTTCGTGACTTTTTTCGACATACTATACTATGATTATTTTTCTGCTTTTTCTCATTTCATTTTATCGATGTGCTATACTATGATTAATTTTCATGACTTTTTTTTCTTTTCTCGACTTTTTTGACGACATACTATACTATGATTATTTTTCATGACTTTTTTCGACATACTATACTATGACTTTTTTTCTGCTTTTTTCGACATACTATACTATGATTATTTTTCATGACTTTTCTTGAGACCTTTTTCGACATGCTATACTATGAACTTTTTAATGATTTCTTTTCATTACATTTTTTCGATGTACTATACTATGACTTTTTCATGCTTTTTGACCACATTCTATACTATGATTATTTTTCATGACTTTTTTAATGGAAGTTTTTGACATACTATACCAAGACTTATTCCTGTGACTTTTTCAACATACTTTACTATGACTTTTATTCGTGACTTTTTTCGACATACTATTCTATAATTATTTTTCATAACCTTTTTTCTTGACTTATTTCGACATATTATACTATGACTTTTTTTCGTGACTTTTTTCGACATACTATACTATGATTATTTTTCTGCTTTTTCTCATTTCATTTTATCGATATGCTATACTATGATTATTTTTCATGACTTTTTTCTTGGTACTTTTTTCGACATACTCTATGAATTTTTTTCGTGACTTTTTCAACATACTTTTCTATAATTATTGTTCATGACTTTTTATCAACTTTTTTCGACATACTATACTATGATTATTTTTCATGATTTTTTTTCGTGACTTTTTTCAACTTACTATAGTATGACTTTTTTTAATGATTTTTTTCATTACATTTTTCGACATAAAATCCACTAAGACTTTGTTCCATCAAGTTTTTCAACGTACTAAACTGATTTTTTTCATGAAATATTTCGACATGATGTAATATTGGTAAATAAATGGTGACAATTACTTTTAAATGCTGTTGTTTTTGCTTATGTTGTTTAATTTAGAATCCTAATGTTTATATGATTTTATTTTAGAGTAAATACATATTTATACAAAAATATATAATACAAACATATGCTAAACTCTTCTCATTACTATTTTAGGACATACTAAACCTTGCCTCTTTTTTTACTTCGATGACAAAGTAAAACAGCCCTTTTTCAAACTTTTTATGAAAAACAATCTTTTTATAACATAATGTACTATGACTTTATTTTACTTTTTATAACATACTGTACTATTACTTTTTTGACTCTTTATGACATACTTAACTATGACTTTTAAAAAATATATATTTTTCTTTTTTCTACTTACAATCTGTATTCATCTCTGTGTTTAAGCGACTGAGATCATTCGTCTATGTGTAAAGAAACAGAGCTGAACTACACATTTCTTCTGTGGAGCTCAATGAAGTTGTTGATAGACTATAACCTTTACATTTTATTGCTCTTCAAAGTTTATAAAACCACACTGTGGCTTCTCACCCAAAAAATAAGTTAATTGATTAATCCTATACGTACTCTTTTAGTGAGTCAACCAATTGATTATTTCAGCACTTGTACAAAAAAAGTTTGAAAAAGTCTGTGAATGGATGTCAGAAAAGTAAATTTTTTCTCCACTCAATTTATAATCAACAGCTTCGAACAGCTGATGCATGCTGAAATCATATTGCTTTGTCTTTCTGGTGGTTGTTTTAAATAAGTGACGCTTATGTTCATGACTTTATAAAAATACTTTTGGATATTTACTCTTAATGCAAATGTTCATAGGAAGTAAACATGTAATGTTGACAAATAAATGGAAATAGTGACTTTTTTCATGCTTTGACGCTGTTTTTATTGCTTATGTTGTAAATACACGCATGCTAAAGTAGGCTCATATTTGCATCAATCAATCAATCAATCAATCAATCAATCAATCAATCAATCAATCAATCAAATTACTAAAATAAAAGTACAGTGTTAAACAGAAGTTTCTAAATTGATGAACAAATCACATGGTCTTATTAATTGATTCTATAACGTTCTTTCTCTCATGTCTTCAGATGGAGTTAATGGCATTAAGTTGTCACAACAGCTGAGCCCTCTCCATGATAGTCTGACATAACCAGATCTATATTAATGCTGAGTTTTAATATGATTTAATTTTACTCAAAGGAAGTACATGGCAAAGTCCTGGAAGATATTTCTGAAGTTTCAAAATCATTTTCTCTTTAACCCAATCTATGTGTAAATCCAAACTGTATTCACAGTCAGCTGAAACTTGCAGTACACACCGTTTGTGCAGTAAAAGTGTTTAAACTGAATTTTCTGCTGCTCTAATTTCAATGTCTAAAATATATAATATATATATGGATCATATGTGGGTCACTATGGCAAGCAAAAAGTAAGATTGATTCTTAAAATGAGATAGAAACTCCCACTTTTACAGACAAACTTCAAGGAAAGTTTGACAATTTGGGAAATGGAAACAGTCAAAAAACAGCAGTTTTTCTTTTTTTTCTTTGTTTTTTGTACATTTGAAGTATAGTAACATGTTAATTACTGAGCTTTAAAGGTGATGGAAGATGGATTTTGTTACCATTGGACCTTTATTTCCAGTCTTTGTGCTAAGCTAAACTAGCCTGTGGTCGGCTTTAGCTTCATTGTTACCGTACAGACACGAGATGTATCTAATGTGATATTGGAAGTGGACTGAAGGGAGAAAGACTTTATTTCTAGTCTATTCTGATTTATAGATCTTGAATTTCCACATGAATTGGTATTTTTTTGTGTTTACCTCCTGGCATTAGAATTAGAAATTCAGCTGTTAAGCCTACAGCTGGCTTAAGCCCTGAGAGAACCAGTCCCTTATTCTAATGCAGCTAAGCTGGTTAAATGTTAAAATGACCAAGTAACAGTCAAGGCTGTTTAAAAAAGTTAATAGTCACCACTCCATGTAGTACCACCAAGATCTGCAAGCTACAAGCATCAACAGTAATCTCACATCTGTCACAGTTTTTTTTTTGCACAGTGTTCATATGTGGCTCAATTATCGTAAATTACAGTTCACATGTGATTCAGTAATAAGCCTTCATTTTAAAAACACACTCAAATAAAAAAATAGTCCTTCATTAATTGAGGCATCAGGCATATGAAAATCTTTGGTGCCAGTGAGGCACAAGTGCATTTGCATCCAGTAATCCAGAGAGACGTGACCCACAGCATAAAAACTAAATAAAAATCAGTAAAAGTCAAGCATGCACACGAACATTCAACACGGCAGATTAAAAACATAGCAGCGTGATTCCTTACTCATTGCAGCTCTTATTATAGACCATCTTTATGACAAGTCAATAGTTTTGTGTCCATCCAGTGTTATGCTGCATATGTATTTCTGTGCAGGTGCATCGAGCTGTAAGAGAATCCTAAAACCGGTGGTCCACGTCCTGCGTGGCGCTGTTTGATGAGGTCACTCAGGTAATGCATCACTCTCAAATCATACTCACTGCTGCAAGATAAGTCCTTTCCTTCTGTGCCATTGCTCCCTCCAGCGGTGTGTGGACGCTGTGCAGCCGGAGTAAACGTGTACAGCAGAGCCTGGTTGGTCAGTGCAGTCAGGCAGCTCTCCAGGTACAGCAGGTAGGTGAGTCCTCGGCTGATGCCGGTGTGAGGATTCGCCAGTCTGCTGATGAGACAGCCGGAGTATGACGGACAGCGCAGCGTCCTCTGGTCCAGATCCAACAGCGCCAAATAACGACTGTAGCGAGTGAGAGAGTGAAGAATGGCGGCCGACAAGCTGGAGGAAGATCTGGACAAGAAGAAAAGGAGAGAATGTAACAGATCAGATGTTTCATTTGTTGCTAATGTTGTCTCAAAACATCTGCATTAAAAAAAACTTGTCACTAACAGTATTGAACGTGGGCTGTAACTTAGTGTAGGAAAGCACAATACATTTAAAAGCAGCAATAACTGATTATTTTGCCACTTGGGGAGGCCAACAGAAGAGTTAAACAAAACACTAACATTTTGTCAACTTATGAAGTTAATACGGTGAATGTGTCAGCAAACAGTTGCTTATTTACACTTTGAACAGACACGAGGCAACTTTAGCATTCATTAGGAGTCGTTCTACTGCTAAGTATGAGTCCAGTAGGCTCTATTCTTGGTCTCCACCAACCCCTGAGGGAAAAATCTGGCTATTTAGCTGCCTAAATCTCAACACAATGGTATTTACTGCTTTTTCTGCAAAACCAAGCAACCAAGAAAAGAGCATCTTAACATAAAAATAGTAATTAAGTGAGGATTGTTATAAGACATAAAAGAAAATATGAAATAAGTAAAAATATCAAAATGCAAAGTCATGCAGGTAATCAGCGGTTTACTGTGTCTTAAGGAGTACCTGTGTATTCCTATTAGTCTCCAGCTGAGCAGGTCGCTCAGCTGGAGCGGCGCCGTCAAACACAGCATCACAGCGTTCCCATCAGGACCAGGAGCAGGCAGGAAGAGACTCAGAGCGTCCACCAGTTTCCTGACCAAACTCTCGTCTCCGCTGACGACGACCAGCGGCCGACCGCTCAGGAGGCAAAACACGGCATGCTGGGAGAAGGAGTTCTGTTTGAGGAACCTGAGGGCTCTGAGTCCCGCCTTCCTCCTCCTCCTCTGATCTAAGCGGGTGCTGCTGTGGACGGTTTGGGTGAGAGACTGCGGGTCCGAGGAGCCGGTGAAGCTGACGCAGTCGGACCCCTCGTCGATGCTCAGCAGCCTGAGAGGAGCGGCGGGCGGAGACCACCGGTCAACCTCCGCCGGGACGACGGGAGGGGTGAAGTGGACATGAAGGTAAGGCAGCGACGGCATGGTCTGATGGACTTCAGTCGACTCCACGGCTTCTTCAACTAATAAAACAGTTTCATTACACGTTAAAGAATAGATCATTCCCATTAGTAATAATAACATTTTATCACCAAGTTATTACCAAGATTCCTATAAGCCGCAACATCACTACAAAGAACTTCAATGGGGAAAGAAACATGAGTCTTAGGATCAGACAGGTTTAAGGTAAACGGTCTGTTTATGACATACAACACAGTTTGCAGAGTGACTTCCTGGTTCAACTTTGATCCCCATCTGACTTTGCCGTGTTCCCAGATCTCAGCAACTACTAGAAATAATGGCTAAAACTACAAAAACATCTTAATAAGAGTCTTAATAAACCTGAGTCATCATTTGAGAAAATCTAACTGCAGATCTTGTTTCTGTAATTATGAAAGCAATGGAACGAGTTACTGTGTGAATCATTTGCAGCTGACTGATCACTCTTTTTATTTAGTCTAAAAACTCCTCCATCATGTTTTTCCACTTTGAGCAACAACCTCAGTTCTGTTCACTAACTGTCTGCTGTTGTCGTCTGCTGCTCCAGTTTTGCCTTCACTATTTTAGAGCTGAGGACTGAGGTTTACATCTCTATCTTGTCTGCAGGTTTCCTGGCTGTCTGCTGTTCGTTTGGCAATTCACTGCAAGGTTCAGGTTATGATGAAAATAGTTGTGTGATTTAAAAAAAAAGAGAGCTAGAGAGAGATATTCCAACTATGGCTTATTTCTCACCTTCATGACTTGTAAACAATGGCCTCGCATTTTAGTGCGGACAGAGATTTTTACTAAAACATCTGTAAGTGCAAATGTGGGTGTACATTGTTGTTTTTTTACATGTTAACAATTTAAAATTTTCTGAAACTCATTTGTGGTTATATGTGGTTATATTATGTTTCATTCTTTCAGAATAGAGCATTGTTTCTTTTGAAAAAAGTTCTATTCTATAGTATTCTAAGGTAATTTTTTTTCTATTTCTTAGCTGCTTTCTGAAGCTAGGCAACAACAAAAAAGTCACTTCATGTACAATACTGTGCATGATTGTTAATGTGACAAATAAAGAGGATTTAGATCTGATTTAAACAGAGTTTTCAAAATTAGCCAAATGAGTGTTTACATAGTGTTAAATCTTGTTTTAACGGGGCTTTACACATGAGAGTTGTAGCAGATGTTTTACCTTGCAGCAGTTTAGACGTCTTCACAGGAGGGTTGCCTTCATGGATCTGAATGCTCTTCAAACAATCGATGACCTTCCCCTTCTTCATCACAACCTCACCACTAACACTTGTTTGCTTTAAGGCGTCCTCTCTGTCAACACGGCCGTCATCGTCCTGAGCGCTCTCTTTGTTTTCATCCTCCCTTACTGAGGTAGTTGCATTCTGTGTCATCTCCTCTTTGAGGAAATCCTCAGATTTACGCTCCGTCTGTGTCTCCTCCTCATTCTCAAAGCCGTTACTCAGAGGTTGATGCTCCGTTTCTTCCTCCGTGATGGCGGTGAGGTCGTCGGGGAAGATGGACTCGGTGGTACTCAGCACCTCGATGCTGTCCTCGCTGTTGGCTCGTTTGGCGTACGTCCGCGCGCTTCTGACGACTGAATCAACCGCGGCTCGCCTGTAAGAGGTGTCCGTCATCCCAACAGGTGTTTCTGTTGAAGAGAGAACGGTGCAAATGATTAACTGTAATATAACTGCAGATTGATTTGTTGATCCTCTTTCATTATAATCACTTCATCTATAAAAAGTCAAAATAGAGAAGTAAAACTCCAACCAATTTACCAACAATAGAAAAGCAAAAGCAATTTACAAAAAAAGGGGATCATTTCAGGTTATTTTAATAAATTACAGAGTATCCTCACACGCTTGGATTGTCTTTTAACCGTGTTATATAAATGTTTTTCATATGAACAATATGTGTCACAGTCTCTGAGTGTTGGCAGACTAGTTCAATGTGTGAGCTGCTTTCACTGACTGAAAGGCTGACTGTCCAAAGAAGGCAGTCTTCCTCATAGGTAATACAGGTATCCCTTATCATCACAAATCTATCTCATCTATCATCAGTTGTTTTCACATTTATTAAAGCACTGAGGGAGGGAGGAGCCAACATATGCAGAAACAAGACAGACAAGCATCTGTAAATTACAAAGATTGTTCCATCTCAGTAATTTATGATTTCTTTAGGCAGTTACAGTAAGTGGTGATGGTTATCTTTCTGCACAATGTGTGGGAAAAAGACACCATATCCCAGAGTTTAAAGGTGAAATCTATAAATTGCCACCATAATTCCCCCAAAAAACAAAGATATTCAATTTAATTAACCAACTAATTGTTTTACATACCTCTGCTGTCAGATCCATGCTGTGTCCGGTAGGACTTCTCAGTCCCGAGCACTTCAATGCTGTCGCCGCTGCTCACGCTTCCTGTCTCCATGGCAACGTTGGGGTCAGGGGTCGCTGTCCCAGCTCTCTCTGCCTCCAGTTTGATGGGGATCTCCTCCACGCAGGAGCAGAATGACTCCAGGCTCATGGGATCTGATTGAAACATCTCCACAGCGCTCTTACTCGGTGCCGCCTCAGCGCTCTCTCTCTCCTCCTCATCGCCGTCCTCCGGGCTCCACATCTCGAACAGGAAGTTGGTGAGCGTGATCCTCCTGGACAACGACCGTATGACGCGAGCGGTTCGCAGCACGCTCCTGTTGCCACGCAGGCGGCGCTCCGTGTCAGCGAGCTGCTCCTTCATCAGTCTCAGGAAGTATTCGTTGCAAAGCTCCTCCATAGACTTCAGGCGGCGCTCGGACCTGCAGGAGGTGGAGAGGGGGGGGCGGAGCTCAGGAGGCGGTGACGAGATCTGATCAGTGAGGGAGTCGGCTGGGTCGTAAGGCAGGAAGTCAGGCTGTTTCAGCTTCCTGTTTGGGTAGGACGTGACCTGGCGGAGGAGGTCTCTATGATGTAAGATTGAACGATCTACAGCTTCAAGCTCATCTGCTTTTACTCCCTCTTCTGTGAACCCATTGGTCGCCATCGGAGGTTCTGTCTCCTGCAGCAGAGTCAACCTGGTGTACCTGAAACAGTCAGAGAAAAACTATTCAGTCAGCAGAGAGTAAAACAACATTTACAGCCCTCTTTGGTTGAAAGTTTCAAGTCCCCTCTGTTGCACCTGTAACCACACCAAACAGTGATGTCACTGAGACCCAGAGTACACCTGGACATCACTGCAGCAAGCTGATGTACAAGTTGAACCACTGGAGGTCAGAAAGGATTTTCAAGGTGTGTTTAGTTACTTTTTAAGATAAATGTTTACTTTCCACGTAGCTGCAAGGGTCCTACCTAGATTCTGCACATCTCTACAAGAATCCACGCAAACGTCCTAAATGATTGACTGAATGGACCGTTTTTGCCATTTATACGTGTAAATGTTTTATGTCCATGTAAATTCAATATATGGTGATGAAACAAGCTAGAATAATAGTTTTTTGGTCGGCCGAACACGTACAAATCACAAAGGTACAATTTGTTCTCCCTCAACAGGTGCAAAATGCTTAGTGAGTGAGCACACACCAACATTACTCTGAGGAGGTCTAATTAGTCCAAATCAGTGAAATCACCTGTGTGGGTGGACCAGTGAGGAGCATGATCAAGACTAATATTCTTTTCTATTTATTTATTCATTTTTTAGATAAAAATATCCCAAACTGCATCTCTGTACTGGAGCATATTTATGTTCACAGGGTCCTATGTTGCTATAATTATTTATGACACCTGATCTTTTAAACGTTTTTTTGTTCTCAGCGATGTAGACTTCCCCGGGTTGAAATACGCCAACTACAGATTAAAGTCCTACTGATGTTATAATCCTTGAAACCTACACCCTCAAATTTGCAGCCAACATAGTTTCCTTTTTAATCTTTATATATTAATATGTCAAAATTGGCTGGACGGATTTTTACCATTCGCACTGCATTTGAAACGTCCAACTCATTTCATTTGTTTGTAATTTGAAATGAGAAGAAAGACCCTTACAATATCAGATAATATCAAGAACACAGAACACTGAGAACATAAGGATAACCCCCTCTGTACTGCAATGTCTTATTAGGCAACATATTGTCCAATGCTGATGTGTCAGTCAGGCTGTAATACATCGTTATACTGTTATTTAATCACTACATTTGTATCTTACTCGAGCTCCTGTAGTTTTCTCTGCAGCTCCATAGAGAACGCTTGTCTGTTTCCCGTCTTGAGGCTGTCGGCGGCCTTAGAGAAGTTCGTCGACAGTTCGGAGAAGTTCTCCATCAGCTTCCTCTGGTCGGAGCAGACGTAGGCCATGCAGAAGGGCCGCACCATGCCCCGAGCCTCCAGGTCATACAGGGTCACGTGGTGGACGTATGCGAACGCGTCCTCCGCCGAGTCCCCCAGGACCACCTTGGAGTCCTCGCTGAAGTTGAGGCGGGGTCCGGGGGACGCCGGGGGGGCCTGGCAGGGGCCGGACGCCTGGTAGTCCACAGACATAATGCGAACAGAGAAGTGGTTGAGGTCAAATGATCCGATGACTCTGGGGTCGTCCGGTATCGTATGAACAGGTCTGGGTCCAACCTGCAACCAGAAAATATAGAAAAATCTATTATTATTATTATGTCATTGTTTTCACCTTACAAGTCTGGTTGTGTGCGTGTGTGTGTCGTCATGGAAACATGTGGTACTGTACAGAGAACTACCACAGAGGCGGTTTTCAGTATTTTGTCGGTCTGTAGACAGATTTTATCACCGCGACAGATGCAGTCAGGAAACTGGTACACGTGTGCAGTTGAGATCAAAGTGAACTTTTCACAACTGGTGTGATCCCATCGCCAAATGGGAATCAAAATGGGAATCTCTAGATTTATTCTGTTTTGAAATTGCAAATTTAATCTTTTTTAGGTTTTGGGCGGTTGCTTAGATAAAACGATATTTATGTAATTTGTTCTAAGGTCTTTCTTGCATTACAGATCTTAATCTCATTGAGACTTCCTGAATAAATTCAACTCACCATCAGTTGCCTCATAACTACCACGACAGAAACTGAGCTGCAACAATAATTATGTTGAGAAAATGCAGCAACATTACACACTTGCTTCTTAAAAAAAAAACCCCAACATAAATTGATAAAATAAATATAAAACACTTAAATACTCCAACTTCCTTTTTTAAGTACCTTGCTAAAAATTAAATAACAAATAAAAAACAGGTAATTCACCCATTTGGTCAAAATAATTAAACAATGTCTATAATTATTATTATTAATGAATCCTTCAAGTTTACACTACACGCCTTATTTCATTGTACTACATATATTTTATTATGTTATTTTATATAAATGTATTTTTATTCTACATCTTATGTCCCATAATTGCTATAAGACCTTTATTATATTCTTCACTTTATTACTTTGCACAGGAAAATGAGGAAACTGCATTCTTGGTGGTAAGTCGGTGAGGTTTTGCACATTTTTAACATTAATCCACATAAAGAACATTTATGTCTATACAGCTTCTTATTTGGATTTATTGCATATTTTTTTTATTTGACTTAATGTTTACTCTACTCTACTGATTTGTAAATGTTTATAGCTTTAATACATGTATCCTTTTGATATCTTTATCTGGTCTGTTTTATGTGCTGCAGTTACACATTTTATTTCCCCAAGAGATCAATACAGTCTTATCTTATTTCCACTTTATCACATCATAATCCCCTGACAGATATTGTTTTATGATTTCCAAAACACACCAGGACAAAAAATAAAAATAAAATAAAAATAAAAAAAACACACACGCACCTGCTCTGAGAATTCAGCCACCAGTATGAAGTCCCTGTGGAACTGGTTGGAGGAGGCCCAGGGGTTGGATGGAGGCAGAAGGGGGACAGAGAGATCTTCAGGTAGACCCTCCTGGTCCTCCTCTCCTTCTCCGAACCCCTCTGTGCCGGTGAAGGCCAGCAGGTCCGGTGAGCCGATCATCTTCACAGAGGAGGAGGAGGAGGAGGAGGAGGGGGTCAACCCATGCAGGTGAGTCAGCTGTTCACAACAACAACAACAACAACAACAACAGCTGGAGAGTTCACAAACTGACTCTGAATTAAAACGAGTAAGAAGAAGAAGCAGCAGCAGTAACTTCCTCTGAACAACAGTCCCGTACACAAACAAGAGGCGTTTCCTGGAACAGACTCGAGAGAGGAAACTTAACGGAGAAGCGAAACCTCCCTGCGGGGGAGAGTCACACGGTCCTCTCCGCTTCAGCCCCGGGATGTGAGTTCCTCTTAACCTCGTGGGGAGCTCACGTCCACCGGGAGACCAACCTGCAGCCCGGACGAACCGTGTGCAACCATGTGACGAGCCGGTGACCCTTCACTGAGAGAGAGAGAGAGAGAGAGAGAGAGCCGGGACACATCCGGTCACCTGGTTCATACATGCACTTAAAAACATCCGCTGGAAGTCCACTCAGTTTATTAAACAGTGCTGCAATGCACCCTTAATGGAAGTGTTAGTTCAGACGGGTTCAGAGAGGTGTTGGTGTGAACTGTACTTTTAGAGGATGTGGTTTTGGGGGGGATTTATTTTGTTTATCACATTTGTATCAATGAGGGGAGGCAGAATAGCAGATTACCAATCTGTATAAACCAGTGAAAAGTCTTATAAATGTAAAAAAACAAACTGAAAGTACACATTACAAATATTTTAAACTTAATAAGATAAGATAAAATAAGATAATCCTTTATTAGTCCCGCAGCGGGGAAATTTGCAGGCTTACAGCAGCATAGAGTTAAAGTGCACACAAGAGACATAGTAAAGAAAGACAAGATATTAATAAAAAAAAAACAAGTATTATAAATAAGCAATAAAAACAGTAGAAAAACACAATAACTGAAATATAATATTTACAGACAGAAAAAAAACTATTTTAACTATTATTGCACAGTGTTTTTATTGTCATGTGGTCTGCTGGTTAATGCAATTTAAGTGAATTGTGAGTGTAAATAACCAGTGTGAAGGATTTAGGGGGATTTATTGGCAGATTTTGAATTTATTCTTCATAATGTTTTCATTAGTGTATAATGATCTGAAACTAAGAATTGTTGTATTTTCATTTCCTTAGATTGAGCCTTTTATGTCGACATAGGGAGCGGGTTCCTTTTTTACGCAGTCCACCATGTTGCACAGCCATGTTTCTACAGTAACGCAGATGAAACAAAGCAAACTGTCTGCAGCTATAGAGCCTTCTGAGTTTTTATGTTACCTGAAGGCCTACATAGTTCTCCAAAACGCTTGGTGAGTTATTGAGTTGGATGCAATCTGCAACATCACCACAAGATGCCACTAAATCCTACACATCCAAAAGACTTTAACATATATAAACCAACTTTTTAGAAATATATTAATATTGTTGTCACAATTTTAATGAAATGTACTGACTACCTTCAGGGAACCTACAAGTGTTGTTCTTTGCACTCAGGATGGTAGATGATGGGAAAAAAATAAACACTGAGAAGAGTTTAAGTTTTATTTTCTGATGTTTGTCTCCTGACACTAACTGCTTTTCCTGCTGCGGCTTTCACTTCTACTAATTTTACCGTTATGGTGACATCACATGGCTCCGAATATTAACATCTGATACTGCTTCAGTGTGACAAACTATTTCATACTGTTAACTTGAGAATGTTGCTTGTGGTCACATGAGGCCCTTGCAAACTGGTAACAATACTGTCACTGAGTTTGCAAAACTCAACCAGTACAGGACTCTGCTTGATGCATCTTTAGCAGAAAAAAACATTTGTGGAGGTTTGAGGTGTGGAGGGATGGGGCATTGAAGAGGATTGTCCTTTTATGGTCGAAAGCAGATTTCCATTGAGTTCATTTTCCTGCCTCTCTTTCCTCATGTTCTCTCTTTCCCTGGTGTTACTCTTTGATTGCTAAACATGAAAGCATTAGGTCTGTATTGCTTCCAATAATGTGGATGTGGAATGCATTCATTTAAAGTGGTTACATGAATAACAAATCATACATATCCATGCATATCAAATATAATGGTTAAGATCATGGTGTCACATTTATATGCAAAGATATGCAAAAGCTTGAGACTATGATACCAGCTGCATTGTTGTGTGATTGTGATTGCAAAAGCATGAGGCCAGTGTTGAAGAAAGATGAGTCACTTACCAACAATTCATGTTGAAAGATGGATTCTTTTGATGGAGTCCTCTGGGTCTCTGTTGCTGCACTGATCAGGTGTCAACCGGCATCATTATTAAAAACACATACCGCAGCTACAGCTTAATTAACGAATGATGAATCAATTAAAAGCATATTACGATTACATTGGGTAGTCAAATATTATCTGATAAATTCCAGCACAATAGTTTCACATTTCTTCAAGTCACAATGACCATATGTTACAATGAAAAAAACATTACTGGCCCTGATCCCCTACCTATGGGATTATAAATCCACCGTCCTTATTCTGTGTAAATATTGAAGTTTAACAGCTCAGCATGCAAACACCGTCTGAGGAAATGCAAAGAGAATTCTGCACAAAAAACAAAAGTAGCTCTAGAGGCCATTTTAATTTCTGCTGTATTTAAATGCAGTGCAGACTGAAGATTTCTCACAAGATGACTTCAGCATTTCCACTGAATTTTGCAAAAAGTTTACAAAATGGCACGACTCTCTTCAGTTAAGGGCAGTTGTTAGCTACCTTCACTGAAAAAACAAAAAGGTGCATGAAACATTTTCACATGCAACACTTATCTTTGTCACACTCAATTTTCAAGTTAGAAAAGAAATATTTCAGGACAACAGAGCAAAAATCTAAACAAATCTTTTCAATTTTATTTGCAGTTTTACTGTTCAATCACAGAAAATTAATTTTCCATCACTCAGTAAAGAACTCACCACTCAAGAAATGTCCACAACATTCATACGGTATCTAAAAGCAACAGCACACACTTATTAGGCAACTTTAATCATAATTTAAAGGGTAAATTAACCCAAATAAGATTGGCAACAGACTGAACACCAAACAAGACAAACAAAACACGGCACACTTAAACCTCCAGTATAATAAAATATACCCTTTACGTTAAATAAGTTAGACAGACTTAATGGTTTTATAAGTGCATTCAAACCTGTAGGTCATTAATTTCCTGCATAGTTAGATTATATTAAAGTAGATTTAGGAAAATATTGCAGGGGCACACGCCATCATTTAGTCCTCCGCTGTTCATTTGAATACTGAACTGTGTGTGACCACGCTGACCATCACCGACTCCCCGTGAAAAGAACCAATAATCATTCAAACTTAAATGCAGACTTTGGTGTCTGTTGTTCTGATGAGGCACATCCTAAAGCATCATGTCAAAAATGTCGATAAACACTTCCTCAGCTCCTTTCCTTGGCACGTCTCCTTTCCTCTGAGGGGTTTGTTCAGTCTGATTATCACTGTTTCATCTCGTCTCTCTGCGCATCTCCTCCTCCCGTTTGGTGCAAACTGCCATTTTTTGTAATTCCAACTGTATTCTCGCGTCAAAGCAGGACGAAGGAGCTGAACGACACGGGTAAGCAGTGGGAAGATCACAACATCTTAGCCTTGATCTTAACAAATTTGATCTGTGTGTGTGTGTGTGTGTGTGTGTGTGTGTGTGTGTGTGTGTGTGTGTGTGTGTGTGTGTGTGTGTGTGTGTGTGTGTGTCAGAGCTTGAAGTATGTTGTGTGTGCAGACAGTTATATAAGCAGTATTTCAGGCTCTGACACAGCGCAGTAGAGCATGAAACCCATCTGGTCCACCTGGTCCTCTGACAAGCCGCTCAGCAGATTGACAGCCGGCTTGAAGTAGCTGTGTAACGCCCCTTGTTCCAGGTAGCCAATCAGCTCTGTGATACACTGCTGGAATCTCACATCCAGGCTGATCTCGGACCAGTCGCTCTCACTGTCACTGAGGTGCAGGATGAGGTTGGTCAGCGGGGCGGCTCCGAGCAGCCTCAGGGAAGGGTTCAGTCTGCACACGGCCTTGAGGATTTTGAGCGTGTGCCTGCGGTGTCCGGCGTCGGCGCTGTCGAGCTGAGTCAGTCGCTGGTTCTCCCACGGGTAGAGAGACAGGTGCCAGGCGTTGACCCAGGGAGAGGTGAGCTCCGGCTGGGCGGTCAGGACCACGTCCTCCTTCCTCAGCATAGGCAGAATGGAGATGAACAGGGGCTGATCACTGCTCCCTGCACCGTCTTCACTTCCAGGCCTGAAGAAAAGGAGAAAAGTCCATTAAAGAGAGCAAGCACATCACGTTTAACACACACAACACACACACACACACACACACACACACACACACACACACACACACACACACACACACACACACACACAGACACACACAGGTTGATTGATGTGATCGCAGATAAAGTAACCTGTGTGATCTGTATTTTGGCCACTTGGGTTTCCTATTTAGACGTCCAGCAGGTAAGGAGTAACATTAGCCATCGACCTGGAGTCCTGATTTTGGCCTCACTCTTGTTTTAGCTCTGCTTTGGTCTCCACCATGTCCTGAGAAAGACATCTCCATAGCTGCTTAATGCTCCACTATGTCACTAACTTTATTTGTCAGTTGATAGTGTAAAGGGCCGTTTATCAAAGCTCTTTTTAATTAAAACGGTGAAAGTAATTTGTAAGTTGTGGGCCGCATGAACCAATCAATGAGCTGAAAGACACTAAAAAGCTCCTTAAAGCTGTCGGGAACTGCAGGGTTGGCAGATAACTCTTTGGGATTGTCTCTCTGTTCAGACACGGGCGAAGTTTGCCTTCTAGGCGTTCTGCCAGAGGGGGGTTTATTTTAACCCAAAACATGATCTTTTCCTAAACCTAACCAAGTAGGCTTGTTGCCTAATCCCTAGGAAGACTTCTGGCAGGAAGCCCTGAAGACAAACTTCTCCTGTGTGCACACTGTTCACACTACACAGTGATTTGAACTCTTTTCTTTTAGCATCCCTTTTACCCAGGGGATTAGAAGGACTTATATTTAGTTGCCTTCTTGAAACTTAAACATGCAGGACTGTGGGAAGGCTGTTGCGCATTTTGGAGACATTTTAGCGACAGATAAATGGATAACATTTAAATCAACAGCATTGTTCATTATGAACGAACAGCAGCTCAATACTGAAACTTCACCAGTTTAATTATTTTTTCGAAACTGAAATTAACACTTAACATTAGTTAATCACCGCATCGGCAACTATTAAATAATTGTGTCATTACTGCCTTCTAAACTTCAAACAGCTGAGTAAACTAATAAAAATCCTTCTTTTGTAATTGAATCTTAACATTGAAATTAAAAATAAAAGGACGGACACCCACCGAATCTCCACTCTAAGGTCTGGACCTCCCAGAACAGGTCTGACGAGACAGTCCAGAGTGCTGCTGATGGACGGCCAGTTTATAGTTTCCATGACACTTTTACTCAACATGTTCACCACCGCTTCTGAAGACAGGTAACCACCAACCAGGTACCTAGAAGACACAGAGAGAGATACAATTATACAATACAAGCATCATTTATACAAACACTTATATACAAGATAATTACATGATACAAATGTGACCAAAACACTAAAAAATGAAATTAAATAATAGTAAGACATGCAGAATGAGGGGTTCATACTTAAAGCAGAGCATGGGAATGGATTATTCATTTAGAGTTTTTAAGTAATTAAGTAATACATTTATAAGATATAATCAAAGTGTTATTATGGAGTAGTTTTAAAAGAAGTTAGTTCTAGGTTTTTTTAGTATAGTTTTGGTAAAGAAAGAGATGCAATACAATCATTTTCCTGACAATCACTTTGCATTATTTGTAGTAAAAAAAACAACTGGTGCTAATGAGCAGTAAAAATCTACTAGTTACACAAACAGGCCTGAATTATTTAAAAAGATAGAAACACCTAAAAGTGCAGGCTGCTTGACAAATTAAAGATATTTAGTTGATCTGTGTGTGATCACCTGTCCCAGTAGCTGAGTCCTCTGGGAAAATATTCCACATTGACCCGTCGGACCATCCAGTGCAGCGGGTGTGTGAGCAGCGTCTCCTCTCCCGGGATGAGACGCCACAGAGAGGCTTCCAGCTGTAGAGGCATCAGCAGACATGCATGGTCCGCACTGACCACCTGAACACACACAGAAATAAACCCAGGTGGTATTCAGCTAACACCTTGCTATACAACAACTCAAAAGGGGCAAAAAAAAGAGTGCTTTAGCAATCAAAAAAAGAAAAGAATTCAGTGAGCGTACCTGCAGGTCATCCACTAGAGAACCTCCGAGGCTCATTTCTCCCAGAGGCATGTCGGGCAGACGGCTGTGCAGAAAGCCCTGGATCTCAGTGCAGATGTCCACAGCTAGAGACTGAGCCCTCCGGACCTCGTCTGGAGATAGTGCCGCCCTTGTGTGGTAGTACTGCTGCAGTCGCTCCTGCACACATTTCATACAGTTTTTCCAATGATACAGAGCTCAGGCAGAAAACTACTGTACTATGTCCATATATGTGCACAAATACTGTGACGCCGAGATAACAACTCTAAACATGAAGGTAACAAAAGAGTTTTGATGTTTTTTTACACTTCCACTGGGAATCCACACAGATGTCTCTTGAGTAATATAATATTTAAGGTTGTTTTGTGCCTCTAAGCAGAGTTAAAGTTAGAGCGTCTTTAGCTTCTGTACTCGGAAGTATTCCCGGGTGAAACAGAATATTTTGAGCGCTGTACAGTTATAAGAGGGATTTAAATAAAATCCTTCGCATTTGATTGGACAGCTCTAAAGTGGGCGGGCTTAGAATGTGGCGCAGTACGGATACACACTCACCTCCATTGTCCTAAAAGTTCCTGATTGATTGATGTATTGCCGTCATGATATTATTAGTTGAAATTGATTGGTACTAGCTTATGTATTCACACCTCGTATATAGTTTTATAAGAAGTAAATATGATTGGATTTTGATACAACGTGGTCATTTCTTTGCATATTTAGGTGCACATATATGACCAGGACGTGATCCGAGAGGGCTAAAAAGGTATTTTTAATTTTATCTCGAGATTAAGAACTCTGAGAGGATGATGCTTTGTCAGTCTAGTTGCTGCGATGGAGAAAAGTAGTAAACAGCAGAGGAACAATGCTGTGTGTATTCTGTTACTGCTGTTAAAGAAGCATTTAAAAAGGTAAAACAAGTGTATTTACTGCATTAACAGTTTAAAGCCCATTAAAGCCCTATATCCATGGCAAAACTGGACCCACGAAGCATCTGAAACAAAGGACGCTGCCATAGAAAAATGCACCGCTGATTCTATTGTGGTACCTTTTCAGAAGACAAGTCATTTAAATTACTTTTAGTTTTTTTCAGGGGAACGCTTCCAAGTATTCATTGTAAAAAGCAGTGTTCCATGGGCGCAGAATAGAAAATGAAGATGTGCAACTATTCATAAAAGATACAATTTGCATAAGCTTTCTTTAAAGGCAAATCCCATTGCTTCAAATCCCCTCTTATGTCCAGTCATGCGTTTGCGGCAGCTCTGCCAACATTTACTGAACAAATTGTTTCATGTAGCTCATACAGAACAATCGACAACATTTCTGCTTATGTGGGCGTTCTGCACACTAACTCAAAGCTGTTTTCATGCTTGTTTGACTTCCTCCATACAGCCAGTGCACAAGCACACACACACACACACACCGTACTTTGATTATGCAGGGCTCTAGGGGGCTCTGTGCAGCCCAACCAGTGCATAACAATGCGTATCCCCTAAGCACTGCGCTAAAAAAAACATGTTACACACGCATAAATGAATGAGCCAACACTGAGCAGAGCTTTTACAGCAGCTGCTAAGACTGAATGCATAATCTATGAGTTCAAGAGCTCAGGGGCGAGAATTGTCAGAGCGTACCTGCAAACTGAGGACGCACAGCTGGAGTTTCTTGGACTTTGACTCGGGTTTAGATGGCACCTCCGGAGAGGACGTCTGAGGTTGTTGTGAAAGGTCAGCTGATTGAGAAAGTGATCAAAACTGCTGTTAAGTAATATCAGAGGTCCACAATGATGATTACAGTATATACACCTTATTATATACACCTCAATGAATTTGTGATATTTCTTTGTGTCTCATTTGCGTTTGGTTGCTGGGCTGTAGCACATACCTTTCTGCTGTCTGGCTGCCATGGCAACATGTTTCATCACCACGCCCTCGATGCCCTTCTTGATTAGTGTCGGGGAAGCAGAGACCAAACTCAACTCCTCCCAGCTCTCAGCTATCTTCTGCTCCACTTTTTCATCATCAGCTGCACGGCCCGCACGCTCGATCAGCTAAACACAAAACACTCATCGTCACAGTCAGACCGCACTGCATGACTGATAGTACAGAGTAGCATAACTCTGCATAACGCTGCCATAGCCCGCTGGTAAACCAATTTAGATTAAGTAGGCACAAAGATAACCTCAGCCTCATGCATCTTAAGGCAACTTAAGGCATCCTGAGGAGTTTCTGCATTTTTTCCAATGCATTTTTGATTAATTCCCTGTCGCCCAGGCAGAAGATCTACATTCATTTTACTACGAAACAAAATAAACTAGAAAACGAAATACTTTTCCTCGAGAAAAAAGAAAAGAAAAAAGAAAAATATGTTTTATGTCTGCTGTAGTTGATTTAAGAGTCAACTGCCAAACAGCAATCATTTTACGAACAATACTTTCTTGATTTAAAGTCCACCTGCAAAATTCTGATTCAGGCCTTAATCCTGGAATTGACTACTGACCACATACAGTAGCTTGGGAATGCAATCAACCTACTTTTAGTCTTAACAATGAGGAGTTTTGGTATTATAGTCTGTATGTACTTGCCAGCAAACCATGCTACAGGTAATGAAACAGCTGGAGGATGAACTGCCAATCTATCAAATATAACTCAATGGACAAAATAGTTTTTTGGAGTGCTAGCATAGCACTTGTGCATTAAATATTCATGGAGAATCCAGGGCTTTGCAGCACTTTTTTTGCCCAGGTTGAAATCTTTGCAGTAATGACTGTCTCCAAAAAACAGATGAGTGAAGAGTGTCTATGAATGACGCACTGATGTGTTCCTAACAAACTGAAAAAACACTCACCCGTTTCACTGCCAGCGTAGCAATTCCTAGCACGGCAGCCCCACCGACTCCCAGAACCAGCTGGGCATTAGACAGCAGGAAATCAATCACCACGGCGATGCCATCCTCTCCTCGCCGCCGACTGCTCTGGAAGTTCATTGCTTCCTTTTTTTGCCGTTAGCCTTGGGAAAAGAGAACGCATAACATAAAATTCAAGTGTGCAGAGAGTAACGAGACATAACTGTCAAGTAGAGGGAAAATGAACTCTTCCTGCGGCAGTCTAGGTCTGTAGAAACCATGCGATGTAGCTGCACATCCACATTAATGTCAAGAAGTCCGAATAACCCATGAGACAAACTGACAGGATGTGCAGCAGAATGAGATTTAAAGATGTACTGACAGGTGAAAAAGTTAAGTATGTAAAAATCTGGATAAATGAGTGGAGAAACAATCAAATGCCTTAATAACTGGCACAAAAACCGTAAATCGAAGAAAATCACAATGATCAGATCTCAATCCAATTGAACACTAAAAAAAAGTTTTTTGACCTTCGTGTTAGAGAAGCACTCTCCCGCTCCAAAACCCCAAATGAGGGAATATCTTTTGGAGGAACCATCCCTACAGAAGAGCTTCACTTGGAGAATGTATGCCAAAGAGCAGTGAAGCTGCTCTGTAGACTTACGGTGGCCGAACACCTTCCTTTATTTCACTTTTTTGGTTAATTTGTCACCCCTCTGTATGTCTGTAATTCTCATATACATCAGTGGCGCCACAGAGCTTTAGTCATGATCAATAATCATGTTTTTATCTTCCTGAAAACAACATCCCTTTCTGTTAAAGAATTAGTGAAAGTGTAAAATAAAAATAAAATAAAGAAAGTCATGTAAAACGGCATGACTTTTATAAACATGGTTATAACCTGTTATTGAATCATGTAGAAACAAAACAGCTTTGCTTTTTCTGTTGATGCATCCCATCATATAAACTAATTGGATAATTGGATGAAAGTGTAGTTTCAATACAGTCGCTGATGTATTAAGTAATGCAGTTTACATGAAAGCGATTTTTCTTTTATAGATACATTTTTTTATTCTATTCTTTATTGATTGTAAATCCCCTTGAGACAAATCTGTGATATTGGGCTATGGAAAGAAAATTGACTTAACTAAATAGAATATTTTCCCCATCATTTATAACTTTGTTGGCAAGATCCGTTTTGGAAAACTAAGCCCTCTGTTGAGGTCTCCTATTGGCCTTAAACATAGAACAGGATCATATTTTAGTTTCATCATGTTGAATCTTGTTTTGTAAACAGGAAGCTGACAGAATAATCATTCTTGGGAACCGAGATGTTGGTTCGTTTCTCTTGGCTGCTTCTGTGACAGAAGGCAGACAGGCCTTTCTCACAGGAGACATTTTGAATATCACAACTGTAATTGATAACATAAACAATGGTTCAGTTCCCTTGTTGTGTCTCATTAAGCATTTCCAGTAAGCCACATACTATGCAGGCACCGTTGACATGTCAAAATGTTTTCTGTGACATTTTGTTTTATTGGTAGAACAGCTGCCTGTCTGACTACAAGGCTGTGATCAAAAGACATAGGAAGCTGCATCAGTGCAATGTTGCTCAAAGCTAAAGCCATTAGTGAGGTTGTTAATAATGAGAAAAATGAAATTGACCAATCACTTAAAGAAACAGATATGTGAAGATGATTTAAATATACTTTTAGTTTGAACAAAACTTGAACGTGTGCACTGTGCTTATCACATTTAGCTCCAGGCACCTGATATCCAGAAATAGCCACAGGACATGACTCTTAACCATTTTCAAACGAGAGCGTCTCCCCTCTTTTTGCCAGAGGAACAGGTTCCCAAGAATGGAGACACGCTCTATTTATAGACCCCAATACATGCCTGAGTCAGACCAGCTGGGTCAAATATAAAAACAGCCGTCCTAGTCAGGTTACAGCCCAACAAATGTCGGCAGCAGGCTCAGTACTGAGGTGACGCTTTCAACGTCAGAGCAGATCTCACTTCTCTGTTTAATGTTAGCTGCTTTACCATTATTGTCAGGTCAACCGAAGAATGCCTGATGTCGATAGGTTTTTGTTTGAGCCGATTACAGCTGCAAACAAATGGAGCAATTGATTAACATATAATCTGTAAATAATGCTATTTCCCAATAGGCTGTTTCCAGTCAGTGCAATAGTCCAAAACACAGTTTATTCAGCAATTTAAAAACACCATATACAGCGGGTAAAATAAGAATTGAACACGTCACCATTTTTCTCAGTAAATATATTTCTAAAGGTGCTATTGACATGAAATTTTCACCAGATGTCGGTAACAACCCAAGTAATCCATACATACAAAGAAAACCAAACAAATAAGTTCAGAAATTAGGTGATGTGTAATCAAATGGAATGACACAGGGAAAAAGTATTAAAGTAAAGGCATGGAAAGCCAAGACACCAGCTGAAATCTATCAGTAATTAGAAAGCAATCCTGCCCCTTGTCAGTGCAAATTAATATCAGCTGGTTCAGTCCCAACTGATGGCCTATATAAAAGGTGTCTCATTACCAAGGTGTCACACAAGAAACATCTCATGATGGGTAAAAGCAAAGAGCTCTCTCAAGACTTTTGCAACCTTATTGTTGCAAAACGTACTGATGGCATTGGTTACAGAAGGATTTCTAAACTACTGAATGTTCCAGTGAGCACTGTTGGGGCCATAATCCGGAAGTGGAAAGAATATCATTTCACCATAAACCGTCCACGACCAGGTGCACCTCGCAAGATTTCTGTCAGAGGAGTGTAAATAATTATCAGAAGAGTTGTCCAAGAGCCAAGGACCACTTGTGGAGAGCTTCAGAAAGACCTGGAATTAGCAGGTACAATTGTTTCAAAGAAAACAATAAGTAATGCACTCAACCGCCGTCTAAAGTTTGCCGCACAACATTTAGACAAGCCTGTGAAATACTGGGAGAATATAGTCTGGTCAGATGAGACTAAAATTAAACTCTTTGGATGCCATAATACACACCATGTTTGGAGGTCAAATGATACTGCACATCACCCCAAAAACACCATACCAACAGTGAAGTTTGGAGGTGGGAACACTGGCAAACTTCATATAATTGAAGGAAGGATGAATGGAAAAATGTACCGAGACATTCTTGATAAAAATCTGCTGCCAGGATGATGAAGATGAAACGAGGGTGGACATTTCAGCAAGACAATGATCCCAAACACAGCCAAGGAAACTCTCAATTGGTTTCAGAGAAAGAAAATAAAGCTGCTAGAATGGCCGAGCCAATCACCTGACTTGAATCCAATAGAAAATCTATGGAAAGAACTAAAGATCAGAGTTCATAGAAGAGGCCCACAAAACCTTCAAGATTTGAAGACTGTTTGTGTGGAAGAATGGGCCAAAATCACACCTGAGCAATGCATGCGACTAGTTTCTCCATACAGGAGGCGTCTTGAAGCTGTCATTACCAACAAAGGCTTTTGTACCAAGTATTAAATCAATTTCAGTAAGCGTGTTCAATACTTTTTCCCTGTGTCATTCCATTTGATTACACATAACTTCATTTCTGAACTTATTTGTTTTGTTTTCTTTGTATGTATGGATACTTGGGTTGTTACCAACATCTGGTGAACATTTCATGTCAATAGCACCTTTAGAAATATATTTACTGAAGAAAAATGGTGACATGTTCAATACTTATTTTACCCGCTGTACCACCAAGTTGTTACTGTGGGTGACAGGACAGACTGACTCTCTATATGGGGTGGTACTGTAAGGGACAGGACAGGTGAGTTAGTAACATGCATAAGAACACTGCAGAACACTCTGGGTTCTCCTCCAGAGATCCTAAACAGATGACGTATCTAACAGCAGAACTGACTGTGTTCTGGCTACATGTTGAGCTTCATTCACCTCCTAGCATCCTCTCCTGTGTTTCAATACAGTCCACAGGTGTAGTTAGCTAACATTAAGATATTAGCTAGCCGGCTAACTTAGCTAGTTAGCTTAGCGAACATCAGCCGTCCCTCTGCATCTCTTCAGCACACTTACCTCTCAGGAGAGAAGTACACCAGTCCTCCTCCACAGCATTAGTGTGTTGATGAAGCACGTATTTAAATGCCTTTTTAACAACAAACACGTGACGTTACGTCCTATTGTTCACGGGCATCAGGTAAACATGGTTGTAACCAGCTAGCTAGCTAGCTAAGCTAACGGCGGCTGTCTTCTTCTTCTACTCTTTAATTGCGGTAGGAAGCAGCGGCGCTCAACAAGGACTTCCGGAACTCAGACATGATCTCATTACAAGAAGGTCAATTAAGCATGGAAAGTTACTGTATGCTTTTACTCAACTTTTTACATAGTTGGAATTTAATTGGTTTATTTTAATGTCATGATACTTTTACTTTGGAGACAAATATTGTACTTTTAACTTCACTAAATTAGTTTAAGAGAGCTGTAAACTACTTTTCAAATGAAGATTTTGCATACAAAACACATAGATTAAACTGCCAAGAGTACATAGAGTATCTTAAATTTGCTCCAACTAGAAAAAGGCAACATTAAAGAACAATTTACATATTAATAATCTCAATTATAGTGATCCAACAATATAATAGTATAATACTGACAGCTGCCACTATGGGTACTTTTACTTTTATACGTCTGTACATTTACCTCACTTACATTTTGAATGCACTTTCCTTGTAGTGGTGTATTTTAATAGTGTGGTATTTCTGTCTCAGTGTTTTTGACCTAGTCGTCACGCACTATTGGACAAACTAAAGCAGCTTTTCAAAGGTCAAGAATGAACTTTGAACCTCTTATCTCAGAAACTCTTTTCCAAACATGCTGTTGATTAAGTTTTGTTTGCCAATCTGTCGATTCTGGTCTTTCTTCCTTTGAAGTCAAAAACCCAAATTATTATTATGACCCGACAGCTAAAGCCAAATCTATATATACATTTGATACCAACACTTGATATAATTAAATTTGAAAAAGGATAAAATGAATTAACCTGAGGCTGTTCCTTTTTGTTTGTGGTGAGCTTCAGAGTCCATGTTACCTTTGATTGTACAATTCAAAACAATTAAAAGCTGATTCATTTTACATGTTTTATTTATTGATGTATAAATACTTTTCTTGAAATATCGAGGATGCATAATATACAAACTTATATACAGATGCAAGAATTATTAGAGAAATACAGAAATTGAATTGCAAAGGTCAAAACCTGATTTCCCTTTGACTTCTCACCTTAAGTGAAAAACACCATTTAAATTATTATGATACTATAAATGCAAATTTACATAAATCAATAAAACAACTATTTCAAAGCCATAATCTGTTAGATTTTAATGCGATGACAGCATGACTTCTCTACTGACCTTCCTGCTCAAAGTGACCTACAAGAATGACACAACATTCACCAAAGTGGACAGAAAACATAGAACATGCCGGGAATAATATACAGTAAATACTGTATTATTTTAATATAGGTGGACACTTTCTAGCCATATCAGTGTTTCCCAAAACTTCAAACTTGAACAGAAAAGAGGAATTATATTGTAATCGAGAATGGAGGAAAAAAAAGAGAACCATATCTTTGATATAGCCGAGTGTTGAAGTCAAAACCAACGAAACAAAGACCGAGTGTATCAAGAACAAGGCTTTGAGGGATTGAGAGCAAGGCAGGGCAAGAGCAAGTCAAGACCAAGACCAGTGCAAGTCCCACAATGCATGACACACCTCAGATAAAACATAAAACATGCAAACCACAACGGCTCTCCTCAGATTCATCTGAAAGATTCACAGTCCCACAAAAAAAACCCAACAGAACTCAAATTAAGATTCCGTTCATTCACCTGTTTTTTGAAGACACACTGTGTATATGTGTACATTAGAAATGTCTTTATAAAGTTATCAAAAAGGCATGGCAGAGGAGAATATTTCGTGTGGAAATTTCCTTTGTTATGAGTAATAATTCCATTCAATGAATTTTGTATAGCCCAAAATCACAAATTACAAATTTGCAACAGAAGGCTTTAGAATCTGCACATATGACATCCTCTATCCCGGTGCCCCCACATCAGCACAAAAAAAAACTTTAACGGGGAGAAAACAGTAATATGTAACTAATTAAGGCAGAAAATACACAGAGAGTTTAGCAATATCCCAGCAGTTGTGGTCTTGATCGGTCTTAAAATAAAATCCTGAATCCTGAGATCAATTCCAAGACGAGTGGTCTTGACTACTACATCACTGCTATGACCAGTTATTTGATGATCATTTAAATTTGAAACCAGACAGCTCTCTAATAACATGTGACACACTCCGGTTTGTTTTTCCACCACCTGACCAGTGACACCCAAGAAGCCGCCTTCTGTGTCGTACCAAGTCCCATTCTCAGTTTGAAGAGCCTCAGTATTTGCCTCTGACAGTATATTACTTTTGCAATCATATTCACGTTCACAACTTTAGCAGAGCTTCAGAAAACCGTGAACAAAACTCACCCTGTTTTTAGAAAGTAACATCTTTGAACCTAGGTTTATTTTTGTTCACGTGTACCTCCAGACTAACCTACGTGTGAGTTAATAAGTGCCTCCGCCAAATATGGCTGACTGGGAACGAGAAACCAATCTGTGTTTATACAGCTAATCTCAAGGACAAATACATCCGGATATGGAGTTTATCTCAGCCACATGTTTAGACACACACTAAACGAGACTTTATAGGGTTGGTGTTGTTCTGTCCGATCCAAATATCACCAGTGTAAATGAGGAAAAATTAGATTTAATACAGAACAGCAATAACATGGCCTCTGTCAGTTTACAAGGTAAGCAACTTCAAACTGAAACAGGAGTGTAAAACAAGGCCTGAGTTTTTCATCACTCCATAAAACATTAGTTTAGTTGATGCCCTATATTGTAACCAGAATCAAATCATAACACAGAAACGCATTTCTGCACATCTGTCAGTTGTTTCAACTTAAACTGCGACAGGGAGGTCAAAGTGAACTTATTTCCGGGATCAGAAATGTGGGTGCAAAAAAGCAAATGTTTCCTTTTTGCATAAAAGTTCCCCCAATCAAAGACTATACAAAAGTATTGTACATTATAACAAGTTAGATTACAGCTCAGGTTCTCTTTTGTACAAATCCATACATACATATTTTTTTTTTTTAGCTCTTGTGGTCTGTACATCTTGGTTACAAAAAAATACATGCCGTTTTGAAGTATCTATGGACATAGAAACAAGAAATGTTCAATTAAAGGTAATTTCATAACGAAGCCTAACTGGAGTTAGTAACTTTAGGCTCTGAACTGTGAAGCCGAGACGCCAGCTTCGTCTGCCACAAACAAATAATGCACTCAAACTCATTCGGACTCAAAATCAAAATGCAGACGACATGATGACTGTGCTCCGTGTGCCGGACTAAAACAGGAGCGAGAAAAATGACAACTGATCAAAGAATATTACAATAGTGAAATACATAAAAGATATATATTTATATGTATACATATGTGATAGAGAAGTGCTCAGTGGCGTCTCATTTTGACTTTGCGTCCTGAGCTCTCCCGGTGTTTGTCGGAGTCTTGACCGCGTCTCCAGTTGTCCTCGGAGCTGATGCTGTGGCGGCGGTGATGGGAGTTCGACGGATGTCTGTTCTCCTCTTTGTCCATCTCTAGAACCCGCGGCCTGGTGGAGGACAAAGATTGAGGTGCCAAGTCAGATTTGGATCTTCATTATTATTCAGGTGAGTGTTGAGTTAATGTTCCCCGTGGCTTCATTCAGACATGAAAGCACATTTGCTTGTGTGAGAGAGAGAGAGAGCAGTGAGTGAACCATATTATGATAGCGAGAGAGAAGAGGGATGTCTGTTCTTTCACGAGCTGCATCACTGATGGTTTTTAAATTATTTTGCCTTTGAAGTCTTAATTAATGACCATTGTGGGCGTGAGGGACGCTCGCCCCCGCGTCTCACAGTGAATCCGCTGATACATTCTCACATTAATCTCATCATTTAACGGTATTAAAGAGAGAATTCAGGTGCCTGTTTTATAAAGTACGACAGTGCACAAGCATTGAATGTCAGGACGTTAGGTTGGGACTCTTTTTAATTCCTATTAGCTCATATGCTGCATGTTTGAATGAAAAATATAAGGAGAGAATGTTGGTTGTGATTATTACTAGTGTTAAACATTTGAATGGGTTGCACTGAAAGGGGAAGATAGTTTGAATTCATTAAAAATAGGCTCTTTTATAGTATATTAAATTGATTTTGTGCATAAGATCTGACAACCAGATATAAATCGAATACAGTAATCAAACAAGATGCACCTTTCTCTATGTGCATTTTTTACCTTGTGCTGTTGCGCTGCAGTCTTTGCATTAATTTAACTGCATTGCAAATTTCCCCGCTGCGGGACTAATAAAGGATTATCTTATCTTATCTTATCTTATTCATTTCAGACTTGTGTCGTGTTTTCTGTGACACAGAAATGCTACCATGTCCAACCTGGTAGGATTTCTGTTGTGACTTTTACATAAAAGTGAGCACGTTACTCATTCAGACATGAGACTGATGTGTTAAATTGCCTTTAAATAAAGGGACTTTAAAAAGGGTCATCACTGGTCCACTTGGTTCCTAAGAACAAAGACCCGATCAATGATCTGATTTGGGCTGTGTCCAAATTATATTCAGTCTAAATGGTTCTGTGGTCAGCGTGTCAATAGATCTAAGCGAATGGACCAAAAGCAGCCCTACATTAACTTAATACCCAGGGCTGTGTTGATGGGGGAGTTTTAGTTTCAGGTCACAGTGAGAGGACGGAACATGATCGCGCAAATACGTCTGAAGAAACAGATCCAAGAGTTTGAGGGCTTGTCAGATGCCAAAACACTTAACTGTGATTATGATGTCATGTGGAAGGATTCTAGTAGTCTGGATTTTACTGCTTATCTTTCATTGCAACGATCTTGAGGTACGCAGGAGCTATACGGCAAGAAAAATCAATTAGGAATATGGGTATTTGATTGGCCAATGCAGCACCTTGTCTGATAAAGTGGCATTGCATTCCTGCCAAAGTTGAGCCTGGTTCAAGTTTTTGCAAGAAAAAAACTCTTGATTTTGTTTTTGCTGGATATCCTCGGAGTTGACATCCTTGCTCTGCCAACAAAAAGACCTCCATTAAATGAATGAGAGGGCTGCATTTTTTTGGTAAAGCAGGGCTAATACCCCAGTGGGTCTAATCATGTTATGTTTCACAATAACTGCGAGACAAATGGGTGTTTTGATAGGAAATGGAGTGGGTAAAATTGTGAATTGTAAGGGGGAAAAAAAAGACACTTTTTGTTACTCTTTTCTGTTGCTGTGGACGTGTGTGCGTCTGTATACCTGTGAGCAGCATTAGGATCTGATCTGCGATGAGAGCGTTTGGCTTTCAGAGGAGCAGGTCTCTCGACAGGTAAAGAGCTCTCAGAGTCCAGTCGGGGAGCATCTGGTCGGGTCCTGGGATCAGAGGAGGGAGAGCAGCAGTTCAAACACAGGAATCAGAGACAGATTTCCACCCACAGTTATTACTTTTTAAGGAGATATTATGTTGACTCACTTTCTAAGGATAATCACTGCACGACGGGCCTTGATGTCTTGTGGCCGGATGCAGTGGGTGATGTCATCAGCAGCGTAGCCACTGAGAGAGAAGAAAAGATGCTGTGAGCCTTAAGCAACACTTTAACCCTTTCATGCATAGGAGGTCACTACAGTGGACAGCTATTCAAATGTGGTTTTCTTGTATATGCATGGGTTTTGATGGCATAGTTGCACATCAGCCACTACAGTGAGCGTTATTGTGGACTATTGTGCAACTATGCCATCAAAACCCATGCATATACAGTACCAGTCAAAAGTTTGGACACACCTTCTCATTCAATGGTTTTTCATTATTTTTATTTTTTTCTACATTGTAGATTAATATCAAAGACATCCAAACTATGAAGGAACACATATGGAATTATGTGGTAAACAAACAAATGCTCAACAAACCAGAATATGTTTTATATTTCAGATTCTTCAAAGTAGTTGAATGAGAAGGTGTGTCCAAACTTTTGACTGGTACTGTACACAAGAAAACAACATTTGAATAGCTGTGCACTGTAGTGACCTCTATGCTTTCGGCGCAGGCTGAAAACTCACCTCTTCAAGAAGTACTACCCTGAGCCTTCCACTTAGCACTTATTACATTCGTATTAGTTTGTTTCACTTATTGTATTCGTATCAGTTCGCTGCACTTATTGTATTCGTTTACTGCACTTATCCTATTCACATTAGTTTGTTTCACTTATTACATTCGTATTAGTTTGTTGCACTTATTGTATTCGTATCAGTTTGTTGCACTTATTGTATTCGTATTAGTTTGTTGCAATTATTGTTTTCGTAGTGATTTGCTTCTGCACTCTACTTTTGCTCTGGTTTATGCTTTAAGATGCTTGTTTAAGAAAGGAGATGCACTTATGACTTCTGGTGACTAGTAGTTCTCTTGAATACCTATGTTGAATACACTTCTTGTAAGTCGCTTTGGACAAAAGCATCTGCTAAATGACTGTAATGTAAATGTAATGAAATGTAGAGGTTAACAGCAATGCAACCAAATACAACACACAGTGACAATAGTCACCTGAGCACCGTGACACTCCCTCTCCTCACGGGCAGCACAAACACGGGCTCTGACACCCGGATCGGCTTGAACTGGAAGCGGCAGCCGAAGCAGAGCGCGCTGTCACTGAAGAACGACACCGACACGATGGGCCGAGCGAAGATGTGCAGAGGATCCACGTGTGACACGATGCAGCCCCCTGGTTGATAATCATTAATCACTGCACTGTTGACAAACCCCTCCGGCACGACTCCACTGTCCACCAGGGGTTTGATCACCAGGTCGTGCACCCAGCTGGGGATGTCATCCACCTCTCCCTTGCGGTACAGCCTCTCCTGGCCCGGCCCACGCTTCTCCAGCTGGGACCCGTACGTGTAGCCCTCCCCGAAGAAGTACTTGTTGCGGAGCGGCGCCCGGTCCACGGTGTGCTCCCGGTACAGCCCGGCCTCCCCCTTGGACACCACGTCGTCGATCTTCTCCTCGATGAGGACGCACTCCTCCGGGGTGAAGATGTTCTTCTGCAGGATGCTGCTCCTCACCCGGCCGGCCTCCTGCTCCCGGCTCTCCGCGCTGTCATCGCTGTGCTCGTCGTCGTCGGACTCCCGCAGTTTGCGTTTATTATTGCGTCCCTTCCCGTTACTCGCCCCGTCTGCGTGCGTGTGCGTGTGCGTCACCTCGTCCCTGTGCGGGGTCATGGACTTCAGCTTCTCCCGCAGGTCCGAGTACCCGCTGGAGGCCATGTCAGCACCCCAAAACAAGACGAGTGTAGTGCTAACAGCTAACAGCTAACAGCTAGCATGCATCAATCAGCACCGCATGTCCAAACACACACACACACATGAAGCTAGCATGGGCTGCTACGTCACGTGTCTGCGCTGGTTTTTTATGAATGAAGATAACAAAGATTACGCAGAGCTGCTTTAGCTACGAGCTAAGCTAAGCTAAGCTAGCGTTAGCTTGAGCTAGCCTGGCTTTGGTCAAGCAGCGACATCTCACGTGTCACCGTTAAACCGTTAAATCCTCCGGTGTCCGCTCCTCTTCTACCTCCAGCAGTGACATACAAGCATTGTCGTAGTGTCACTAGAGGCTCGACCGCGGCCGGTGTAACCCGTCGTCCCCCCTCGAAAAAGGCTGAAAATAAAACTCGTGTAAACCTGCCACAGATCTGCGCATGCGCAGTGTTGACCTGTCGGTGTGGGGAGGGACTGTCATGTGACCCGGTCGGGAATCATGAATCCATTTTTGGAGCCTGGAGGGCATTGGGCACAAGGCGATTTGCTAATTTTGTCCCACTGAGCTCTTATTTCCTTCCATAAAGTTCTTAATGTTATTTAAGGTTGTCATTTATTATAGTTTTATTTATTTTGTTGATATCTATTATAATAATAATAATAAACTTCATGTACAGTACCAGTCAAAAGTTTGGACACCTTCTCATTCAATGGTTTTTCTTTATTTTTATTTTTATTTTTTTCTACATTGTAGATTAATATTGAAGACATCCAAACTATGAAGGAACACATATGGAATTATGTGGTAAACAAACAAATGCTCAACAAACCAGAATATGTTTTATATTTTAGATTCTTCAAAGTAGTTGAATGAGAAGGTGTGTCCAAACTTTTGACTGGTACTGTATATACTTCATTTCGTTGTTGTTAAAAATATACCTCAATATCTGCACAAAACTAATAGAAAAATATACATTTCCGTGCACAAACACTGCTATGTCAAGTACAAAACTGGTGTTTTAAGTAACTCACCCAGTATTAGGCCTAACTGCTGTAACGTAACACTGAAACATTATGTATTTAAAAAAAAATGTTAATGCATATTGATTCAGATCTGAAATTAATTAATTACTTAATAAAAACTTAAACTTACTTACTTAACTCATATTTACCTTCTGTGTAGATAAACTTGGGCACATACTGTTGACATGTTTTGTAAGATTTTGTAAAAAACAAGTTTCTTTGATGTTAAAAATACAGCTGAATTTTTTGTGCATAATTATAATACAATATACAGAAAATATACAGCAATGTGCACAAATTCACTGCTATCTTAAGTACAAAACTGGTGTTTTAAGTCAACGTTTCATCCTGTAGATTACACCAGTCACAGACAGCTGCTGAAACATTTTGTATTTTTACAAAATGTTAATGCATATTGAATTTATTCATGATTTAGATCTGAAATGATCAATTTGGTAAATTTATTAATTGACCAACAACTATTCAGCAACAAGTTTGATCATTTATTATTTTTAAGTTATTTGTCATAATTCCTCTGTTTCATATTGTTATAAATTTATTATTTTTCTGACTGTTGGTCAGGCAACAGTCTGACTTTGGCTCTGTATACACTTCGCTATTTTTTAAAATTTTCTGGCATTTTATAGAAAGCGATTTGTTGTTAAATGTAAAAAATAATCAATCATGAAAAGAATGTTGATTGTAGCCTTTCCTGGGAAACTGTTTATTAAAATAAATATTTTAGAGCCTCTGTTGATTTTAATACATATTAAAACATTCAGTTGTGTCATTTTATACGGATACCTCTTAATACAAAATTCTTAAATAACAATTGTATCACTCAGAGCAAAGTGCTCATATCTCTCTCAATAAAATAGCTGATTTTATTTAAATAAAATATTCTTTACAAAACAAAACAAAAGTTGATGGATTAACAATGGTTGAATACAACATGTGTTTTACTTACATTGAGTTTTATAATAAACAGTATAAATAAAATAAATAAAAAATGTTACATATCAGTTATAAAACTTTGCAATGACAAGTCACAGGCCTGTAAAGCTTTGTCACTGTTCATTAACAGTTTCTGTACATATTAAAAAATCTCTAATGTTTAATCAATTAAAACTACAGCATTAAGTGCAATGATAAAGGTATCAACCTGAAAGAAACATGAACTAATATTTACTTTTCACTGTCTCCAGTATGCACTTTGTTCAGTTAATGCAGCATAATAATCAAGTAAAAGTGAAACTGACTTCAGGGTACATTTATGCATTCACACATAATATTAGAACACCTGAAGGCAAGAAGAGGTAGGCTATTTAAAAGGGTTTCATCTACATTAGTGTGTTCATACGACGGTGTGTGCGTTCAATGTGCTATAACATGGTGATTTCACTGGGTGGCAGGGTGAGTCGCCTCTCCCGCACGGACATCATGTTTTCCACCTGCATGGCAATGACTCGACACAACTCCAGGCCCTGTGGACAAACAGCACCAACGTGAGCACGGTAAACATAGCAACTCCACTGCATGTGATCATGGGATCATGTGTGGCCTCTGAAGAGTGTCCTTGTCTGTGTTTGCGTAATACCTGCTCCAGCTGTAGCTGAATGACCCGCTGTGTGTTCATGTCCCCCAGGGTGAGGTCTACATACGGGTAACTGGTTCCAGCAGTGGGCCTCTGGGTGCGGCTGGACTGCACCTCCACCAGGGGGACCACTGCCATCAGCTCCTGCACCAAAGAGACCAAGCATTATACACACATATATATATATATATAAAAAACACAAGCGTCTACAGAAGCTGCTACGCGACTCCTCATGTTTCAGTCACGATGAGCGGAGACGTTTGATGATACTGATACTCTTGAATGTGTGCAGATCTTTACGTGTGTGTTTTTGTGCAGGAAGTGGAGGCCGTGTTGGTTGACAGCAACGATGCAGGGGGCGTAGAAGGTGGTGGAGCTGCTGCTTTGGACGTAGAAGAACGAGGAGCCGAACATGGGGAATGCACTGATCAGCCCTACACGCACAAAGACACAGAATTTAGATTAAAGTTAGCGATTTTCACATTTTTATTCATGGACATTGGACAAAAAATACATATTTTAAAAGGTGCACTTCTCAGGTTTTACACATCGACTTCCCTTTATGCATCATGAGGAGTTGTAAAGTTGTAAATGTCTTCTGTGGCTCTGGAGGGGATTTCTCAAAATGACTCCGGTGATGTCATCACTATCATAGGCTGAGTTGCAATATAGGAAATATAGGATCTAGTGTTTTGAGGATTCTGTTGGATCTGTCTCTCAACATTATGGGAGAGCAAAACTAAATCACAGGAGCATCTCTTCAAGACAAAAATACTTTCTGTATTATTGCAATATCCTTAAAGAAGTGCAAATTTACACATTAACGTTTCAGCATTTCTTCTTCACATCTAAACGTCTGTTTCATGTCAATGTGAAGATTAATCCAATGATCGGTTGCGCTCTGCATTTCAACGTTGATTTTGGAAACAACACTTGACAAAAACTATCTAAACTTGAGGTTAAGTTAGAGCTTTTGACCATATCAAATTGGCAAAATTACAGATATAGTAATGGAGAAGGCCGGTCGTAGAAGGTTCAGTTGTTACCACGTGTAGAGAAAATATGTAAAAACCACTTTAGCCAAAATCAATATTTTCTTTTTACCTGTAGTGCCTTAATGTGAACAGGAGCGCTTACCCAGAAACTGTGCTCTGGCCTGGTGCGGGTTCAGGGTCTGCACTTGCTGCATGTGCTGCGTCACCATGGTAACCCACTGCTGGGGTGGCTGCTTCTTGAAGAGAGGTGTGGCGATGTACTCCGATAGTTCATGTCTGGAGGAGAGAAGAAGATAAACGGGAGTCTGCTTCACTCAGTGATTTCTCAACATTTCACGGGATGGTTTTACTCAGTGAGCTGTTTCTGTTCTGCTGTGTGTGTGTGTGTGTGTGTGTGTGTGTGTGTGTGTGTGTGTGTGTGTGTGTGTGTGTGTGTGTGTGTGTGTGTGTGTGTGTGTGTGTGTGTGTGTGTGTGGAGAAAAAGAGAGACCCTGAGCACTAAAGAACAACATTTTTTTCCAGTTGAGAAAAACAAGGTGTCACACACAATAAACTATTGATTGCTTTCTCTCCTCAACAATGAGTTTCATCCTGTGCGGTCGTTGAACATCAGTGCTGAGTGGAAAACGTACAAAAACATTGATTGCAGCTTTAGTGCGGCTGTAATGTAACAACTATCTTTGTTGTCCATATTAGACATAAATAACAAAATATAAAACATTTAACAACAACAACAACATGCCCGTAATTGCAATGTGCATCTCCAGTGAATGTGCTGAGACAGAAGCTCCGTTTAAGGTTGACAAACCTAAAATAATTAACTTGAAATTTATGCTAATTTCACTTTTATATTTTGGTCATGTTTAATGTTAAAATTAAATTGGATTGGTGGTAATAGGGGAACAGGGACGGTTAATTGCACCCTGAATTAATGGATAAACATTATTTAATCGCTCTAAAAGCATTAAAAAGAATCTGGAGGCTAATGAGAAGCCAAATAAAATAACTTCTTGAGCAAATTTTAAGCTTGGCGGAAGTGTTGGTGTGTGGATGTTTGTATAAATCTATATATATATATATATATAACCTTCTATATAAAAGCGTAACTATTTTTTAAAATATATTTTACCATTTTTTGTGTCTAAATGACTAATGTGGACACCAATTAAAAAAATTGGTCCAGTATTGAACGAGAACCCTGCAGACTAAACAAGGTGTAATGTAATCGTTTAGGGCAATTCCTCACCATAAATGCACATCCACTAAAAGTACAAATTTTTGCCACTGACAGCCTCCGATTTTTATTATTAGTGTCTGTCAACATTATGAAAGAACCTACGGAGAAATAAAACATTTTTCTTTCCGCTTTCCGCTTGATCATGTCTGTCTCTTATTGTGACATGTGAGTTGTATGGTGGAAACATGAGTGAGAGTCTGAGCAGAGTTTGTTGTAGCGGAGTTCAGAAAGTTAAGCTTAATGTTATTTTAAAGAATTTCAACCTCATGGATCAATATTTGGCTGATTTCGACAATATGAATGTGATGCGAGAGTGAACAGATGGACCGAATAAAGCAAAATCTATCGGAAAAACGTTATATTCCTCTGCAGGGTCCTTTCCATAATGTCAGTTATAATATCAATCTGAGCAGGTCAGTGGCAAAAACAAGCTCTTGTAATGGACGAACATTGACGGTGAAGAATCTTTTTATAAGTTAGTTCTGCTACACCCTCAACTGTAAAAATACGATTAACCCAGCAATGATATGATTGATTGAAGTAATTAACTAAATAAAACTAGAGGCGGTATTGTAAACATTGTTTGTTTTCTCACATGCTGGGGATGAAGAGGATGTCTTTGGCTCGGTGCTGCAGAGCTGCCAGTTTGGAGATCTGGTGGAACTGTTGATCGCTCACTTTTCCATGTGGAAGAACATTTAGCAGGCCTTTGCGGTAGTCAGGCAGGATCTGAATACACACAGAAACACACTCACATACACGTGCGCTGATGAATGTAACATAAACTGTGTGTATGTGAAACACAACCCGTCGTACCTGGTTGTAGTGCATGGCGACACAGAGCTCATTCTCAAACTTGAGCGGTTGAGTCCAGACGACTCGTCTGAACCAGAAGCTGTAGTTGGTGTCCACAACCTCGGCCTCTGTCGCCACATCCAGGATGTACTCGTGTTTGTTCAGAGGACGCACATTCTGACCTGAACACACCCACATACACATCTCATTTATTACCCCCAAAAATTGCAGAATTATCTAAAGAAAAAGTTCAAACTACGCAGTTAAATAATATTTTGTCATTATGAAGGATTTGTTTATCCAATCAGAATCTGACAAGTTCTAGCAAACACTAGTTAAAATCCAATACAAACAACTGACATAAACACCCTGAAGAGTCAGGCTTATACTTGTATAGCCACATGTTGTGTGACCTGCTGTGCTTTTGAATGGCACACCAGTGACAGCAGCTGCCAGCTGTTGTCATGTGGAGATATTTAATGCTACAGGAGGAGAGGATACAACAACAGAATTCAAAGAGTCCCACGTCAACGCTTCAGGGAGCAAATTCAGCGGTGGAGCTTTCGGCGCCGAAAACTTATTAAGACCGCAGCAGCAGGAGCAGTTAGCAAAGGAGTATGACAAAAGTTGTGCACAGCAACAAGAACCATAACAAAAGCTGCTTCTGCATTTTATCAGAAACAAAACAAACTAATAAAACAGATTATGCCTCGTTAGGAACAATGTATATATCCATAAATGATGTTAGTGTTTGACAATTTGTGCATCATGATTTTAAATACATCAATATAGATACACAGTGTGCAAATGAATGGATCTGCTTCACTGACACTGACCAGAAGACTGACTTTGTGCATTAATGCAATGTTTCATGTGTGTTTGTGTGTGAGAATACGAGCTCACCTCTATTGGTGACTAAAAATATGGCATATTCTTCCATGGCCTCCAGTTTGTGCAAACCCATCTCATAACACAGCTCCTCAATCACCTCCAGGGCAACCTTAAAAACACAACAATGTTAAAACACGAGCAAGGATATCCCAGCCGTCTCCTTGTAGACCCCGGTGGTGCTGAGCTGCTCACTGAACACTTACGGAGCACGTTTTCATTTTCACATGACGTTCAATGCCTCCAGGAAACAGAATCAGCTGACGTTTTGAACTACGTCCCGCCTGAGGAAGCATAAACACACGCTCATATAGTTCATACTGTACATACACAGGACATGTTAGACTATTGTCAGGACCTTAACACACATAAACCCTTCATATATCTCTAGGAGTGCAGGGTAACTTTATTTAAGTCCAGCTTTTATGTGCTGTGCAACTTTAAGATAATTGTGCTTTACCTTAAGATTTTACATAAAAAATAGAGCATCCGCTTAGAAGATATGATTTATCACATTATAAATTAAACTACACAGAACTTCCTAAGGTAGTTAAACCTTAAGGAAGGTTAGTTTTCTTTCTGTCTCTTTTGACATTTTGACTTCCCTACTCTCAGATACTCAGCCAAAAGCCCAGTGGTTCCTAAATAAATCTTTAAAAACAATTTAATTAATGTATTTTTGGGGGTTATTTTCAGGCTACAGTGGCCACGTTAATTGTAATGAATGAAAACGACACACAGTGCAACAATATGTCTCCTTAATGTGTTTTTAATAGTTTTTTGGACAGCAATGGAGCTCTGTGGCACTGAGGAATTAGCTGTGGATAAACAGACATTATCTTTTTTTATTTTCATGAGATTTGTTAACAAGAAAAAAAATAGAATATCATTGGCCTTGTCCTTGTCCTACCGCATTAACGTGCAGCTTATATCAATGAAGTTAACACTATAACATAATATATACAATAGGATAGATGTAAATGAGGCTGTTCTGCATAATAAGCAGCTTTTCTCTTTGCTGCTTATACTACTTCTACTTGGATCAAGGCAGACATCTATCAGTTATGGAGTATCTGAATACTTCCTCCACCACTGTGGATAGAACAAATAAAGCACTGACCATCACGGCCTTCAGCTCCATGCTGTTGGGTGGAACAATGCGGCCTCCGTACTGGAACGTCTTCTTCAGGTTTTGCTCGCACGCTTTGGCGATGCCTAGCACATTGATGGAACATTACATACTGGTGGCGTTGCTAACGTGCACAGCAGATTTGTTCTCTTGGTGATTGTGTGTGTTTTATTACCCTGATACTGCACACCGGCACTGCGAGAAGCCTGCTGCAGGTTCTTCAGCAGGAAGGGCTTGAGGACTTCAGAGCAGCGATGGAAAGCGGTCAGGATGTACAGCAGCCTCCAGCCTCGTTGGCAACTATCACTGTACCACACGAGAGAGAGCACGGACACACACGGAGGATGGAGGATTACAGGCCAAGTGGAGAAAGACGAGCCGCAGTGTGGGTCGGTTTGTTGCGTGTACGTTGTTAACGTGGGAAAGCGGACTTACGGTTTGGAGCTGGTGTTAGATGTAAGCTGTTTGAGGAGCTGGCAGTAAGCCTCATCCCTCATCAAGGTGAACTCTCCTATGAGCTGAGGGGAGGACCACACACACACACACGCACACGCACACACACACACACACACACACACACACACACACACACATTAGCAAACATTAGCAAACCGTCAAAGAAAAGAGTAGTAGCCTTAGAGAGAAAAAAAACAGTGTGTATTTACCTTGAGGACATTGTTGACCACTTCCTGTTCCGTCAATCCCCTTGATGGAGAGTCACCCATGAAACGCATCACCGCTACACAAATTACACAACCAGGACACAAACACACTCACAGGTCAACAATCATTTAAGTATCTAGTAGCTTATTTTGTAGAGAAATCCAGCAATTAAGAACTTAAAATCTGATACACGTCTCATTTAAACAGAGTATGAATCGGAGCACAGGCGTAATAAGAGAAATGTAATAAGATGATGTAATTAGAGCAGAGATGAGAGAAGGTGAGAACTTACCCAGGAAGAGATCAGCTGCCACTCTGTTCATGGCTTGATCCGTAAACTCTATCAGAGACTCAGTCAGAGGAGTCTGCAGAGGAGAAAGAGTGTCATATGATCAACTCATTACACCCCAACACAACATACAGAAGATATATTTTACGAGAGTACTCTAAGTTATAGCGAGGAGAAAGGCACCTTGGAGAACTTGATCATTTCAGTGGGCTCTCTGGAGTCTCTGTTCTTGCTTTTGCTCTTCAGGGAATCTCTGAGAACACAAATCAGCCACAAAGTGCAGCATTTAGATTTAAACGGTGTTGGAAGAAGTACAGAGATAATGTACTTCAGTAAAAGTTGCAATACCACTGTATGAATAAAAGTCCTGCATTCAAAATTCAATTCAATAAAGGTACAGAAGTATATGGGACAAAATGTATTCACATATACTCATTATGCAGATTGGTGTGTCAATGTTTAGTATTTTCTTATTCAATCATTATTACTGATGTAAAAATACTTAAATATTGCAGCTGGTTCAGGTGGAGCTGATTTTAGTTACTTGACATGCCTTTGGGCATCATATTTTTTTAAACGAATGATGTGTTTTGTATGTAAAATTAAATAAGTACCTAGTAATTATAGTTATTAAATGAATGTAGTGGAACAAAAACTACAATGTGTCACTAAAAAATGTAGTGGTAGTAGTATAAAGTGTCATACAGTAGAGTATGCAGGCTCCAAAATTCTACTTCAAAAGTTTAGTACTTGAGTAAATGTATTTAGCTACTTTCCATCACTTGATTTAAAATGGTCAATGTTGTGTGAGGCTTTTCTGTGTGTTTGTGAGGATTCCAGTGTGTGTTAACTTTCCCGTGTCTCACCCCTTCCCGCTGGTTCGCTGTCTGAAGAACTTCTTGGCGAACTCCAACATGTCATATTTACTGTCCTGCAGAGCCCTCTCATCCAGATCTCCGTCAGAAAAGCCGTCAAGGGAAATCTTCTGAAAATCAAAGACGGTCAGTGAAAAAAACAATCTGACACTCAAGTCAGTTTGACAGACAGATTAAAAGAAACGTATGTGAGAATGTGTGCCTTGTGAACCTCAATCGTTTGATCTATCTCATGCGCAGCCATGGTGGACGCCACGGCAACAGCGATGGCTGAGGACACTGCAAACTGTCCCGCTCCTCCTCGGGGCTCGGCCTTGCGGTCCAGCGGCAGCGACAGGAAGTCAGGAGGAGCGACGGGATGGACGCAGTCAGCCGGGAACGAACCGGAGCGACCGAACACGGCACCAAACTTCCAACCTGATAAACACATGGATCAGAGAGATTACAACACACAGACGCACACACATGAGTGCTCTGAGCCTCTAAACAACCTGCCTCTCTGCTGTGAGGCCTGATCTCTATCTGCCTTTTCCTCTAACAGCAGGTCAGCCTTTCATTCACCCAAGTCAGATCTGTATCTGCATGCTTCTCGCTCTCATTTAGAAGACTGAACTCTCGCCTGCGGCAATGCTGATAACCTGGCACAAACTGCAGCCTTTGGTCTAATTATAGATACTATACACATGGGGACCTCTGTCACTCGTATTGACTTACATTAATCCCCCGCAGGGTTACCCTAACATTTGCAAAACCACACCGCAACAATGCATCAAATGAAAGGGACCACTCATAGTGATGAATCCACAGAGAATAACACCTGACGCTGCAGTTCATCTCGGCTTTTAGTGTCTTTCAGCTCCTTGTTTTGGTACACTTTCATTCTTTTTCATCATCTTAATTTACAGCAGCAGCACGTAATGTGTACCATGATAAAGCTCTGATAATCTCACTGGACGCTGCCTGCTCAGCACCAAACAGCAGACAGATGAAGTTAGCAACTAGCTGGTGAATATAGTGAATATAGTTTAGACTTTTTTCATTCAGATGTTTGTGGAGACAGAGCTAAGAGTAGAGGAAATATTGGACTCATATTGATAAGGTGGCAAGAAACAAAACTCCAAATAAAAGCTAGTGTTGCTCTGTATCTGCTGGATGTGAACATATGCAAATGTTTGCTAACATGTTGGCATATCAAATTTATATGTTGATAATATGCCAGTGCTGTATTTACAATATTTACGTTTAAGGGGAGACACTACGTGAACTATGATGAATATGGTTAAATTTATTACAGTTTTCTGAAACTTATGTTAAATTATGCAAATGAGGCATTATCTAATGTTGACTTTAGGGGAATTTAGGAGAAATCTTCAGACGCAAATAGACAGTGTAGTAAAAAACAACATAAATGTGTATTTTGAATGTATTTGTCCCACTAGTCTGAAAAAAGATGGAAGCAAACAGCCCAAAATCTAACATTTAGTGCATGAAAAATGATGTTTTTGCCTGCAGTGTCTCACCTTAAGTGGGGACCAGCTGTTTGTCCCCACAATGTGAATTACGGTAAATATCCACAAACACAAGCTGTCCTCCTCACACTGCCTGAGGCTTTAACACTTAATGAAAAATTTAACGTGTTATCTTACATTAACATTTTATATTATTAGTTCATACCTTTAGAAATGAAGCCTTTTTACCAAATCAAACATGAGGACAGATCTCGTCGGATTGAATGGTGGAGGACGGATCCAAATTCAGGAAACCTGTCCATTGTGTGCTATGTGAGGCTCATTTAAGAACGGTTTTAAAGTCCAAATGTCAGAGCCCAAAGAAAAACAATTATTGTGTCACAGTAAATAAAAACAATGAAAAAGTTTGTTTTTTTGTTTTTTATCTATTAAGCAACTGAATGACGTGACCTCAACTCATCTGTGTTCATTTTTTTCGCCCTCAAGAAATGAATCAATGAATCAATATTTTTCAAATTGCATCACCCTCTTCCATCTGAAACATAATTTTCTGATACAATATTGTATTCAGAGAGTGCTGTGGGCAACATCACAGCACCTATTTCTCTCTGGTGATACTATCAAGCCTCCGGGGGACACAGTCCAGGTTAGGAAATCTCTCAAAGCTGTCAGTTTGAATTGCAGCCTTGTTTATTTTTTGGACCTTGGCCATGATGCTAACATTTGGTTACCACGTAAAAAAGGTGAAGTTTTTTAGATCTAATTTTGCTGAAAATAAAAATGTTATGAACACTCACCAAAGTCCTGAGTTTCTCTTTTCAGATCCTCCAAAAACACCACCTTCTTCCTCACCACACAGCCGTAGCTGTAACCTGGAGAATCACACACACAGACACACACGGTTGGATCATAGATTCACTTGTTAGGTAACATGATTTCTATTACATACACTGTTGTGTCTCACCCTTCTCCAGCCCGTCCATAACCTGCAGCCTGATGACGTCGCCTTTGTGAAAACTAAGCATCAAGCGGTCGTCCGTCACAAAGTTTCGCTCTGCAATCACGTAATCTGAGTCCTGCAAGGAAGAAAGAAAATAAAACACAAGTGGATACTCTCACACTGTTACTGTCATGGGGTCATTAATGTAAAATCATGACTTCAGCAGCCCCACAGACTACTTAAATCCTTTGCCCATCATGTGTTAGCTGAAACTGTTTTCAGGTTAATGGTTTTGGCTGAGCTGGAAACAAAAAAATAAAACATAATAAATGTATTTTATCAACAAATGTTTTTGACAGCGTTGAATGTACAACGTTATTTCTGGAGAGCATTCAAACTCTGAGTGGTCCTCATTCCAACTGCAGCCATTATAACCATTCAAATACAGACTGGACACAACAGGTGTGTGTGTGTGTGGTGTGTGTGTGTGTGTGTGTGTGTGTGTGTGTGTGTGTGTGTGTGTGTGTGTGTGTGTGTGTGTGTGTGTGTGTGTGTGCTGTACCTTTTTGATCTCATTGATGAAGGTGTCTACGAGATGTTTGACTTGCAGTGCCTTGGCTGAGAACAGGATCAGCTTCTCGTTGGTCAGATTGAACTCCAGCATGTTTTCAGACGGGATGGTTACAAACAGGATGTCTGCGTAGCTGAAACAAATACAGAGAAAAAGCTCTCAACTGTTATATGAAACAAAGCTAGAGAAACGGTAGAAAGTAAAAAAGTTATCAAATATGAATAATAATGAAATACTATAATGAATAAAAACAGAATTTGAGAATAGAAAATACAATTCTACCTACATGCTAAATGTACTTCATTTCTAATGACAATCCATTGTTTCCCTTTTATGCAGATTATTTGTTGCCATTGATGCCATTTTGTTATAAAGCTGTTTTGTTTTTTACCATATTTTGATCCGGTATGAATGATGATCTTATCTTTTGTGTTTATGTTTTGAGCTGCAGGCTTGAACAAAAAACTGCTCCTTGACTGATATTGGCTTCTCTCAGATATAGTGCTATCAGGGTATATCCTGTCTGATAATTAAAAAGATTTGGCAAACATAAACTCTCAAATTTGGTTATTATATAGCCTTCAAAATATAGTACATGTCAGGCTAGTCAATCTTCTCCTGAATAGTAAGAAATAAACAGAGGAAAGTCCAGATAATTAGGAACAATTTTATATAGAGTCTGACTTTTAAAACACACATATCTGAAAACTCCAAACAAGATAAAAGTAATGGCAATAAGAATTTGCAAACAAGGATATTAAAAACTGCACATACGTGTAGGGTCGTAGGACTCTGAAGTAGTCTGGAGCTGCAGCGCTGCTTTTTACCGTCTTCAACAGCTTTATACCGCTGTGGGACACCGACAACACCTGAACACCTGTTCCTACACTACCCTGCACACACACACACACACACACACACACACACACACACACACACACACACACACACACACACACACACACACACACAGACACACACACACACACACACACAGAAGTTCAATAAAAATGAAAATATCACACACATTATTATCCTCTCAGGATTTACCGCCTCACCGATGCGGGGAACAGACGGGAGAAGTATATTTCCCAGGTTTCCCTGGCAGCTGACACGATTGCTTTCTTCACGTGCTCCTCCACCGGATCCATATTCTGTTTAACCCCATGTTTAGCTGTCATTCACACAAACAGACACATGAACTCATGAGTGTCAACGAGACGTGTTTGGATTAAAAGCACACGGTTTTAAGGAAATGTCTGTGGGAAGAACAGACCAAAAAGAGCCTTCATCTTCTGCCTTTCATCCCTGGTGATGCGAACACAGGCCTCTGACAGAGTGTCGTTCACGATCTGCAGGAGACAACGGAGGAGAAGGGATGTGATGTTAGAAATAATTTAGTTTGATCTGTCTATGATTTTTTGAGTGAAATTGCAGAGAGGTAAAAAAAGATTGAACATTCAAACACGTGCATATAGTATCTGCTGATGCTACATCCATTCATCCGGCATTAATTAAACCAATTACCTGTTTGAAAATGAGGTCCAGCACCAGAGGATTGTTGAAGCTGTCTTTTGGATAAAAAACCTGGAAAAGCAAAAAAAATACTCACAAAAGAATAGCGTGCAAAAATTATGACAGTGGATCACGATGTTTGCGTTTTAGGTTTTTGTCTAAGATCTCACCTCCTTCCTGAGGTACAATCTCCAGGGAACATTGGTGTAGGTGTAGTGCTCCTCGTTGGTTCTCCGATGAAGCTGTGTCTGGACGGTTTCAGTCTCTACAGGAAGCTCTCGAGAAACTGCACCAAAATACGTCACGTTACGCTTCAAGTTTCACTTTATTTAATGTTCTTATTCCAACAAAACTGTATTCAGTAAGCGTGTTGATGATCTGCTGCTGTCTTGCTTTAGGACAGTTTGAGTATTTCATCGTTCTGATATTGATGTCATCTTGTTTACAGAAATTCAAATGCTTTAAGGTCAAGGGCCCACGGTGAGTGGAGTTGTGGTGTTGTGCTTGGCTCTCCTTGGTTAGAGGTTGGTAACTCCTGAACTAGCGAGTGCTTAACCTTAGATGCGTTGTATCTGCATGACTTAAGCATATAATCAGGTTCACATTCTTAGTTGTCAGATTATTATAAAGATGATTTAGTTAACAGGTAGATTAGTTCATGACATAGATACAGAAGTAGTTATAATAACCAGAATTTTTGATTAACTGCACCAGGTTGATTCATGACCACTAGAACGCTGAACAGAAGATAAAACACAAATCAAAGAAAAGACTGCAAGCATATTTAAACAATGTAGGTTAAATGTACAACTTTCTAAAATTGCTTTGAAGATGTCTCTAGGGCTTTCAATGAATATTCCTAATTTTAATATTGAATTCTGCAATCGTGTAAAGAAAAAGCAGCACAAGTATGGTCCCCTGCACTGAATCCAATGCATGATGGGAGTCACACAACATCACCTTCAATGCATTTCAATTAAATGAGAACTCAGCCGCAGAGAGAGACACGATGTGCAAAAATAGTTATTTGTAAAGTTCAAAGATATGTGTTTTTTAAAGAATATCTATTCGACCCTAATTTTAGGAAAAAAATGGACTAAACTGGAAAGCGCAACAAGATACCGTTACCTCTGCAAAGTGATGCAGGCTTGTCTGTAATAGAATAAGTGGATGAGTATAAACTTTGAGTACCTGGAGGAGGTTTGGGGAGAGGACGAGCAGGAGCTTTTGTCTTCGTGCTCTTGGTGGGTTTAAATCCCGCCTCCTTCATTGCTGACGCAGATGGTGGGGGGGCAGCAGGACGTTTGTGCTGGACAGACACAAAAACGTTTCCTTGCATGACTCACTTCAAGTGTTTAAATATCGCTCTGATTGCAGTCTGTGTATTCTTGCATGTGTGTGTGTGTGTGTGTGTGTGTGTGTGTGTGTGTGTGTGTGTGTGTGTGTGTGTGTGTGTGTGTGTGTGTGTGTACCTGTGGAGCAGGAGGGTTGTCCATCTGCGGTTTGAGGATCTGTAAAGCTTCATCACGAGCGGTTTGCTTCTTCTTAAACTTCCCCTCTGGTCTCCTAAATACATCCACACAGTGTTGACGTCACACATCACATGTTTGAAGGTTTTTTTCAAGAACAAATGTAGGTCTGTGTGTTTGTGCTTATTGTGTTTGCTTACTGCAAGCAATAACATCCAGGCTGGTATTTGTTGGTGGTTTGTTGGGGCCTGGGCTTTACAGTATGGGACTGGAGATAGCATCAACTGCTGTCCTGTATTTACAAGCTCAAATGTGTGTGTTTGTGTGTGTGTTTATGAGACCTCACCTCTTCTCAGATGGCAGATGGTCTCTCAGATGGCAGTGTCTCCCGGTGGAGGGGGGGAGTTGTACCTTTTGATGATGTCTTTAAAAAAACATTAGAAACCATGTTAGAATTATGTAGATTACTCTTTATATTTTCGTTTATTGTTTCAAATCCAAATACCAACCAAGGTGTCTGTTAGAAATAAATAAATAAATAAATAAATAAATGCATCGATTATATAATCATTTACAATTCAGTTTTTCTGTATAAACCTGCAGCATCAACAATTTGAAGAGTTTAAATTCAGATGCCTTGTATGTCTTGGCTGGGGACGAGGTACTCTGAATTCCGAGCCGAGTACTTCACCACCTCTCCAGCAGGGGGTGGAGGAGACGTCACCACTGGTGCTAAAGCAACACACACACACACACACACACACACACACACACACACACACACACACACACACACACACACACACACACACACACACACACACACACACACACACACACACACACACACACACACACACACACACACACACACACACACACACACAAAAAAACAATGAAGAAAACAGCTGATAAGGAGAGATGCTCTCTTGTCTAAAGCTCTCTCAGAGATGAGTTTTAGTTAAAGTGGCTGAAGGGACTTTTCTCTCTCTCTCTCTCTCATCTCTCTCTCTCTCTCTCTCTCTCTCTCTCTCTCTCTCTCTTACCAAACTTTCTGACTGGTGTGTCCTTGTTGATGGGGACGCCCGGAGCCTTCCTCCGAGAGACGCTGTCCTCACCTGACTGAACCTGAACAGGCCACACAGAGAGGACAGAGAGTTTGCATCAGGGCTTTGCAGACATCAAAAAGGGACATTATACTGGACTGTTTGATTGCGGCACATTTATTTTCTTACATATAGTATAAATGTGTGATCTGCAATTCCACATGGTTGTTTTTATTTTGTCAACATCCTTTTATGCAAGGGTTGTTGTGGTGTTTTAAATGTTCCTGTGAAGTTCGGTGGAAAAATGTATTTAGTGTTGCATTGAACTGCACCCAAATGTTCCAAAACTAGAATCATTAAAATGGTTAAACCTTTGAATTACAGACAGACAACTCATGTGACTGAAAAATATGAATTAAAAAAATAGAATCATTGCCTTCAGCTGAAAGAGCCACACCTGCATTGACCCCTCAGACCAGCTTTACTTCTGATTGGACATTTCTGATGGGAGATTTCGCTTCCCACTGACCGATTTTAAACTTTAAACTTCCATTCAGTGAAGTAAATAAAGGTTATAAGAATGCTTGCTTCCCCCTTTCATCCAGCTTCTGCTCATCATCCTGACTACACAGTTCTTAATCTTATTGCAAACAAACCACTCACTTTTTTCCTAAAAATAAAACTGCATCTCCTTTTGTGGATGCAACTTTTCCTGAGGATGCGTTGCTTGTTGTTGTTTGAGTTTAAAACAACAACTTTAACATCTTTCATGAATTTTAAAAGTGCTGTTTATGTCACTTTGGACTGTTACCTCACATGTCTCAGAGTTACTGACCCGTGCTGCAGCGTTCCCTTTGGGCTGCGTCGGCTCAGTTTTGTAAGTTTTGGTGGAGCTCGGCTGAGGCTGAGGCCGAGCTGCGGGCTCCGCCGGAGGCCGAGCTGGGGGCGGATAGGGATGCCTGGGCGGGATGTCTGCTGCAGTGTAGGGAGTTGGAGTGAAGTTGGCGTAGGGGCTGGGCGGGATGTTGGCGTAGGGACTCTGGGGTATGACGGCGTAGGGGCTGGAGGGGGCGTACGGGCTGGGAGGGTGGTGGAGCAGGGGGCTCGTGGGAGGGCTCATGATCGGGGAGGTGGGGGGCTCGTCACCGGGCTGCCCATGATGGCCATGGCCTGCATGGTCATCTGCTGGGCCTGAGAGAACAAGACGATGACGCGTTTATTCCAAAGAAAGAGCGCTGGAACAAATAAACAGACGCGGATCCAGACGGAGGGTTTACCATGATGACGGCCTGCTGGTTCACGATCGCCTGCTGCTGCTGGGCCAAAACAGCCTGCTGGGCATCTGGAGGAGAGAGGAGGAGAGACACAGTCAACAGGAAGGGAGGGATGACAATTTCAGTTTTGTTTTTCTTCTCATATTTCTCTTCACACTTGATACGAACCAGGTGCTACAGGTGCCACGGCAGCAACAGGAGGCGACATCACGCCTCCCACGGGAAGGACTCTCACAGCTGTGGACACACAAACACACGCACACACGCACGCACGCACACAGCAAATTTCAGATTTGAAGTCTGTCTGTTTTATTACAAACGCTAATGATTTATTGAGATATTGAGGTTCTTCCAGTGTGTGACAGTATGAGACTATGAATCTGTCCAAATGACTCCGTATTTATTTTACAGTGCACTTCATCTACTGTCTGCTACTTTATTTGAGTGCCTGAAGTGAGGGTAAAATTTTACGCTGTGTAGAGAAAGCCATCACAAATTCATACAATGTAACAAAGTTCAAAGTCCACAGCATGTGCACTACTTTCTGCTCACAGTCACATTATATAATGTGTTGATAAATGGGAAAAATTCAAGTTGTGCGTTGCTACATTTGTTCGTGAAATAGTTAAAAACTAAAGAAGGGAGTGATTTTGGACAGAGCCTGTGTTTTTCACTGACCCCCAGGTGGAGGTGGGGGGCCGGTTGACTGCCCTTGCTGTTGCCATCCAGCTCCAACTCCCCCAGCCCCCTTCATCCTGCTGGACAGTCCAGCAGCTGATTCCACCTCCTGTGAGGACAGACAGACAGAGTTTAGAACTGAACGTTCGTTTACAACATGAACGCATAAGAAAAAAAAGAATGCAGTTTAAGAAATACCAATCAAAAATCCTATCCTGTGAGTATCACATATTCTGAACAGGGCTGGTTTCAAACCGATATAGCAGTATATTGACTGATATATCAGCACTGACGTATATGATGGCTGATAAGAATCAATATTTCATTCAGGGTTGTTTTTCCTATCCACTTGCACTTTAAGGTTTCCTCTATAGGATTTCAATTCACACCTTATTTCCTTTTAGTTTGGAGAGTGTGATTTACGTTTCAAATGTATTCTCATGATAATCTACCCAAGAACCTCGTTGTCACTGGGTTGGGTCATTTTTGTAAAAAGTTAAATGAAATCTTAAGTCAAGAGGTAAAACTAGCATGGTGTACATTTTGTTATACTTTGTCATTTGCAAAGGGTATAATTTCAAGTGTAAATTTAAAAAAGAAATACAATCGCAAGATATTGCAGTACAGCAATGCCACTGACATATGTAACATAATAATCAAATATAAAATGTGGGGCAATTTTAAACAACATCAATTAATATAAGTATTAACCTTAGTTGGGCTACAATCCGTAATATATCTGTAATGTCTGGTCATATTTGTTATCCTGTTGCTTTGATCAGATTAACATCTACATTTTGCTAGTTTCAATTTTTTATTTAGGCAAGGTTATGGACACCTTTTTTTTTGTTAAAGGACAAAGGGTATTTGTAGAATTTCATATGTATCTTCCTTAAAGTATGGTATTCAAAAAAAGTTATATGTGATATTAATACTGAAACTCTAGTATTGTATCAAAACATTGGCGAACCAACCCATTTCTCTACAGCTGATCTGTGGGTTCAGAATGCTCAAAAGGAAATCACTAAAAATACTATAATCAGTGAAGGTTTGGGGGCCATGAGGAGGCGTTAACACATCATGAAAGTGGTGCATTTAGAAATATTTTCCATTTTTTTTACAGTGACTCTGGTTTCCCATTGAAATCCAGGCTGAATACACCTGCTGTCGCCTTTGATCGAGCAATCTACAAACCTTTCAGAGCCGCCTTTAAAGCCAACAGGTGAAATGATGGATACCAAAACATAGATATTCCTTTAACCAGTGCATTTGTTAGTGTGGCTATCAATAGGAGTGCTGGAGAAACATACAAAGAGATTAAAAAATAACTCATTATGTAATCAGAGCACTATTTGACCGTCCTATCAGAGGATTCCCGCTTTGATGTGAGCAGCCGCTTCCATCAGAAATCAGCGGCTGACCCATAAATCCACAGGAGTGTGTGTGTGTAGGCCATGTCTCATTAAATAGTAAGCCCTTCATTTGCCAGAGTGTCAGTTCCTCGTAAGCAGATCCCTGCGTTGCCTGGGTGGGAAACCACCGTGGCGATCTAGTCGCTGCGACAGTTACGGTAACTGGGTAACGTAATAGGTGGCTGGGCCGGAGAGGTCTGTAGAACACATCTGATACATGCTAATTCCTGTCAGCCACATCCGATAGCACGGCTAACATTCACCACGTCCCAGCTGAAGACTGATAGATCCAACATGGCCAGCATTCACTGCACCGTCGCCTGGACTAAATACGTACCGATTTAACTCGATTTAACTTTAACTACAACTGTAGTTTTAATAACAGGGACATTTGTGGTACGCAGTCAATCATAAAGGAGCTGACATAGGTGTTGTATTAATCTGCTAAATATACACAACTAGAAGCCTGAAGCATTAAAGAGAAGTCATATAGTTTATAACTTTTTGTGTTTACAGATGCAAACGGCAAACCAGCATTTGGTCCGTACTACTTAAAAACACAAATGTGACCAGGGACACTTTTACTACATAATCTACTGCACTGTGCCCGGAAATAAACATTGAGACTCTGGATTACAGACAAAGCACCTTATTAAAATGAATGGCTGAAAATGATTACGAGACTAATTTCTTATTTCATAAATCTGTTGCTGAGAAGGCTGAAAAACTGGTTTCCAGACTCAGATCAGTAGAAACCACTCCATCTGTACTGTTCATATGTTTACTGACAAACTTTGTCATGTAATTGCTATTCAGAGCTTATTTTAATGAAAAGAAGCACCAACCCTTCCTTTTATTTATTCTATAATGGTATTATTGTATTTTTTTGTTTATAAATATACATGCTTTTAAATCTATATTTTTATCTATTTACAAATTTTCTTTTTCGCTACCTTTGTTATGCCAAAAAAGTTCAATAAGAAAAGGAAACCAGGCAATGTCCTTAATACTTATCATGACATAGGGTCACTTTTCAGAGCTCTACATGACCTGTTCAGTAACCAACAGTGGAAGTGTGTCAGTGTGAGTTATGCGACTTACTCCAGTTCCCTCAGACAGAACAGGGTCAAACAGGCTGTCGAGATAACGATCCATCCCTCTCTGAGGCTCCAGGTCTGTGAGGACGAGAGGACACACTTCACTCCACTGTAATCAAAATCAGTGTGTGTTAGTGCTCATGTGTTTTATGTTTAAAGGTTTACCTTGTCCATCAGAGCCAGGTAAGACTGAAGACATGAAATCATCCTTCATGTCAAACCCACCGCCCAACAGGCTTCTATAAAACAAGAAAAAAAAAATAATGATCTGTACTTCATCAGTACTTAAACCGAGCAGCGATGGAAGATTTACTCCAAACCTTTACTTAAATTATTTTATAAATATGATCTTCAAAATGTACTTAAAGTATCAAAAATAAAAGCACTTGGCCCCTTTGTCTGATGAATAATTTAATATATTAAATTATTAGATTGTTAATATGAATGCAAAAGTAATGTTTAACTTTTTGCTGGTTGAGGTGGAGCTAGTTCTAACTACTTTATATACAGTTAGGTAGTTTAGTCCAGTGGTCGAGTCCCATCGAAAGGGTCTGGAGATAAACCTGAGATTTATAGGAAAGAATATAGAAAATCAAAGTTCTGCAACAAAAACTTTTTTGTTTTTGTTTTGGTGATGACCTCTTTGGGCTTCAAACTATTATTCAAATGAAACCAACTGAGAAGTTTAAATGGGATTTAAATGTTTTTTATAATCTTATCATATGTTTCTTGTGTAAAATCAAAAAAGTAAGTAGTAACTACAGCTGTCAGATAAATGTAGTAGAGTAAAAAGTAGAATACATCCCTATTTATATAGTACCATAAAATAGACGCACTCAAGTGAAAAATGCAAATACAAAAACTGTACTTTTTAAAGTATAAAGCTAAGTGAATGTCTATCTTACATGCTGGCGTTGCGCCGCACTCTGGTTGGTTCCTGTGCAGAGATGATGAAGTAGCTGCTGTGTTTGGGGAAGTCAGCAGGAAGCTCCAGGTCCGACATCAAGTCCAGAACGTAGTCCGAGCCCTCCAGCTCCACCCACTGAGCCGGCTCCTTCAGCAGCACCGACCAGCCACGACGACCGTCCACCACGCCCCTAAACACACACACACACACACACATAAAATAAAATATTCTCACAAACATAATGCAAAAGTTCAATCTAAACATATCAGTAATCCAATCGATATATTTAGTGTCTATGTTTCACAGTAGGACGGTACCTGTGTTGTAAGATGTCTTTGGCCATTTCTTCTCCTGTTGTCCAGGAGTGTAGAGGACACAGGAAGGACACGCCTGGAGGAGAAATGACAGCAGTTACTCAACAAAACTTACCAGTTTTTTCTCATCTTCTAATTCATTAAAGGGATGGTTGGGATGTTTTTAGGTAGGTTTGTATGAGCTACTTATCCATAGTTAGAGTTTTACCTCACTAGATGGTGGTTGGATCAGCCCCAGTTTGGAGAAACATAAAGGAGTACCAGCACAGGAAGACATAAATGTTCTGCTGAGGACGAGGTCAGCGGCAAAACGTATTTTAGACACATGAAAAAGTCAATATCCATTTAAGTATACAATGTATTTACAATATTTTCAGAGCTTTACCTTGCTGAAGGTAACTGAGGCTGTTATTTCCATCTACGCTTTCTTCAAAGGCACAAGACTCCTTGGCTAAAAACAGTCATTTTACCTTGCAGAACACAGAAGTTGCTGGTCTATCTACCGCTGCCTTGTTAGTTTGTTTGTGATATTGTGTGACTTTGGTGGATCTGAGCTAACACTCAAAAACACCAAAGTCACACAATGACACAAACAAACTAACTGATCAAGGCAGCGGCAGCCCAGCAACTCCTGCGTTCAGAAACTTTGTGTCTGTTGGCTTTGAAGAAAGCTTAGATAACAGCTTCAGTTCCCTGTAGGAGAAGGGCTGTCTGACAACAAATTAAAGCTGTGAGAATATTCTAACTATAGCGTATACGTAAACTGATATTGATTGTTTGATAGGTTTTGCTGCTGCCCCTCGTCTACAGCAGTACATTTCTTTGCTCTCGTACTTGTACTTCTGTCTGTTTCTTCAACCTCGGTAGAAATTTCCCTTTAAGAGCCGTTTCCATCAGGTTATGAAATAGTTCCTCTACTGTATCACTCAAACAGAGTAGCACTCTCCCCTTTCTGCCTATGCAGATTTACACAGACACCAGCATCAACAAACAGACACAAACAAAGCCAGAGAACTAAATTGGCTATCAGGTGTAGTCTAATCCTCAGTAGGCTTGCCAAAAGGCCAGAGGACAGATTAGCTGGATGAGAGGAGGAAATGAGAGACAGATAACTCTTCCGTGATGGATAGTGCACACACTGACTGAGCTCAGGTGAAAAAAATAAACTCTAACAGAAAGGTATAAGGTTGCGTCAACGAGAGGGAGTCAAAAACAATAGGTTTGAAATTCGTAATAAACATTACTTTGACATTGACACATATTGCTGGTCTGTTTATATAATTATCTGCATATTTAGGTGTTTTGCAGTGTTGCAGCCTTTGATTTAGACATAACACTAATTCATTCAAGGAAAAAAAAAAACATTTCTTTAGACAAACGCAATGAAAAAGCATATTCAAATAAAACAATCTCTGTTGCAGGAGAGCAGGAAGTTACACACAAGCATCCTGTTTCTGAATTATCAACACATTTACAGCTCTGTTTAATTACATTTTATCCATTTTATTTAATCAGTTTTTTCTTTACTAGGGATGCAGATGGTGGTGCAGTGCTTTTCTCAAGGGCACTTCACCACAAACTGTTGTGTAAAGTGATCTCCTCCATCTGAAATTTACAACTAGATCTGAATATAAAACCAGTTAAATTCCCCTCTTGGCTAAACGTGACGTGAGTGTTTTCTCACCGTCGAAACAGTGTATGTGCAGAACGGTGTGAGCTCTCTTGCGATTGGCGGTCCACTCCAGCAGACAGGGTGGGTACGTCCGGACATACTCCGGCCCGACATTCAGCCGCTGCAGAGCTTGAAGCAGACGGTGCTGACACACACAATCATAGCCCTCTGGCCCGTAGTCAGACACAAACCTACAACAACAACGACGACGAGGACAAAGAGAGATGAAAACTGGCAAACAGGTAGGGAAATCATGTACAAAGAGCACAGAATACAAGGTCATAAATGTACTGTGTAACTATTGCGTAGCCGTTTCCATGTACGGTAAACATATTTCACTGTTTGATGGTGTTTCTTACTTCAGCAGGAACTTGGCCAGCCTTTGAGAGGGCAGGAAGGCAGAGAGACAGGAGGACAGGAGGAGCCAACCACGCTCTGAGTTCAAAATGTTAGGATTCCTCCACACCTGATGGAGGAGAGGAGACAGTAGACAGATAATGTGCAACAATAGTGAAAGATTCTGTCTTGTTTTGGGCATTAATTTCTTCTCCAGTGGCTAGGAGAATGAGATGGGCCTCACCTGATTGGCTACCTGAGCGAGGATCTCATCTCGGAGGCTCGGATTGGAAAGTCCTCTCTGGATGATGTAATTCCCAAACAGATTCTCCTGAGCCCCATTCAAGTTTGGGTCACCCATAAATCTTAGTATCTATCAAAAGCAAAGGCATTTAAAACACACACTGTAACCTCAGAAGTCAAATTACACATAAAGAGGTTACAAAGCTTTCTCAGAGGCCCTCGCTGCTTAAAATATGTGGATATATGTTACTGAGAGAATAGTCAGAATCATTGATTTTTTGATGTGTTGAAGTATGAACAGTACTGTACACATGGTTACGATGTGTATGTAAGGTTAAGATTTGAACATTTCACAGGAAGGCCACCAAAAATATTACTACCAAAGTTTCTAAGAGGTTTAAACCAATGAAATATGAAAAAAATACTTCTGCACACATTACAAGTTTGTTAGTTGTGTCATACAGACATACAATCCCAAATGGCTTATCATGTATTTTAGAATGCTGAGTTTAAGCTTCAGGACATGTTCATTTGTCTGTGTGGTGTGATTTCCTAACATAAATCTGATAAGCAGCTGACTTCAAGATCCTGGATTCTGGAGTTTCCCAGTAGCATGTGAATGCAACATGTACCAGAATGAAAACGTTCAGAGCTCCTTGTTTAAGCTCCTCCTCCATTCGAATCAGTGAACTCTCCAGCGGGGCTGTCAGCATCCCAAACATTGGCTCCTATAACACACGCACACACACATAATAAAAACACACAAAAACAAACACACACAGTGATTACAATTGATTATACACTGTGACTGTAAACGTAGTTACATGGATGGAGCTCTGCAGCAACACTGTCCTCGGTCCAATCAAGTTTACCAAGGTCAATTTATTTACGTGTAGATGTGTGTGTGTGTTTACTGTGTGTGTGTTTTCTGTGTGTGTGTGTGTGTGTGTGTGTGTGTGTGTGTGTGTGTGTGTGTGTGTGTGTGTGTGTGTGTGCTTACCCTAAATATGGCTCGGATGTAGTGTGTCATGAGGTAGTTGTTGATATCCAGGGGCAGGGTCAGCTGGGGGTCAACCTGAACCTTTGGAGCCTGGACCACCGCCAGGCAGTCAGAATGCAGCTCTCCACCACCTGCACACACACACACACACACACACACACACACACACACACACACACACACACACACACACACACACACACACACACACACACACACACATTATTTCATGACACCGACCAATTGCAGATCAGTGTTCATATACATACATATATCTATATCTATATATCTATATAGATATAGATAGATATAGATATGTATATACACGTATGTAAGTGATAGTGACCATGTCCTGGTTTGTCCTTGAATTTCAAGCTGGGTGTCCCAAGTCCCGACGAAAACACGTTATAAAAACATAAACAACGCTGAATTCTACACTGATTTGTCTATAGAAAATACTTATAAAAACATAAACAACGCTGAATTCAACACTGATTTGTCTATAGAGTCTATGGTCTGCTAGAGGATACTGGTCCATCAATCAATTTGATTTTCTTTGTCGTTGTCAAGGCTGTTGCTATGATGCTTGATCATTCTGATCTTTATGACAGAACCTGTCAGTACACTAAAGTTTTGAGCTGTCAGTTTTTTATCCAAGCAAGAAAGATTTTTAAGATAAACGGGTAAGAACTCCAGAAGTCCGTTGCGGTTCCTTCTGTATACAAATCGCGGATATCTGGCAGTAAAAATGCGGGTGTGTTCTGCTAAGAACACACTGCAGTAAAAAGAGAACATTTTGGGTCGAGCTCAGAGGAAATGCTGATATAATAGCTAATATTTTTGGAAGGCCAGATAGCAATATACAACAGCAAGATTACCCTGCGTGCATATACGCAAACATTATGCATACATGCATGAAAGTGCGCTACACTTGAGGGTCCCGGTCTGAGAGAGAGTTTAAAAGTGTGTGTGTGTGTGTGTGTGTGTGTGTGTGTGTGTGTGTGTGTGTGTGTGTGTGCACCTGAGGCCGCCTGTAGCAGAACTGCCAGCTCAGCAGGGATCAGCAGCGTCGTCACATTCACCACCTCTCTGTTGATGCGATCCTACACACATCACAAACACACACACACATTCAACATTTATATTACACACCGATGCTACGTCTTCACCTGTTTCTCAAAGTGTGCGTCTGCTCCGTCTCGGACACTTTCACCTCATTTCACACCCTCACTCACCTCCTCTGCCTTCCTTGCAGGCTCCACCACTGTCTGACAGAAAGACAACAGCATCACACTTCACACATTTGTTCATGTTTTTAAGAATGTTTTTAAAAAAAACCCACAAATACTGAAATTGTCAGAGACACAGCGTGCATACCCTCATGTAACGCTGGCGGTTGACGATGAGCAGCACGGTGGAGCGGAGCCTGATGAGGTACTTCCTCCTCAGAGCAAACTTCTTTCTGTTCAGGAAAAGGGATAACAATGGAAGATGGATTATTGATAGAGAGACAGATAAAGACGTCTTTTATTACAATGTCAGTCACTTCAATTAGAACAGACAGCACCATTTGTGAACATTTGTATTAATGGCACTTATAGAGTTAGTTGTAGTTCATGTGCATGATGGGTAATTTCCCTAAATTCATCAAAGCGTGACCAGCAATGATACTTCAGTGACCTGAAGTATCATTACGGACTCAAAATGTCTGACCTTGCTTTTATTGCAATTTTAGTGTCCTCATTGAGCGAGTAAGTTCATTTTTACCCATTCAAATAAATTGTCAGAGTGGCAGTGAGGGAGAAATCTATCACCGTTGACGGACGAGCACGGCCTGAATCCTCTAAACCCTGTCTGCTCAGATGAAAGACAAAAAGAAGCAGGTTGTCTGTGATAAGCTTTGACCTATTTGGCTCTCTGAAACCAAACACTAAAGTCTAAATTGCCTAGCTGAAGACAGAAACCCCAGCTTGAATCAGGACTGGGTACTGCCCGTTAAAGACAGCTTGCGCTTTAGAGGCTCGACTTCCAGGAGGAGACTGATGAAACTAGTGGCTTTCAAACTGAGCTCTGGAACCAAGGATGTATTTAAAAAGTTTAAAAGTTTTTTTCTTTATTTCTACATGTAATGGGAAAAACTTTGCAATGATAATCAAATAAAACAATAATAATACGATAATAAAAAACCTTCTTTATTCAAGCTGTCCACCACTCTGTGCAGCCTAAACGTATGCTATGAGGGGGCGAGGTTATTTTTCTCATGTTCTATTGAATGTAAGTGGATGTTGACTTCAGGTGAGCATTACCTGGCCAGGTAGCCTCTGCAGCGAGTTTCAAACAGGATCACACGTCGCTGCAGCTTGGCAAAATTCTTTCGGATGAAACATGCTCGAGTGTATCTCTGCAGCGTCATGGCGGCGATGTTGAGCAGGCGGTCACGCTTCCCCTCCAACAGCTGATACAGCTCCTCTTTCAGGAAAATCTAACACACACACACACAGATGTCAGTATCACAGTATTTATTTCTTATGTTTGATTTATTTGACCTTATGTTGTACATGTGTATGTTACAGAGAGAGCTCACCTTGCTGACACCCAGCTGATACGAGCCGTTCTTGACCGGACCGAGCCTGTGGAGCATGTGGACACAGTTTTCTCCGTCTGCTGGTGGAGGATCCGTCAGGCAGAGCAGGGCTTTGTACCTGTGTTTTACCACGCATACATTTAAAATGACAATCCAATATGAATTCTGGAGTAAATGTGAATGAGACTCAGTGAGATCCAAAGCTGCAACATGTGTTTTACTGTAACTGACTGTGTGAAGGCAAAACTTATTATTGACTGAGAATCTACCCAGTGTGAGGCTGTTTATGATTTTGAGTTTTGGTAGTTAAATGGCAACTTGCTAGGTAACCAACCTTGTTAGGAAGCGGTGAAAGTGCATTCTGATTGGATAACCCTCCTTCCTGATAAGGATGGTCTCCATGATGCCAGAGTAATGCAGCTGAGTGTTGACCAGCTCCATGTCAAACCCTCCTGGCTCCTGCACACGAACATAAACATACACATGAATACACAATGAGCTGTATGTTACAGATTAATCAAAATGAAAAAAACACTGCAAACCTGCACACATCATCCAACTTGCAAATATACCTTATGATGGTTTGGCTTGATGCATCGCACAAAATAAGGGTTACACCTGTCACAGATAGATGAGAACGAACGGATGGATAAATGAAAGTATGATTTTTTATAAAGGCTTCATACATTAGTCCAGCGCTTTGCAACTTTTCCAACTGAGAGGAAAAGCTGCAATGTAATAAATCAGTGGAGCACGGCATGGTTTTACAGTTGAAGCTACATATTAACAGATCCCCTGAGGCCTCTGTTTTTTCATCTATAAGAGACGTGACTGAGCTCAAATCAGGCAAACAAAATTCCTTTTCCCGAGATAGATGGCTCCTACAAACACTGACACACACTGAGGCTTATACGATGCCAGCACTGATCTCTAATCACTGTAGTATATTGGTGCAGCAGGGTGCAACACATTTTTCAGGACTCATTTTCTATTTAGGCACAAGGCCTTAATACAGTATGTGTCACTCCTTCTTTCACTACTTCCCACATCATAACCACTCTCTATATCCAGCAGTACCTCGCAGTGGCGCCGGCAGCCGTTATCCTGGACGCAGCGTGTGTTGCATTTTGTTTTTACTGCCTAACTGTGTTTATGATGATGTTGCTGGATGAGAGAATCCGCTGCTTTTGGGTTTAATGGCGAAAGTTGGCTAGTCACCTTGTGCACGCTTCCCGAGGCTGAAGCCCCAGCAGTGAATTTTTTTTGTAAAGCTAAACGGTAAAAAACATGGATTGAAGCAGAATATTTCGTGAGATAAAAACATTGTGAATTTGGGAAAATGATAACATACATCTTTTTTAAATGAAGTCTTAGCTTAGTCTTAGCTAGACTTAACACCACAATTTATAGACAATGTGGACTCTTGGAACATTAGCCAAGGAACTAAGGTCCAAATACATATTTTTTTTTAATTAAAATTAATGTAGATGCTGACTATTCAGTTACAGTATACAGTTTAATATTCTCTCTGCTGATAAAGAGGGCACTCCTTTTAGTATTTGTTGCTGTCCATTGACGGGGGTGCTGAATTAAAGTTGCCGTGGCATATTGTGAAGGGATTTAAAAAAAAGCTTGTAGCCTCCGGGCCTTAAGGCGCTTCTGGCTTATAGTAGCTAATTATTTAGCTGGCTGGTGATGTTTTCCAGTCATGTTGGCTTTGAAATACGTTGAATCAAAAAAAAAAAGAAAAGAATCAATGTCCCTCTCTTGCACGCTGAGTAAACTGCGTTTGTACGCTCGAGGGAATCTGGACGTTGAAGGCAGCCTATAAGTGGACGGTTCTTGTGCGTACTGTGAAGCATAATCCTGCCGACGCCACTGCAATGTAACATGAGTATATTTTACTTTTCTGCCTTCCTAGGATCAAAGTGTTCAGTTACATCAGATACATTTTACACTTAAAATTTGGACATTCAAATGAGTCGAAGGAAGGGAATTATTGCATTAATTAGTGGCAAATAGGGAGCAGTTTCGAACACAATACACATTTTTTTCCACTGATGTTATGAAGGTGTGTCAGAGGTTTCCTTATTGTCCTAAAGATTAAATGTTTCACTCAAACCTTTCCATCTTCTCCAGCAGCTCCTGCAGGCTGCTCTGGAACTTTGAGCCGACCGTGTTGGCCTGATGACGGCGAGCCGCGCTGCTGCGCCGCACGTTAGACGCAGACTCTGAATGCTTTAAGAAGAGGCTGGATACCATCTGTATACACACACACACAATGCAGAAGAGAAAGAGGTAAACCAAAGCGTGAAGAGTAAATCTTGAGTATCAAATCATATAAAAGGTTGGTAATATCTGTAGTTGGTATGTGTATTGAATGTGAATGTGATGAGTTTTGAACAGCAGATGAGTAAAGTATTTAGCACTAGGTCAACTTAATGTCAACTTAAATACATTCCCAACTCAAAACAATAATTACTAAATGGGCTGTTAGATATTTCTTAACAGGAAAGTAAAAAAATATATATATTGTGCCGCACCACCACAACACAAGATGATGAGTAACAATCATCATATTTCAAATGTAATTGAAGATGCCTCGTGGAATAAAGAATGGGGAATACTGTAAATGTTGGGTCAATAAGAGAGTAAGTTATGAGAAAAACATTTAAATGAACATCTCACTTTGTTCTTGCTCTGGATGAAGAGGTCTAAAACATCCTGGCGGACCATGTCGAAGTTCTTATCCAAGAATTTGTGCACCTGCAGAAAAAATCAATAGGAAAAAGTGAGAACCAAATTCAAACCAGGAATGTTTGCTTTTCCTATTCTTTAGTAAAACAACTTTAAGTTAAATAGAAACTGAGAAAAAGAGAAAAGTTTATCAAATCATTTTTGTTAAAAGAAAGACAGAAAGATAAAGAAAGAAAGACAGAAAGAAAGAAAGCAGTGTACCTGGTACGTGACTTTCCCAGCAAAGTGTTTCAGGGTGAACTCTGGCAGTGGCATCTTTGGCCTGGCATAGAGCGGGTTGTTTCCATGGTGATAGTGGCACTTCTGAAGGAAGGTGTGGTCTGTTGCCTAGCGATGATTGTAGACGGTAAATGGTTATTGAGCCATGGAAACTAAATCTCTACAGCACAAAGACGTGTCGCCTGTGTGTGTTTTCAGCAGATTGCCTCAGTCGGTTTCTCGTGTAGCAGCGTGTTCATGTTTCACTCGGGACATCAGAGAAATTTCATAATACGTTTATCTCACGAGCTCAGTCAGCTTCTTACATTACGAGCCCCAGGAACAATGATAATGGCAGGTAGGCAATTAGGTGAGCATGAGGAATCGTTTTTTTATTGATCTGAACCGGCTACAATACACAAAGACTCCTGGTTTATGAGAAACCCAATAAGTGAGACGTTTTCTTTTTTAACTCAATTTCTTTTTCAAAACTGAGGTATTAAATATTCGAATCGTGTTATTGTCGGCTCTTTTTCACAATACACCTAAATAATGTAGGATTTCAAAAGTTTCTTGTAACCTAATTTAACTTCATTTTAAGGACACATGCGGCACAAGATGGGTGACTGTGCATGTAGAGAACAAGTTTTTCAATGGAGCATTTAATCATTTGTCTTTAATTAATTACAGTTTGTATTACTCAATATTATTCCTAACCCCCCTTGCTGTGGTTGTTATCATTTTCCATGAGTTCCTATAACTTTGGAAATTAAGAATTTAGTTCGACAAGTGTGGATGTACCTGAGGGAAACCGCACTGGTCGTCCAGTATGCGCAGTATCCCATGAGGCTTAGCGGCGATGAGGTCGAGACAGGCCTGGTTGTGGCTGAAGGGCTGCTGCTGCCACTTGATCTGCTCCCGCATGTACTCCTCCTACACACACACACACACACACACACACACACACACACACACACACACACACACACACACACACACACACACACACACACACACACACACACACACACACACACACACACACACACACACACACACACACACAGCACAAACACACAGCACAAGAGTTCATCAGGTCGGTGAGGATGAAACTCTTCTAACTGATTCCACTTTCCACTTCAGCTGAATCGTGCTGCGTCAACTAAAGTTTGTGAGATTGAATGACCTTGTGGGTTTATGAGAGCGTTTTTTAAAATGAGTCACGTAACAAACAAGGCTGTTTATACAATAATATTTCCACTCTACATTATCAGCTTTTCTTTGACCTTTACAAAAAAATTAAGTGATGTTAGGTTCAGATCTCTCAGGGGCAGCTGTGGTGTAGTGGAGAGCAAGGTAGTTCTCCAATCAGAGGGTCAGTGGTTCAATACCCGGCTTCGGCAGTCGATGTGTCAAGACACTTAACTGCTCCCGAAGGCTTGCCATCGGTGTGGACTGGATGTTGAATGAATGCATGAATGTTAGTTAGAGTCTGATGCTGGCACCTTGCATGGTAGCCTGTCATCAGTGTGTGAATGGGTGAATGATATGGAATATACTACTGACTGTAAGTTGCTTTGGATAAAAGCGTCTGCTAAATGACTGTAATGTAATTTAAGGGATCAGATGTACACTTATCAACCCAGTAAGCATTCATTTGGTGTTTTGGAGGCCAAAAGATGTCAATATTTTGTTAAAACAATGCAAAATTTAATTGAGAAGTTTTTAGCTGTTGTTTCAACAGAGTTTATGAGAATCTTGACCCTGACCAAAGTTTTATAAAAGCTCCATTTTCAGTGACCTAAAATGCCAATTGGGTGTGGACAAAAGCCCAAATGAATGGAAAAATCTATGTTAACAATAATATAGTAGTGTACATGTGGACCTAAATTAATATATTTTTATTTTTCTTTGGTATTTTTGTCCTGCACTGGTCCCGTCATGACTACCTTACGCCAGTGCAGGATACTTTTCTAAGTTTTAGTTTCAGTCAGACTTTGAATAAAATTTGTTGTGAAAGCGAGGATGCATTGATACTTTAAACCATCTTTTCCTTTTAAAATGATTATGCGAATATATAGCCAAGAAACCAGCTTTCCTCAAGAGTAATCTATCGTGGGAAATCAGGTTTACCTCTTGAGTTCTTGTACACATAGAGTTTTTAAAAAATCCAGTTACTGTAGAAGGTGGACTGTAACTCAATTACTAAACTGCATGTGAACACACTGAATGTTTATATTGCAATGTGCAGCTAGGGCCTTATTATACAGAGCTGTCGTTTATGCTTTTCCTTCATACTTTTCAACCGCATTAAGTCTGCTTTTAAACTAGATGTCTTTTGACACGCAAATATGCAAATCCATCCTCACTGGGAGAATACAAATGTATTTATGAAAATATGAACTTGTAGTTTCCCTGACCTGCTCCTCCTGGAAGATGACCCTGTTAAAGAAGAACTGCAAAGTTTCATTGGCGTAGTTGATGCACAGCTGCTCAAAACTGTTCACCTGTAGCTCCTGGAGGGTAAAGAGAGAGGAGACAATGGGGGAGCGGGGGGAGATGAGTTAACACGGGTCAGATCAGACGCATCAGCGCTGTTACATTATAGAGCGAGGTCATTCCTCAGCTTGACCTCAAATCCATAGATGTCCAATATGGAGATGGAGAGGGCTTCGTTGCGAGGGTAGACGCGTCCGTTGATGCGCTCTGTCAGCCAACTAAACAGCAGCGAGTAGAGGATCTTGGCAACGGCATCTCTATGAAAAAACACACAATAAGGTTTCTATGGAAACAGAAAACCCGGTTCCTATGGAAACAGAGGACATCTGAAAAATCTCTCCCCCAGCACTGACGTCCTTTGTCCTCGCATGCCTCCACCAAAGATTGGATGAGAATATCAAAGGCGCTTCATTCCCTCTGAGTCGTCTCCTGGTATGTTTTTTTAATTTTATTTAAATGAGGACATTAATAAGCCTCAAATAAGACTGTCAGATACGCTTTTATTTCAGGTCACTCCATGCAGAAGTATGTAGTATTTCATTTAACAGATACTATATTCAGAATCACTCACCTGGCATCCACAGCACTCTCCACTGTGAGCGGGGTGAAGATCTTCTCCCTCACTGTATCCTGAGGGACCAAACACACATCTGTTATCTGACAACAGCTCTCCAGTTATGATATAATTACTTATATCTGCAGTCTAGTGTTCTGCTCACTGTCAGTTTGAAGGTGACGGACTTCTGCAGGCCTTCAGGTGAGACCTGCAGCAGCTCAGCCACCACCCTGATCTCCTGAGCGCTCACCACCGACGCGACCTCCTGACCTTCAGCCTGCAGGGACAAACACCCACGCGTACGGAGGCAAACACACATTTGTTACCACCGTCATCTATCAACATCATCATTATCATCCAGCCGTGAAATTAAATGCATTTATGATGCCTATTGTGTGTGTGTGTGTGTGTGGCAGAGCGACCTGGTGTGGCTGGAAGTACACGTTCCCCAGATGAAGGACAGAGGACAGCAGTCTGTAGATGCTGGTTTGCTCCTCTGGGGTGAAGCACAGGATGTCCATGGCACTCAGCAGACGCCTGAAGTCCTCCCCGTCGTCCTTTCCCTCTATGGTACAATCCCCTCCCTGCACTCACGTACACACACACACACACACACACACACACACATCACACACACACACACACACACACACACACACACACACACACACACACACACACACACACACACACACACACACACACACTGTTATCAACAACAAGACACTTACCCTTAGCCTGTTTAATCACCGCTCTAATTACGGAGAAAGTTATCAGCAGCTGAAAGTCTTGTTTTTGCAGACCTCTGGGGGTTCAACTTCTACGATGTAGAAGTGTGCCACAGGGTGTGTCAGTACACTGTGACATCACGGCTGGGCGTGGTCACTGGTGCAATTGTGCACACTTCTGACCGCACATTTAGCCAAAGAGGGCAGTGGACATTTCACTTTTCAGTCTGGTGTTACATTGCTGTTTAAAAAAAATAAATAAGCACCATGTGCTTGTAGTTGTAACCACCACCAATGACGGTGCAATTAGTCAAGGGTCTTTAATCAGCTTTGGCACGCGACATGTTGCTTTGTGTTTCATCATATTACATGATGTGGGACACAGAAATCCAAGAGAGTAAACTGGCTCAATGATGGCAACTAGGTATGCAGGAACAGGGACCTTTGAGCCACCTGAGGGAGCATGAATGTTTGTATTGTTTTGAATATTGCATCCTACCTATAACATTCAATCCAGTATGAAAGGCTGGCGTTCATTCTGTTTGTTTTACTGATTAGAGGAATCAAAAGACTGATATAACCTGTTAACCCTGCGTAATGCATTTATTTGGTCTAAATTATAAAGTATTTAACATGTGTATGTGTTTTCAATAACACATGCATGAAAAAAAGTTGTTACTTATCAAAAGTATACCCGTTGAAAATGTCTGGTTTACCTATTCAAGAAAATATAAGGTGATGTGTAAATGACAATAAAAAAAAGTGAACTTTCGTGCCATTAATCACTTTGTTAAATAAATGTGACATTTTCAGAAAATTGACACCTCATTTGTTAATGTGACTGCGAAATTGATTACAGTGACCACTCCTTATATCAAGGTGTGTGTCTGCGTGTGTGTGTGTTTTGTTTTTTGCTGAGCACCTGATTCAGATAGTAGTAAGTCTCAGCTTCCTGCAGATACAGTGAGCGCTTCTCATGAGGAGGAAGACCTGCCAACATCTCATAGAAGATGTGATAGTTCCTCTCCGATTTGGCCTGTGGATGAAAAACACACAAACACACACACACACACACTGCATACATAAATCAAATATCATGTGGACATTTCTGCATACAGAATTAGGAGAGCTCTACAATTTATATCTGTGGTGGTAGATTTAGTGAAATTGAAACAATGCTGTAGAAAAGACGAATGGATGGATGACTGATGAGCAGTATGCGCTGTGTGACACCTCTCTTGCCGTCTTCCTCTACAATCTCCTCTTTCTCACAATGACTCATTGGTAAGAAGACTCCACCTGACCTGCTGAGTGTGTGTGTGTGTGTGTGTGTGTGTGTGTGTGTGTGTGTGTGTGTGTGTGTGTGTGTGTGTGTGTGTGTGTGTGTGTGTGTGTTTGAGTCCATGTGTGTGTTTTTCACCTGAAAGACAATGCGAGACTTCTCCAACAGGTACTGAGACGTTATGGCACCGCTGATTACACCCCTTGTAAATGACACACACACACACACACACTCAATAAGTCTGAGTTAAGTAACAGGTCATACATGTGTAATGTCCTTGGATCTTCTCTGGTCTAGCAGAAGATCAACTACTCCTCGAACTGTCACTGCAACCTGTTAGCATATTCTCCACTAAGCCCTCTCTGTGTGTGTGTGTGTGTGTGTGTGTGTGTGTGTGTGTGTGTGTGTGTGTGTGTGTGTGTGTGTGTGTATGTGTGACATGTGTGACCAGATGCCTTTTCAGAGTTAAAAAACATGCTGATTGTTAGGTTTAAAAGTGCTCGTGTTTATCCCAGAGAAGCTACAGCCAATATGTACTCTTGTTGTATACAAATGTTTCATCGAATATTAATGGAAATATTGTTTGATTCTAAGCCATGTCATACACTAATTATGGTAACACATTGCTATAGCAACAATCAATTGTAGTCTGGTATAATGGGATTAAATCAAATCAAAATCCGATTGCATAATTACACATTTCCTGGATTAAACATTTTTCTTTTTAGCCCTATGTTCAATATGCCGTCTGCTCTACTCCATAGGAGGGATATCTTAATTTTTTCCAAATCACATCTTGCATTGGTGCAAAACATAAAACAATGTTTCTATGGAAAATCAGTCTACTTCCAAACGTAGCATTGTCTTGTTCAAATAAACTTCCTATAGTTTTTGAAGCTCAGTGGGGCTAATGATGACCAAGCTGGATTTGGTTTGAATGTGTATTTCTATATGTGACCAAATTCCTTGCTTCAATATTACTTAGATTCTATACTTTTCTAAAAACTTGAAACAGCGGCTGACCTTTACTCAGTTCCAGACCACATTGGTAGAAGTTGTAACTACTCACTCCTCCATGTAGATCCGTGTGTATTTGCCAAAGCGTGAAGAGTTGTCATTGCGCACAGTTTTGGCATTCCCAAAAGACTCCAACAGGGGTGTGGCCTCCAGGATCTGACCAATCACCACAGAGAGACATGTTACCATGGCTACCTTCATAAGGGATGGCGGTTGTAATTACAGCAAAAACAAGCAGAGGAATACTTTACCTCTATCTGATGGGAGATGGACAGGTGGATAAGAAAGCAAAGCAATAACAGTGTTAGCTTAAATGACCACAGTATGGACTATATTTGTGACCATGCATGTCCTGATAGATACTGTGTTTATCTACCTGTTGTGTGATGTTGCATTTGTGATGTATGGCTGTCAAGTAACGCAGGATCAGTTTAGTAGCTTCAGTCTTTCCTGACCCACTTTCTCCGCTGTAATAACAAAAAACTGTTAACATGAGTCTCTTACACGTTTTCTTCATCACGCATGAAGATGATTTTACACATTGTGAACACAGTAATAAAAGTTTAAAAGTTGTTTAAAAGACAGCATTAAGTTTTAATGTATTGTCCAAGTCCTGCTTTTTGAATTGAAGCGCAAATTTAATTTTTTTTTTTAAACTTTTCATACCTGATCACAATACACTGGTCCTTTTTGGCATCCATCATGGTGGTATATGAGAGATTAGCAATGGCAAAAAGATGACTGCAACACAACAAAACATATTTTTAATGATGAAACATGATTGGTATTCTCATTGTTTGTATGTGCATGGCTGTCTTTGTGCTTGTGTGTGTCTGTGAGATATGAAGTGGTAGTGAAATCCATAACCAAACTCTCCCTTGGCAACCAACCAACAGCAGAGTAATAGGAGCCTCTTGCTAACACCTGAGCGTGCTGGCATTTACACCTCTATTTACCGTCATACTGCATCTCAGAGCACGGCTTACAACACATGTAGACAGATGTAGTACAACCATACAAACACACACAGGGACTCACAGACTCAAAGGTCACAGTTAAAGGTTTGAGAGTTTTGTTGGTGTATTCTGTTGTAAACAAGAAAAGCCCTCAGAGAGCTAAATACGTTAATTAAAGAGTTGGACCTAGATATGTTATAAAATACATATAGTAATAGGAAATCATGGATCGATATTGTATTTTATTATCAACTGAAAAATAGTGAAAATATTAAAATAAGTCTTATATTGCAATGTTGAAATCTTAAAAAAACAAAACTCTGATTCAAAAATCCCTTGTTCTTTGGTCAGTGGCCTAATTAAAGATTTCATAGAAATGTGCTCAACATGTTTTTCTGCTGAACAACACATAGACAGACAAATCAGACTGAAAACATAACCCCCTTGCTAATTTCCCAGGTCTAAACACACACACACACACACACACACACACACACACACACACACACACACACACACACACACACACACACACACACACACACACACACACACACACACACACACACACACACACACACACACACACACACACACACACACACACACTCCCGGGTCTTACGGAGGGTTGTCACTCAGGCCGCGGCCTTCATACTGAAGCACCATGTCGGTGCCATAAATGTTGAGCAACTTGTAGGGATTCACGGACACCAGGATGCTGCCTATGTAGGTCTGTGTGGAAGGAGACAGAAAGACAGAAAACGGACAGGAAAGAGAGCGGATGAGTGGATGTAGCAGGCGACGTCCATGACATTTGATGATATGAGTTTTCTAGTTAGAAATGCATATTAGCATATTAGAAATGAAGCATACATATGCAAGTTCCTGGTCGAAGCGCTTCTTCAGGTTCATCAGAACTGTGGTCTCATTCAGATCACTGAAATTAAAACACACGTACGGTCACGTGTTGTCACACTGCAGCAGGATGCACACATTCATTTGACATCAGACATTAATTACTTTGCAATGATATTCAAGACAAAATCAGAGAGAGTTTCTCCTTGGCAGTGTGAAAAGACATAATTCTTGAATTATTTCTCTCAAACTGCTTTTGAAATTACACAACCATCTACTGCAGGGGAGTCCTCCGGATAAAAAGAGATGATTTTTTTTGCTGTTGCGTGTGAATAAAATACTGAATGCTATGGATTTATTTCTGAGCTCAAAAAGTTTTCAAGGATTTTCAAAGCCTAAAGGCACACGAATAAACACACTGTGAATAGTTGCTAGAAGAAACTGAAACGACGTGCATTGAAATGAGCTGTGCTGCTCTACGCTGGAGCAAAAAATGCTTGTAAGTGTGTGACATGAATGACTGCGAGGCTGTTTGTTAATACTGGATTATGCTTACGGCAACTGTGTCATGTCCTCCATTCCCTCCGCCCAGCTTTTCGCCCTGTGGCCTGTTGTGGGCATGCTTAGGATAGAGTAGATCTGGACACAAACACACACACACACACACACACAGAATGGTATGCAATTCGTCCAACACTGGCATGCAACTTCGTCAAAGCTTGAGGGATGTTGTGATTAGCTGATGCAGAAATTATAGTAAATAGTCTGTTTTGTAACAATTTTGTGGGCCAGCCAGCTTCTATGTTTTACACTTTAACACAGTTATTGCTTGAAAAATGTCTACATTTCACTAATAATATAAATCAACTTTTATAATAAAAAATCATAAATGTAGCTACCTTGTCATACCAGCTTTGACCAGGTACTCTATCTCTGTCAGGAGTCCATTTTGTGTCCTGGAGCAGTCCGTCCACCAGTTGAGGTGATGGTGAATATCCCTCTAACACCCCGTCTTCTCTGTACATGGACCACTTTGACAGATTCTGGACCGTCCCATGTGGTAAAACCCTCTCTGCTGCCCAAACATCTTCCCCTCCTTCCCCTCCACCTCGGGCATTTCTGGCCCAGTGTCCTGAGCGCGGCCCATAGGGCGGAACCACAGCATAGCGATTATCCTCACCCTGCAGGCCTGTTGGCACCGTGTATGAGGCATAGCGAAGCTGCTGGTTTTGGACGGCTTCGGACAGTCTCGGGACGTGGAACCGGCGTGTGAGAAAAGAGCCATCAGGCAGCCTGTGAAAGAAGGAACGCTTCACTTCAATTAAGAACATGTAACAATGGGTTGTACAACATTGACAAGACTGAGACATTTAGAGTAATTTTGTTATTGTGATATAAATAAATTAATTTCAACACATTGGAACTTTCCAAGGAGACCTAGTACCTTTGAAGAAGTGAGGAAGTATTTACATTTTTTCGACCGGAAGAATCAGGGACTACATTTTGTTCCTGTACAATAGATAAAGGTGCAAAAGAAGTCCCAGCTCTGGGGTCAGTACTTTATGATGATTCAGACAGTTTTACATAGCTGAATGTCGCTGACTGGTAAAAAGAGAAACTCCTCTGGAACTTGAGTACTACTTGTCTACGGCTTCATTCATAAAACAAAGACTGTTAAAACTCTAGCACTGATATTAGGATGAGGAACGAGTATATCTTGATGTTTATTAATAATAAAAACAACATTAAGCTTTGTTGTTCCGACTTTTTCTTTTCTGAAAAAAGAGCATGATAAAGAGATTTTAGAGATGTAGGGAGTTAACCAGAGAGAGAGCAGTGATGAAAGAAAAGAGTGACTTAACAAGAAGGTCGTGTTGGCCTGATCCACACAGTTCTTCAGGTGCACCAACAAGAATACAAAAGTAAACTTTTAGTTCTTAGGTTAGTTTCTGAGTTGAGTTGTTCCATAGTTCTTGGAAATAAAAAAGGCAAGTATTTAGTATTCCATTGGTAAAAAGATAATGCCTAGCTTGAGGCTCTCAACACCTGGACAAGCCAATCTGGTCATTATTTTCTATTTTTAGTATAGATCCCCACCTGTATTTGACATCACGGAGTTCGTCATTCCGCAGAGCAGAGGCAAGATTGGGAGGGGTGGGTTTGGGTGCGCCTGACAGTACAGAGTTTTCTGTGAGATGATAGAGACCTGCAGACCGAAGTGCCTGGTTTTGCCTCAGAGCAGCTGAAAGGTTGGGCTTCTGGCCAGGGATAACCAGGGAGCCATCAGGAAGACGGTATGATGCATGACGAAGGTTGTCATTCAAAAGAGCCTAAAGAGCAAGACACCAGGTAGTTAATTCCCTTAATAATTCTAAAGTCTGTTATGATAAAAATGCTATGATTGATTTCCCCTGGGTTCATGAAAAAACATTTAACAGGTACCCACTCTAGACAGGTTAGGGCCAACTGGTTTTCGTGGGTCAATGATGATGGTTCCATCAGGCAGGGTGAGGGACAGACCCTTTAGATAAGGATTCTGCAGGGCGGCTGCCAGGTTGGGGCTCTTTGGTTTCCTCGGGTCCACTATAATAGTTCCATCTGGGAGGGTGTATGAAGCTCCTCTCAATGCTGGGTTACTGAGGGCCTGATGTTAAACAAGTGCAATTCCATTAATCGTCAGTAGAGTTAAAGCAGCAACTTAGCAGATTTGATTAACAATTATTAACAAAACAAGGTCTAAGTAAATTTGTGGAAACTATTTCAAGTCTCGCTACAGATGAAACGAGAGAAAAGTCTAACAGATCAACTAACACACACAAAGTAACAGGTAGTGTGAAAGTAAGGGAAAACATACAAAACAAAAGAGTCTTAACCCATAGCTAACCTGAGCGAGGTTTGGTGAAATGGGTCTATTGGGGTCATGGACCCCTTCTGGTAGCGTGAAGGAGGCGTTCCGCAGTGCAGAGTTTTGAAGGGCGCCGGAGAGGTTCGGAGAGACAGGTTTCCGTGGATCAATGATGATTGTACCATCGGGCAGGGTGTAAGATGCACTTTTCAGGTAAGGATTCAGTAGTGCTGCTGAAAGGTTCGGGGACTTTGGTTTCCTGGGGTCAATCACAATGGTACCATCAGGGAGAGAATAGGAGGCCGCGCGCAGAGCTGGGTTGCTTAGCGCCTTGGCAAGGTTTGGGGAAATGGATTGCTGAATGAGCAGAGACAGAAAGATATTAATTTGCTTTAACTAATACACTGTTAACAATATTTGAGAAAGAGAAGAAAGGAAAACAACATTACTTGCTGTCTCGGGTCTATAATGGAGCCATCGGGGAGAGTATATGAAGCAGTTCTGACATTCTGGTTCTGAAGGGCTCCTGAAAGGTTAGGAGACATGGGCTTTTGTGGGATACGTGGGTCCTGTGTGGGTGGTAGGGGAGAGAAATACAGGAGAGTACAACTGTAATAAAACAATTGTTGTTGCTCCATGGATAAACAAACATTCATGGCAGGTTGAAAAGTCATTTTGACATGTTCCTCCTATACCTACCCTGATAACTGATCCATCGGCCAAGGTGTACGAGGCTCCACGGACTTGTTGGTTTTGCAAGGCATTGCCGAGCAACGGGGACGAAGGTGAAGCTGCATATGGTGACACCAAGGTTCCATCTGGCAGCCGGTACGATGCTTTCATCAGCTGTCGGTTTTGCAGGGCACTTCCTAACATTGGTGAAGAGGGTGGTGGGGGTCCATACGGGTACTGTCTGAGTTGCATGGGTGTCTGATAAGATGCTTGGCGTAAGTTTGGGTTCTGTTGAAGAGCATTATGGAGCTGAGGCCCAGCTGGTGCATAAGGGTTCCGGCGTTGCATCATAGGGGATCTTAAAGATGAGACGTTCTGCAAATGAGAACGGTTCTGCAGGGCATCATGAAGCAGTGGCGACGGGCCAGGCTCAGAGATGTAATCATATGGAGTAACAACTGTTGGTCCGTATGGTGAACGGAGCTGTGGAGTTTGATAAGAAGACATGCCTCTTAGTGCCTGACCATGTCTCATGGCTCCAGACAGCATTGGAGTGGAAGGTACAGATGAGGCATATGGGGATTGAGGCCTTTGAAGAGGAGACACATAGGAGGCTTCTCTCACTGCCTGGTTTTGCAGAGCTCCAGACAGCATTGGGGAAGAAGGGGCCATAGGTTGCTCATAAGGGGACATTGGCCTTTGTAAAGGAGAAACGTAAGATGCATCCATTAGAGCTTGATTCTGCAGAGCCCGAGACAGCATGGGAGATGAAGGGGCCATAGGCTGCTCATAAGGGGACATTGGCCTTTGTAAAGGAGAAACATAAGATGCATCCATTAGAGCTTGATTCTGCAGAGCCCGAGACAGCATGGGAGATGAAGGGGCCATAGGTTGCTCATAAGGGGACATTGGCCTTTGTAAGGGAGAAACATAAGATGCATCCAGTAGAGCTTGATTCTGCAGAGCCCGAGACAGCATGGGAGATGAAGGGGCCATAGGCTGTTCATAAGGGGACATTGGTGTCTGCAGTGAGGAAACAAAGGATGCATCCCGGATAACCTGGTTTTGCATTGCCCCAGTCAGCGAAGGGGATGAGAGAGCATAAGGTTCTACATATTCTGTAACCATCACACCCATGTCTACCATTTGGGCTTGCTCTGGGCCGAAGGGGGAAGCGAAAGACGCCTGTCTGATAGCTTGGTTCTGCAAAGCACCAGATAACATAGGAGAAGAGGGGGAAACAAACTGATGCGACGGCTCAGTATAAGCATCGGCATACGGGCCAGACACATACGGTTCTGGTGCATAAGTACGTGGATGGGCAGATCGAGGGGGCAGGTGGGGGGAGGACTGACGAGAAAGTCGAGGAGAGTGGCGTGGGGATGCAGGATGTGGCATGTGTTTAAGGGAGGGCTGTGGAGAGGCAGGAGGCATTCTTCTTATAGACTGCTGGGCCATGAGGGGACGTCCTCGGGCCACAGGGCGAGGATGGAATCGGCCAGATTCTCTCCTCCCATGGGGGGCACGGTGGACCATGTGAGGGGAGTGAAAAGGGGAGGCGAGGGAGGAGTCCACAGTGAGAACAGAAGACCTATTGCTTCGTATGGAGGAAGGACGGAATGGACGCACATTCTGGGTGGGCGGGGGCATAGGGCGCCCTCGGAGACCCATAGGTGAGGGCCTAACCGTACCTAAAGGAACATTTCCCCCCATCCTGGGACGGGCCAATGGTGTGGGGTCCCTGAGCAGCCGAGTTGAGCGACGAGACAGGGTAGGAGATGATGGGGCAGGCCGCGGTCCTGCAGGGGACAAACTGCGACGAGATGGTGAGGGAGAGGGAGATGGTCTTCTACTGAGCTGTGGAGAGTGATGGGGAGATGCATGACCGGGGGAGAAGGAAGGGGAGGGTGGACCATGCATCTTCCTCCCCCCAAATGGGCTGCGGGCTGGAGTGGGTGAGGCTGGAGGACTTTGCCTCCTCATGGAAGCACGGGGTGAGGAAGGCGGAGAACGCCGTCTCATTGATGCTCTTGGTGAGGGTGGAGGACTTCGCAGGATCATGGAGGCACGGGGAGAGTGAGGGGGGGAGGGTGCTCGAGCCATGGGAGATGGTGATCTCTGAGGTTGCATTCTACGACGGGTGTGGGGGGAGGCCATGGGGGAGGCATGAGGTGACATTTGTCTGGACATAACAGAGGAGGGTCTTTGGGCATTTATGAACCCGTTCCTCATGGATGGTTGTGGGGAGGGGCTGCGTCTTTGTGGAAGCATAGGGGAGGGTACTGGGGAGGCCATGGCAGAGGGATGGCGCTGCATCTGTGGGGAGGGCATGATGACAGAGCGGCGGGATGGAGTCGGAGAGGGTTGCAGGCGCCGCGCAGGACGGGGGGACATATTTGCTTGCTTAATAATCATAGCAGTTGGAGTGGGGATCACTTGGCCATAACCCTGTTGCTGTGACATCATCATCGGGTCTGTCATCATCTGCTGTCATAAAAACAAAACAAAAATTAAGTGTACAAAAAAATGAGAACATCATGCGAAAAAAAAAGGGGTAGAAGTGATTAATATAGTATCTAAGATGTAGTGAAAATGTATGGTTTTACAACTTCCTGTTGCATGAAAGACTATGGTTATACAAAAATCAATGCCAAAACAGAGCTAGAATTACCTGTGGTGAAATAATTTGTGGAGACATCATCTGTTGCTGTGGTGACATCATCTGCTCCTGTGGTGACATCATTTGTTGTGGCATCATCTGCTGCTGTGGTGACATCATTTGCTGGGGCATCATCTGTTGCTGTGGTAACATCATTTGTTGCTGCGGTAACATCATTTGTTGCTGTGGGGACAGTGTCTGGGATGGCATCATTTGGGCGGACATACTTTGTTCTTGTTGTAACATCATCTGCTGCTGTGGTGACATCATCTGTTGCTGTGGTGACATCATCTGTTGCTGTGGTGACATCATCTGTTGCTGTGGTGACATCATCTGTTGCTGTGGTGACATCATCTGTTGCTGCGGTGACATCATCTGTGGGGGCATCATCATTTGGTCTTGAGGAGACAGCATGGTTTGTTGTTGAGAAAACATAATTTGTTCTTGAGGAGACATCATCATCTGTTGTTGTGGTGACATTCCCATTTGCTGCTGTATTGACATCATGTCACCAAGCTGACCTGGTGCAAGAGGATACTGGTCTTCATACTGGATTTCTGACATGTCTTCAAATTCTGGATCAGATGGCAAAGTAGGTGCAGGGGGCAGGGGCACATCTAGACGCTCTTTCCCAAATAGGCGCACTTGAGGTCTCGGAACTCTAAATGTCATCTCCCCTCCCTGAACTCCACCGGTATCATTCCCATATTGATCATACTGGTCTGCGTACTGGTCCCCATACAGGCCCTGTACCTGCTCCATCCCTTGCCCTCCAAAGCCAGAGATCTGCAGGCCTCCTGGTGGTAACCCCATTGCCTGCTGGGAGCTGTAGTCTTGATAGGGCATGCCCACATCATTATAACTGAGTTGATAGTCTGGTGGAAATCCCCCTTGCATTCCCATAGTTGCTGCATAAGGGTCCTCATAATAACCTGCCTGCTCGTTGTCATAGTAACCCCTCTGCCCATCACCGTAGTAAACTCCTTGTCCATTTTCATCGTAATAACCCTGAGCCAGAGGGTCAAGGACACCATCTACCTCTCCACCATACACATAGTCCTCACCCATTAGTGCATAGTAGTCCAGACCCTCGTCACCATACATTGCCATTGCCTGTCGTTGCTGGTAACCATGGTTATTGGCTTCCTGGTTGTCATAGTAGCCTTGAGCGGAGGTATAAGGGTTATAGTAGTCCCCCATGCCATCATCATAAAGACCACCTTCATAATATTCTGCATTTGGATCATAGAGTCCTTCTTCCTCATAATAACCCAGGTCTTGATGGTCTGCTACCCCTGCTCCATTGTCATAGTAACCAAACTGACCCTGGCTTCCATATGCTGCAGTTGCCTCGTCTCCATAACCACCATAACCATCATCATAGCCTCCATAACCTTTCTGGCGGACTGAATGTCCCCTGTCATATCCATAAGCCTCATCCTCATGCTCATAACCATTGTTTTGGTAACCATGAAGATGATCTCTAGAGCTGACATATCGGCCGTGCGCTCTTTGTCCGTCCCTGTCGTGATGTCCTGCATTTCCTCGCATTTTAGTGGACAGGAAGCGTTTGGTCAGCCAGTTGGTTGCTCCTGCAACCTTACCCAGCAACACACTTCTGTTCTTGAAGTCGTCAGGAGGCCCGTCACTATTCTTTTTTCCAAATAGGTTTTTGAAGAAGCCCCCCTTCTTTTTTGAATCATTACCTCCTCCCAGACGAAGCAGCATATAGGTTGGCTTCTTCCCACCATTTTCCTTTTCTTTGTCCTCCTTCTCCTTTTTCCTCTTTTTGCTGGCCTTAAACCTCATCATGAATCGAGAGGTGTTCTTCAGCATGGACTTGCGGCGTTTCTTCTTAGCGATGCGGGTTTTCTCCTCCCCAACCCCAGGAACAAGCGTGATGTACTTTTCAGCTTCTTCCTGCTGTTCCTGCGCCTCCTGAAGCCAGAAAACTTCATGAACATCCTGGACATGTTCTTCAGACCTTTCTTTGGGATTTCCTTTTTCGGAAGTTGTGGAGCTTCCTCTTTCTTTTTGCCTTTCTTCTTCTTTGCATCAGCATCAGATTTCCCACCTTTATGGTGGCGGCCATCTTTTGATTTCTTTTTACCGTAATCCTCTTCGTAGTCATCCTCTTCGTCCTCATCCTCCTCGTCATCCTCTTCTGAATCCCCACGTCTAGACTTTCCCCCTTTCTTTCCCTTGGCCCCCTTGCCTCCTCGCCCCTTCCCTCTCCTGTCATCCTCTGAATCTTCCTCCTCCTCATCCTCTTCTTCACTGAACTCTTCGTCCTCTTCCTCATCACTCAGGAGCTCATCCTCATCCTCCTCGGACTCCACTTTCTTACCTCTTCCTTTGTCTTTTCCTTTCTTTCCATCATCTTTCCCCTTTGGTGGCTCCACCTTTCCCTTTTTGCCCCCCTTCTTATCATCTTTCCCACCTTTCTTATCATCCTTGCTGGATTTCTTATCATCCTTGCCAGATTTCTTGTCGTCTTTTCCTCCCTTTTTATCATCCTTCCCTTTTGTTTCCTCCTCTTTCTTTTTCTCTGGTTCAGGTTTTCCACCCTTCTTTGCATCCTTCTTGGGGTCTTTCTTGGGCATTTTCACAAGTGGCTAGGAGCACACCATGCCCTCTCTTTGGGATGCTGTAAACCTTCAAACACACAAACACAAAAGTTACATGCACACTCTACAGAAGGCAACACTGTATTTTATGCTTAAAATAAAGAAATTATGATGTGATTTGTGTGAAAAGATGATCAGGAGTCTGACCTTTAAAAGATTCCTTGGTTTAGATATGCCTAGTTGACTCTGCGCAAGCACTAGATGCAGGTTTTGAATGAGGACAGGTCCACCTGGCCAAAGCAGTTCCACACTGCTCGAATCTGGTCCCCATGAAGGCTCCTGTCCAGGCGTAAAGCTAAATGTCAGCAATATTTATCACACACACACAGACACATGTATGTAAACACAATGAAACCATAGAGTTAGGTAAGCTTTGGTCTTTATATCACCGCCCCAATTTAGGAACTGTGTTAAAATAACACCAAAATGATTAAGTCAGTGCTTATGTCTTAGCACCACAATCTCTTTAATACACCTCAGTTGTGCTTCAAACTGCTACACACCTTTGTAACAAACGATCTCCAAGCCCTACCCAGGTATCCCAAACGTCTGACTAAAGCCTGCTCTGAATCCCCAACACAGTTCCTTCACTGCAAGCTCTCTAAGCCCTATCTCGTTATTTTTGCACACTACCCTTAAATCTCTAGTCCGAGAGAGCTCTGGCTCTTACATAGAGGTATACGACCCCAAATAAGAGATCGCAATCTCTACCCATCAATGTCCAGCTCTATTATAGGGTTTAACGTCAAAGAGTTCAATGGGTCAGAACTCTAAACACCTTCTAGAGATCTAAATCTGCTTATGTATGCATAGCATTGACTGTCTTATGAAGCGTAACCTCACTACAAACTCTTATATCTAATTTATACTTCTGTGGAAGTAGCCACATGGATGGTTTGCAGAAGTTTTAATTGGACATCAGAGCCAGCAGGTGGGATACAACAACAACCTTATTAATTCAAGGCACAGGAGCTCCTCTTCACCACCCAACTCCATTTTTTTCCCCCCAGCCATGGAGTTCTCTTCAGCCAAATGAATAAGGAACTATTGAATCACGCCTATGAAATAATCATAGACTGGCTGACAACGGATTTGTAAAAGGCAGGTAAAAATGAAAACAATTTAAATCACATGCTACGCTTAATACGCCACAGCACTATATAAGCCTTGCACTCGCTAGAAGTGCACATACCAGCCCGCACAGAATGCAAAAGTGCACAGCTGCAGAAGTTTAAATCAGGCATTACAAAAGTGATTTTCAGTGGTTTTACAAATTAACACACAGTATGATACCTGCAGCTTTGCTCTTTGTCAAATTGGGTACAAACATCAAAACCACACAAACAAAGCATGTGTCACTCCAGTTCAAGCTCTACTCTCTCTCTCTATGGTCAAGTCTTCCTCTTGTAAAGTTGCAGTAAAATACACAGTCCTGTTGCAGTGTCACAACACTCATTCACCAAGACAGCTTTCCATCATAGTCACCTCCACATTCAATGACAAACAGTACAGAAGAGTAAGTGTGCTGGTCGCCAGAATCTCTGCAGTCTTCAAATTTGTTGCGTCCTTGCAGTAGGAGTCTTCTTAAACAATTAAGAAGAAAAAAAAAGCAGAAGCAAAAACTCTCTGGGACAAAGTCTTTAGGTCAAAGGAAGAAGCTGAGTTTGACCTACTCCGTCCTCTGTTGCTCACTACAACACGTTCCCTCACTCAGCACAGCCCTCTGTTCACACTGCCCTCCTCAGAGTGTGTGACAGCTAGTGTGTGTCTGTGTGTGTGTGTGTGTGTGTGTGTGTGTGAGGAAGAAAGAGAGAAGGGCAGATGGGTTGCCTGTTTGTGTGTATGTGTGTGCGTTTGCATGTGCGTATATGTGTACTTGTTTGAGTGCAACTGAGGAGTTCCTTGTGGCGGGTCGTAGAAGGAGTCTTAATTTGTCATCTGGCTCTACAGGTGAAACTTGAGAGCCCTGGGCGGCTGAGGGGGCGGGGCATAAATAATACAAAAGGTAGAGAGAGACAGAGAGAGGGACAGAAATAGGATGCAGAAGATAAAACTGAATGCCAGAAAGATGTCATCAAATCTGCTTATATCCAACAACTAACAACCTGTAATTTCCTTATCATTGATGCGTTGCATTGATGCTTATGCAGATGAGAAGTCACATACACACACTTTTATGTTATCTGACCTTAAATCAACTCCTCCTCTTTTTCCAGAGTAACATATACTGCCAGGTGTGTGTTTGTGTGTATGTGTGTACATGAGCGAAGATAAGTGATGCATCGTTCTAAGAAACATTCACATTTTTAAATAGCATCAATATGAGAAATGCAGGCAGCCACCAACCTACAGTTCTTCCAAATACGTAACAGCAGGAGAGAGAGCAGAGGCAGGAGGAACACCCACTTGTATTGTAGATATATGACGTCTTTGCTCTGGGTATCAATAACAGAGGAATGACTCTCTGAAACACACACACACACACACACACACACACACACACACACACACACACACACACACACACACACACACACACACACATGGCCAGTGAAGGATCAGTAACAGGGCTGTGATTATTAGTGCCATCAACCAAATTATTCCTCTTCCAGAGGGAAGGGGTCGGATTGCCAGATATGTCCTGTTACAGGGTATAGGTGTTGGGTTGCCAGATCCTGATCTTTTGGTCCCGGTGTGCAAGTCTATCTGATCATTACCCAGCAGCAAAGAGCACATGTTGTGTATGTGCGTGCATGTGCGTGCATGTGCGCACAGTGTGTTTATGCAGAGTTATGTCTTTGAGTGGGTGCACATGTGCATAAAAAGACGGAGAGCGTTATGAAAGAGCATTTTTTTTGCCCTTGATTTCCCACGGTTTGTCTCTAACCGTACATCTGCCTTTGAAGCATAATGAAAAGACCCTATCAAACGTGAAAAGCTCTGAGTAGCAGCCAGTCTCCATCTTCCCAAAGCAATTGCTGCTGGCAGGTGGTCCTCCATCTTTTGATAGAATTTGTAGAGAGGATACAACACAGAGAGGCCGGGATACATGCCCAGGAGAAAGAAAAGCAGACTTATGACAGAAGTGGACTTGATGAAGCTCATCAAAAGCATTCAGGTCCTGAGGGGGAGCAGTAGACCATCTTTGTCACTTTACACTCACACACACACACACACACACACACACACACACACACACACACACACACACACACACACACACACACACACACACACACACACACACACACACACACACACACACACGAAGCAATCTGCTGCTATCTAGTGGACCAGCATTACACCTGCAGCACTCCTAACCAGTGTGGCATTGGTTGGTTCAGGTAACTTTACAGGCCTGCAGCAAGTGAAAGGCATCCACAACACAAAGCAATTACCTTTTTTTTTTTTCCAGTCTTATAATGAGTGAAATTTAGATGTATTAGATAGTCTAACTCCAGGATACACATTTATCTTGCAGGAGAGAAATAGATGAACCAAAGAGAGACTGAACTGTTTCAAGGTGAGCAGGGTGAGTACCTTTCCTCCGGAACACCCACACTGGAGCTCCGTAGTCACGTTTCCCCATCATCTTAAAGGTCAAAGAAGGATTTAAAAAAAAAAAAAAAAAAGCACTTAAAACTGCATTAAGTTCCCGTTTACGTTTGAACCACTCACACGGTTCCTCCTCACCTCTGCGCGGCTCCTCTGACTCGGTCTCCCGGCTCAGAGCAGCAGGGGTCGGTCAGTGGAGAGGAAAAGTGTGCCACCGGGACCGGAGGATGAATATTTAACGACCGCTATTCTCCAGGGCCCGACCCCGGGGGGCTTGAGCTCCACACACACCGGTGAGAGCTGACGAGCTCCGCGGGAGGGCCGCATCAGTGACGTACAATTAACTCACCAAAGATGGGTAAACTTAAATGAAGTCTGGCGTTATTTATTGTAAATAAAGGGGGTTTGTGTACTTTTAACATTATTCCTCTCTGACTGAACACAAAATAATTAAAGTAGTGTCATTAGGGGATAATTATGGCTCATGACGGTTCAAAGTGAGAACCACAACAACAACACATGGACAGTTCTTCTGACGCCCGCCAGATGGACCCGGCCGCCAACAAACAAACCAGCAGAGAGCCACAAACCAGCAGCATCCCAGTCGCTCCATAACCCAGACGACCTTGCCGTCTCCCCCCCCATCACGACCGGCTGGCTGTCGGTATCAAAACAGTTGTTCTGGCTTTGATATTGAACCAACTGCGGAGAGCCAAGAGGCAAGACCTCTCTGTTTTTAAAAAAAATATATTTTTAATTTCATTTTTTTATTTTTAGCTCTGTTGCCTGAAACATTGATTTACATAGACTTCCCACCAATAGGCACATTTTGCTGTGTTCATGGTCAATACACTTAATATACTGTTGACTATTCTGCAGCCAAAGTCTTGGTCAGTGCAGGCAGCTCTCCAACATGACAGCTTGTTTTTTTTTACTAACCAAAACCAGGTCACTGCTTTTATTTTTTTGTCCACTGACAGCATCACAATCAATTATGCTACTTAAACATCTGCCTAAAAGTACAGCTACGAATGTGCAATGAAATAACCCAAGCTCTCTCTTTTAGTCATATCATATATTAGAATAAATCAGTGTTTCCCAGTCTGGTGCTCAAGACTTCCCTAAGGGGTAGTGAGAGGATAAACAGGATAGAAAAGCATTAAAAAAAACATGTTTATGCTCAGGACTCTCCTTAAGACTTTGTATTTTTTTCTCTTGTGTTTTACTGGATAATTTACTTATTCATTCTAAAATGTTTAAATAAATAAAAATCTGTCTTTAGTGGTTAAACTGGTCACAACATGATTTATTTTTAAAGGGTGACAAGCCAAAAAATCGAGAACCACTGGATGAGATTAATGACTGCTGAGGGCATCATTCTTTTTCCTTCTCCCTGGTTCTGTAGTTATTTTGCACAGCTACAGGGTTGTCGCTATGCTCTCTGGAATCAAGCCTTACCTGAATTATTTTTATTTTTTTTGACGGCAGTGTTGCAACCAGGAGTTGCTGCTATAAATTGTGTCCCCCCCTGACAACAGCTTGCTTAGGGCACTGAAACATTAAATATCTGTAATGCTTGGTATGTTCCATGGCCCCTTGTCCAGCTCTAGGCACTGTGAATCATTCAAGGAAAGTAATGGCTACATCCTGCAGAAACAAGCTACAATTTTTTTTTTCTTAGAATAACATAACAAAGCCTTGTCTCAGGAAGGTGGTGATGTTTCCTCAAGAAAAATGTTGCAATAGATATCAAGCTAGATGTGCGTTGTTCTTTGAGTAAAGAAATATTAGAGAAAAGAAATGTTGGTGATGTAATCGGAATGAAGAGTTAAAGTGTAAATAGCATTAATCTTGTAAGAAATGCCAAAACTTTTTAGGTAAAAGCAGAAAAAAAGTAGCTCAGGCTTTCAGCTGACGAGTTTAGAATGGAGTTTAGAGTCGTGAGCTTTCCCACTACCAGGCACCGCTGGTGGGATGGCAGGCAACAGATCGGTGAGCAGAGCACCAACATTATTTTTTCCTCCTGAAGGAGATTGGAGCTGAAGCAGCTGCTCCGAGACGCCCGGTCTCTGCAGCAGGTCAGAGGGAAAGCTCCCACCGGGACAGAGAGACCTGTGCATGTGTGTCTTTGTCTGTGTGCTGAAGAAGCAAGAGAGACAATGCACAAATGCATATATAGATAGTTAAAAAGATAGATAGATAGATAGATAGATAGATAGATAGATAGATAGATAGATAGATAGATAGATAGATAGATAGATAGATAGATAGAGTTGGAAAGACAGAAAAGCAGCAGGTTACATCCATCCACATCCACTTAACAGGCTCCACCTGAACAGGCCGGGCTAGTGGAGTGCCGGACTAGCGAGAGCCCCGCTGTGTGTCCATCAGTTTCAAATAATCCCTGCTGCTGAAGTGTCCTTGAGTCACATTTTCAGCCCCTTCCTGTTCAGAGACACACCTGACGGCTGTTGCACTCAAAACTACAGTGATATATTCCTGTCACTCACCCAAAAAATATTTTTGTGCATCTGTCTTTTATACACAGTCCGACCGAACCCCTCAGCAATGGAGCAAGCATGGACCCAACCTGCAGAGTCCACATTCGCCACTTCCAATCTCACACCCACTCCAAGATGGATATAGTAAGTGTGTGTGTGTATGTTTGTTTGTTTGTTTGTTTTGTCTGTGTGTGAGAAGGAGGAAAGGTAAGGGTTAGTAGACAATGACAAATAGACTTAAATATGATAAAAGACTGCATTTGTGTGTATAGCAGCAGGTCATATTTACTTGCATAGAGAATTTTAGGAGCCTTACAGGACATAAATGTGAAATGTTTGTATCAGGGAAAGTCGCAAAAAGCTTCAAACTGCTGTAAAAAGCAACACAATACTTTAATCATAACATGAACAAGAGACAGCAAAACCTAAAAAAAAGAAATGATAATTGATCATGTGACAGCTGTCAGTATGATTCATCTGACGCCATTTAATTAGAGATTGCGACTGCAAGCCTAAAGAGTTCTTCACAATACGATTATATGGAGAAATTCTAAGAGATCATGAGTAGTATTTAGGCACATAACCATAATGTTCCTGGCTTGATTTTCGATTTTTGCTGCATTTCTTTGACTGTCTTTTTTCTACATTGTTCAACAGTCCAGTACAGATGAAAATTCTAAAACAACATTTTTGGTAATTGTATGGGTAGGCAATCACCGAATGCAGCAAATCTTTCAGTTTAAAAAATAACAAGCTACAATGTACAATCACGACCACAATCAGCTGATACAAAATAAAAGAATGTTTAATCTATGTAAACTTTATAGGGCTTTAATTTCACACCAGTAGTTAATCAAAGTGCTGCAGGCATTTTGTCTTTCTCTTGAGCATCAGTCACCTACAGTATATTCAGAGAGAGCAGCAGGTGAACGGGATGTTCAGTGGCTTTAACATTAATGTTATATTTCTATAATATTTAATTGATTGATTATAAATTAAAGATTTGATGCAAGTAATGCAAAAGGACAATATTTGTATTCTCTGCAGTTTTCAGAAGTTTTTTATTTGCACAACATCTGTTGTATTTCATTAAATCCACCAGGCTGTGAAAGCATTTCTTTAAATGACTGTTAGACATAATGATACAGCTTAAAGAATTTAACACTGTTCCTCCTGGGTATTTTGAAAACACAACAGTCTGAGCAGTTTGCTTAGAGCTGCTTCAGATCTACTCTACTCTGGAGTATATGAGAGCAAAGGGGCACCGGAGATGAAATTATCATGTTGTTTTCTGCACAGCAGGTGCTTATTTGATCATCAGCAACCACTTGGTTCTGAGATCATGCTTTAATGTTGGGATGGTGCTGTGGAACAGAGATAACGCCTGGCTTGGTGCTCAATACTAGAAAAATAATTTCTATAAAAGCTGATACATCTCATAAGCCGATTACATGAAGCCAAATAACAATTTAAGGTCATTATTTTAAATAGAGGAAAGTGGGTAGTCCACCCAGAGTTGATATTTTACTATTTAGACACAAAGCAGAGACACACAGCAGGGGCACACCTGTGGCCTCAGACTTGCCAGACCTGCTTTTTGGACTAATTATGGTGCAATTTGAGACATTTATTCACATTATACATGACACGCGGAGGACATACAGCTGCAATTTATTAAATTGCTTTCTCTCGCTCGCTGCATACTGATGCTTTGTGGGCAAGTTCTACAAATTTATATTCAGAACGCTGGACTTAAACAGACCTGCAGTAACCCCCACACTCTGCCATTCACACTTTTGGAAACACCGAACAAAGCTTACTCCTGTATGGTCAAGTAAATTGCATTATCTATTAAATATATTTAAACAGAATGCTTTAAATAAACCTAGCATTTTAATGGGTGATGAATTTTAATGTGAAATTTAACAATTCGGTGAGTTTGGATTATTTGGTATTTAACCTTAGCAGGCTGCAGTAAAATAAGAAGAATATAAAACTCTCCTCCAGTGCTCTTTATATGCTCCTGCTTCACTGTGCAGAGGCTGCAAATACAAGACGTAGGTAAGCTAAACAATTGTGTTTGGGAAAAAATACCTCAAACAAACTGAACCCTTCCCCCGAATGGATTTTATGGTGTAATGCATGTCATATTTACTGACATAATTTATTAGCCAAAAGATTTAGTTGTCAATATGGCAGTCAACTAAAGGTTAAATAAAGATTGAAAATCAATTCCCAGGAGGAAAATACTGAGGAGACAGCTGACTGGGCCACTTTGCTTACTGTTTCCACAACCTGGTCCCAGTTAAGCAGTAAATGGGCAGATGGATGGATGAAAATCAGTATAACAGTACATTCGTAGACTAAACTGGAATACATTACTCTTGTCTTGGTTGGCATGGTTTCCATGCTCTCTGCCCCTACATTTTAAAGCCTCGAAAAATCTGATTTTCACTGTAACAATAATGGAGTGAGACCCAGAAGCAATTTCAGCATGTAGGAGTGGTAGTACAGAAGCAGGCTTTACTAGTCAGAAACAAAGATATAGGTCAGCAACAGGTAGGCAGTCAGCGGAGGCAAACAAGACCAGAAGGGATCAGGCAGGCAGCCAAAAGTCCAAAAACTTGCTGGGTTCAATTCACTACAATAGGCAGAAGGTAGATACAGGAAGCAAGGCTGCAATAGACAATCTGGGAAAATGACTAGTACTACTGCATGGGCAGGTAGTGTATATCAGGGTATATATGAGGTAATGAGATTCAGGTTATCTGACAAGTTGAGATCAGGGCACTGGAAAAGTTGGGGGCAGTGTAATATCACAGTAGAACAGATTTAGACTAAACCACAATACTCTCTCTATTGTTGGCATGGGTATCAGCCCTATGTTTCCTCAACCTAATGTTCCCTCAGCACATATGATTTTTTTCCCCCCCATCAAAATTAGGCACTATGTTCCCTCAGCCCTATGTTCCTTCAGCACTTATGATTTTTTCCCCCCATCAAAATTAGGCACTATGTTCCCTCAGCACATATGATTTTCCCCATCCAAACAAGGCAATATGTTCCCTCAACCCTATATGTTCCCTCATTTTCCCCATCCAAACAAGGCAATATGTTCCCTCAACCCTATTTTCTTTCGGCCCTATGTTCCCTCAGCACATATGATTTTCCCCATCCAAACAAGGCAATATGTTCCCTCAACCCTATTTTCTTTCGGCCCTATGTTCCCTCAGCACATATGATTTTCCCCATCCAAACAAGGCAATATGTTCCCTCAACCCTATTTTCTTTCGGCCCTATGTTCCTTCAGCCTTATGTTACCTCAGCACTTTTGATTTTTTTCCCCATCCAAATTAGACCCTGTGTTTCCTCAGCCATGCACCCAATCATCCTCGGCCAATGTAGTATTGATCTGTCCATAACTTTTTCGGATGGCTTGCTAACAGTACCCAATAACAGGCAGACAGACAAAAGAAAAAAACAAACAGACAGGGGCACAAACATTTACTCATTGGCGATGGAGGTACTGATCTGATGAATCATAGCGCGTAGGGAACATAGATACGGTCCTGTCAGCATGCAGTGCCCCCTACGCATCTTCGACATTTAGGTTATCACTGTAACAAATCTGGATTAAAACCCAGAGGCAAGATCAGCAGTTGTAATATAGTCATAGTTGAAATGCAGGATATATAGGTCAGCAATGGGTAGGCAGTCAGCGGAGGCAAACAAGACCTGAAGGGACTAGGCTAGCAGCCAATTGTCCAAAGCTGTGGACAGAGTCACTTGCAGACGGGCAGTTACCCAAGGAAACAAGGCTGCAATAGTCTATCTGGAAAATGATTTATTGTTTGTATTGTAGTAGTCTGTATGTAGTCTGGGGCTGATGAGGTAATGAAGCACGAGAATGCAGACAGGTGGAGGATCAGGTCAGGTGACTGGAAAAGTCTTGAATACACTGAGGGCAACTGGTGGACAGAGTGGGAGAGGAATCATGGCAGTGTCTAAAATAATAGCAGAGGATGGATGAAAATCAATGCCCTGTACATTCCTAGACTAAACCACATTACTCTCTCGCTATTTTGGGCACATTTTACAGCCTTGGAATTTAGGTATCAGTGTTTCAATTCTGGAGTGAGACCCAGAAGCACAAGCTGTAGGTAGGAGGAGTAAAAGAAAATAAGATTTCAGCATTCAAAAGGCAGGATACAGGTCGGAAGCAGGTAGGCAGTCAGCGGAGGCAAACGGAACCAAGGGACCAGGCAGGCAGCCAAAAATCCAAAAATCCAGTTGTGGTCAAAGACTAAAGACAAAAATTGGGTTACGTTTTGTGCAAACTGAAGAAAGATAGCTCTGTGAATGTGATGTTTCTCCTGAAGTTTTAGTTAGATTATGAATTTGATGGCAGCATGCATAGTTTCTTTTCATGGAAGATTTTTTTAGCATGTCAAAATAGGAAAGGCACAGGTGTCGATAATGTAATGAATGATGGCTGAATTCCATTTAGCTGCTCCAGTTTCAGGGTCCTGGTATAGTGCGTGTCGGTTTGCATGTCGGTTTACTCTCACACAGTGATGACTGAATGAGACACTTGAATAGAACTTACCCATTAAAGTTATGAGTAACACCTGTGTTTTTACAACTACTACTTTACAAAGTCAAAATGTCTGTTGTGAAAAACACTAATCGGATGAAGTAGATCACCTGTTGCAGCCCTATTAAAACTACAATGGTTAGCGGCCGTATCAAATGGCCCTTTTCCTCTGATTTGTACCGACTGACTTTGATTTCTCAGTTGGCTCTTGTATCATATTGATTAGTCATATATACTTTTCTATTTAGAGCAACTAAACAATAGTTTGAAGGGGAGAGCCATGGCCCAATGGTGCACTCTATACCCCCACATCCCACTCTCCCACTCTCTCTGTCTTACTCTCTCGCTGTCTCTCTCGTCTTTATGGGAAGGCTCAATGCTGGCCTTCAGGTCCCAGTTGGCCACTCATGATGGTCAGTCCACCTACGCCTCTGAGTGTTGTTGCCAGAGGCAGAAATGTACAGGCAACAGCAATCAGGATACAGAGAAGAGGAAGCCACCTCATGTATTTCTTGATCACATTTTACATTTAGCGCACTTACACTGCATTTAGCACGTGATTGATTTACACCTTCACTACTTCTGTCTCTCTCTTCCTCACCCCTCTGTGGGAAGAGTACATTATTACAGTAGGTGTGTAGCCAGGAGCAGCTGGAGAAAGTCAGGGATAAAGTCAAGACACAGCTGGAGTGATCAAACCTCATTTAGGCGTGACACATTCACTTGTTCACGCACTCACAAACATACATTTCTGCATATGTTGCTGTTTCGTATGTGAATTCAACCAGACTAATGACTTAATTGCTGTGTATATTTTGTGCCTTTATATAACTTTGACAAGCAGGCTTTTTTGTATGACCTTCTTCACTGTGCTATTTATTACACTCGTGAATCCTGGATGTCGAATTATCATTGGAACATTTAATAGAGACCTTCATCTCAGTTGTAAACAAGTATGATCCTCATAAGAAAAATATAATAAGAAACCTTGGTTTTCAAGGAAAGCAACAAAGCCTAGCGCGGGCTAGAGCCCCAGGGATCCATCTCATTGGCTAATTTTTAGACAATTTGGGACTGAATTCACATAGACTGTGAGGACGGTGACGCTGAGATTATTTTCACCTTGTGTGTTTATTTGTGTGTCGTAATGTATTATGTTGTCCTGGGGACACCAACTGTAGAGGGAACCCCCACAGAAGCCGTTTAGAGTACTTTGCCAGATGTTTATATTTCTTACTGTGTGTCTGTGGAGAGATTTTTCACCACAATAGCGTCACAACTGCACAAAACTTTACAGGTGTTTAGTTTAGATCAAAGTGAATGCCGATTCTCAAGATGGTTGTGGTTCGAGCAAGGGTACCAGGAGTAGGGGGGTAGGAAGTGGGCAAGGGGACATTTTTATGCCCCTGGCCCAATTTGGCGTCGCAGCTTGTGTGATCCCGTCCAAGATGCTCTAGTTTTATCTAGATTAATTTCTAGCTGTTATTCTACTAACTAAAAATACCTCAGCCAATGTCTCTCTACCCACTCGTGTTACATTTGAAGAATGTTAAGTATCTGAGCAAGATGAGATTTATTTGGCCTTTTAGGAGCATTTTGTTGCAGCTGGCCACCTCTTCGATGTTAAGAATTTGAAAAAGATGTATTCCCTTCTTGCTTAAGTTGACGATTAGTCCATTGCATTCCACTGATTCCAGAAAATCCACTGGAGAGGTTGAAGTGGACCCTTTTCTTTCTCAGGCTAGCTGCTCCATTTATTGCCCAAATATTTAACTGTTCTACTTAGCAGAAAAAGTTCCCTGTTCCTGGATGATGGCTCATGATGGTTCAGGTGGAGATAAAATTGTCCTCAAAAATCGCCAAATTTCCAAACTATCCTGTTTAGGAAAAATACTGGAATCTCTGGCGAATAACCAACTGAAATGTTGATTTTGATTTAGAATTTTAATGTTTTAAATGAAGCTTCAAACTATTTGTATAGCCCTAGTACAATTATAAAACTAAATCACCTCTGGGTGAAAGTCCTTGCTGAATGTTATAACTTAACATAATTTCTTGGACATATCCCACTTATGGATGTTTGTCCGATAATTGCAGCAAGTCTTACATTTTTTTAACCTGAGCCACATTCACACAGCCATATTTAAGGGGACAAAATATTTGGTGCCTCGCAGCCAAAGCCTCTTTTTTTTATTTCATGGAAACACTTTGGAAAAGTCTTCCTTTTCAAAAGCATTTGATACAGTTGATCTTTTTTTTTCTCCTGAGACAATTATGTACTATTGGCAAAGAAGGAAATGCTTGTAACTGGTCCAAAATTATTTGTTTAAAAGACTTCAGTGTATGAAGTCAGGGAGTGACCAGTCTGGGTTCTTAAGATAAGATAAGATAAGATAACAGTTACAAAAGGTGTTCTGCAGGGGTCAATTTTCGGTCCCGTTCTTTTACCATTTACAAAAATTATATTGTTTCTTCATTGACTCTCAAGTCCATCTTTATGCTTATTACACAATTGTGTATTTGTATTGCTGACTCTGTACAACTATCCATGGAGTACCTGCAACTCGCCTTTAATGCTCTACAAAAGCACTTTTAGACTTCATTAATAATTAACGGAAACATAACAAAATTCATGCTGTTTTCCCGAGCCAGAGATCACACTTTGGTCTCCCCCCAAAGCGTCAAATACTGGCTCATGACAGTGAGCCTCGGCGTCCTGATAACGATGCACAAGGCACCCTTTAGAGTCTGTGAGAAACTCAACAGGTTTACAGTTCACTCTGATGTAAACCGTTATTATAATCCAACCGCAAAGGACGTAGTATTAAGAGCGAGAAGTCAGCTCTGACTGTCACATGAAGCTATGTCACTGAGTCGGATGACGTCACGTTTGTATCTTAACGTTAACGTAACAAGTGCACAAATGTTAAGTCAAACCTTTTTTGAGCCCTTCACAAGTAGTTTTGTTGCCTAAACCTAATTGCGCCCCCTCAACGTCTAGATATGTAAAAGGCCTATTGTCCAAGCAGCAAAATATCTCGAGGGATGAGATCGCATTAGATCACAACAAACTGCATAAAATCGCTGTGAATGGATCTAATATTAAGAGAGTTATGGAGTATAAATATCTGGGCATCTGGTTTAATGAGAAATTTACATTTATATTCAATATTGCTAATCTTGTGAGCAAACTGGGGCAGAAAATTGCCTTCTCATCAGCGCTTGAAGTGGAAAAAAATAAATGCCAGTACTCCCCTTATCAACATGTTGGCATGTGTATTGGCCAGTAGCAGCAATCATTCAGAATTTCTACAGTGAATGAAAGACAGTAGGAGATAATGAGCTTGTATGGTCCTCCGCCAAGAAAATGTAAAGGGTTTTGACCTAAAATTAGTCAACCTGGGTTTGATTCCCAATGTCAGCTGACAGGAGGCTCCAGCCCTGGAAAATATGGATAAGCAGTGATGGATAATAGATGGAGGGATGGCTCAAAAATATGCATTTTTTTTTTATCATTGTTATTTCTATAGATAACGTTAAAACAGAACTTGCTATAGTTAAATAATTATTTTATCATTTACACATATCACAGCTTTGGTCAACATTCATTTTTTCTGCAAATGTTTGCTCTGTTAAATCATGTTCTGTAAATCAAATGAGCACATTTTGTAAACCTTTACATACTGTTTAATTAATAAAATGTATTTACAAATAAAAGAGTTACGACAAACCAATTATTTTACAAAAAAGGACATGAACCTTGTACTGATAAATTCTCCACCTTGTTTTTATGTCCATACAGCTTATTAGGAACGGCGCAAAAACACTGTTCCCAGATAATCTGATATGGAGAGCAGAGAGTGTTGGCAGCCTGTGAGAAATGCCGATGCACAAGAAAAAGTCACGGAAAGCCAAAGAGTAAAGTGTAGAAATGAGAGTACTGGGAACTAGCTTCCCTATGATGAGTAGGAAGAAGATGGTTGAAGCATTTTTCTTATCAGTTCTGGACTATGGTGATGTAATTTAAAGAAATGCTGCTGCTTATCTTCTTCAACCTCTAGACCAGGTCACTCACTCTGCCCTTGGATTCAGTAATAGCTAAAACATTCACCATTGTCTCCTGTATTCTAAGGTTGGTTGGCCTTCTCTTGCAGAGAGGAGTAATACGCATTGGTATTTTTGTATTTAAATCTTTTTATCTTTGTGTTTTATCTGTTGTGTAACCGCTTTAGACTTGTATTTTACTCGACGTCACTGTAAATGAGGAAAACCTCCGTGAGCTTTTCGTTTTAAATAAAGGCTTGAATGAATGAACATATGTTTACACTCCAAGCAACTTGTCAGATTGGGTTTGGGTTTCAAGGGCAAAAGGGTTCAGTAAGTAACATTACAACTGTTACTGTTCTCTCCGATTTGGGGCAATGCCCACTTTAAACCTTACACTTTTATATCTGTGCTGTAAGGGCACTAACAGAGATTCTTCATCTAAACAACAATGACACACTCTGCACATTTTTGGAACAAAAAAAAAGTATAACATTCCCAATATCCATTATTATCTTCAAATATAGCATGGTGGAGATTTAACAAGGACCAGTGCTCCATCAACTGATGCCCTGATCTTAAAAATGGACATAATGACTACTACTGTTATGTAGATGTACATGTAGTGTCCATGGCATGTGCACTATTTTCTGCTACCAAAATTAAAGTTGTGTGGCTCTACAGTTGTCAGTGATGACACAGAATGATGACGATAAATAAGTAATTGTCTGTAATCTCAATTAACTGCTAAAAAGTGCGTGTGGCTCATGGGTGTGACTAAGTTTAATAATCGTTCTCAGAAGAAAAAAAATGAAAATGTGTTGATAGTCAGACTGTCCAGGGGCAGATTGGGCAGTGGTTGGGAATTGCGTGGTTGTGAATGAAGGAAGGAGTCAGGTCCTTTGGCTTTGCAGTCAAAAACAAGAGCCAGAAATTGAAGAATCCTGGTTGGAGAGACGGACAGATGGGAAGGCAACAGGAGATCAGGGTGGGAAGGTGGGGTGGCTGTTAGCTATGATGGCTGTTCCTTTATCAATCAGTATACCATCAGTATCCCCATCATGCAATATTATTTTTGTATGAAATTAGCAGCTAGGCACTTGTCACCATAATGGTTTAGGAAGTATTTTCTCACTTGCATTAATAGAATAGTCTGCCCTTTTGTGAAAATACGGGAATTGGTTGTCTTACCAAAAAATTGACTTAAATGTTCCATTTCATAGTAGTGTTAATGAAATTGACGGTGGACGCGGACTGGCTAGAACATGAGGTGATATAGTATCTTTAAAAGGACCTTTGGTAGGCACAATATTTGCTTACGGCCATACCACCCTGAACACGCCCGATCTCGTCTGATCTCGGAAGCTAAGCAGGGTCGGGCCTGGTCAGTACTTGGATGGGAGACCGCCTGGGAATACCAGGTGCTGTAAGCTTTTTCACTCCTCTTTACAAAAAGCAGAGGGCGCTGCTGCTTTTTCAGTGGACACCGAGTGGGAAGGAAATAGCTAGATCATGACTTGCCGGTATAGAAATGACACAAATCCAGTTAAATGATGGCTTTCATCATTCCTAAGCTCATCGATCATTTTC